>NC_083105.1:13759649-14078274 GCF_949774975.1 Lagenorhynchus albirostris | reverse complement strand
GTTATATCCCACTGGAAAGAACATGCAATATGCCTGGGAAGGTAGCTGCGAAGTGCTCTCCTTATCTGCTTAGCCACTTTCCAGCTGCATCTGTATTACTGCAGAAGGGGAAAATGAATCTTGGTGAACACGTAGCCATCTCTGTTCCAGGAATTTTGTCTTGACTGCCAAGTATGAGTCTGTAGGGGGCTGTATCCACTCGTGTTGCCACCAGTAAAGCCTGAGAGGGCCTCAGCATCACCAACAGAACGTGTTACCAAATTTATAGATTTTCACTAACCTAAGAGTTAAAAATGGTATCTCAGTATATACATTTTTTTGCATTACTCTTTTTTTTTAATTTTTGAGAGGGGAAAGTTGAGTCTCTTTTTATGTTTTAAGAACCATTTGTATTTCCTCCTCTGTGAACTATGTATTCATGTTTTGACCATGGTTACTGGTCTTTTCCATATTAATTTCTAGGAGTTCTTTGTATATAATTTTGAGATTAGCCCACTGTCTGTGACATGAATCACAGACATTTTCCTCTTGGGAAATCTTAATGACAGCCACCACATTAGTCACAGTGTGGCTGCCCTCCTGTTTTAAATGTCACCATTTGTCAGAAGCCTAACAGAGGTTATATCTACTTTGATGCTATGCCATTATTTGTACTGTCCATCATCTCATTTACTTTTTTCTGTTTGCATGACTATTTCCTTCTTTTTCCTCCCAGGTTAAACAATTTTTTTTTTTTTACTTTGAAATAATTATAGATGCACAGGAAGTTGCAAAATAGTGCATGTACCCATCACACAGTTTCCCCCAGTGGTGACATCTTAGATAGCTACAGTATACAAACTGAGAAAGGGATCCATTGGTATCACGTGTATGTACCACTTTATCATACGTGTAGATTCATGAAACCATCATAGCAACCAAGATACAGAACTGTTTCATCACCGCAAAGATCTCCCTAATTCGACCCTTTTAAAAATCATAGCCACTCCCTTGCACTGTCCCCTCCCCCATCATCCCTAACTCCTGGCAACCACTGATACTATTTCCTTTCTAATCTACTGATTTTTTCTTCATACTCTAGTCATCTTACAAAATCTCTAGTGCTCCAAGTATAGGATTAGATGTAAAATTTGTTTACTTGTGCAGAGCAGACTTCGGACTCAGTCCTGGGACCACATCTCATCCATCCTCACTTTCCCGAGCCCCGCCCCCATTCTCTCCAACCACCCCTTTCTAGAATTATCTCAGGTGCCAGACAAATGTCTTCCATCCCAGAGGTCGTAGGGTCAGCCCATCTCTTTTCTCATTCCAATATGGGGGTGAGGAAACAGAAATGGGGTGACCTCTGAAGGTCTGAGAAAGTTCCTTCCCTCTTCCTGGTTAGCTGAAATCACTGGTCTACCAAACTTCGCAAGCTAGCGATTTTAAAAAAAGATCCTCAAGTTGAACAGAAGTCATAAGCAGAGCTTAGCCCAGTGAGAGAAGGCACAGTGCAGGGGCCCCTTCTCCCCCATGTATATCTACTAAGTTTATCTCTGGTTGGCAGAGGTAGTTTGGTAAAGAAACCCAGCAAGAGGGACTCCAGAGAATTTGTCTTCACGCAGCAGGGCTGTAACCCCTGAGATGGTTAAGCATTTATTAATTTAATACACAGCTCTTGTGGTTTAGGAAGCATTTACATGTTTAATCTTGGTTTAGAATCTTTCCATCAGGCAGATATTGTCATAAAGATGGAAGTCCCATCTCAGTTGAGACACATAATTAAGGGCAGGGTGGGCAGAGGACAAGGGTCAACCCTGACCCCATTCTGGAAGGTCTCATTACACGCTCTGCCATCACGAACAGAGGGATCCCTTGACCTTCTGGCAATATTACACTCAGCTTGATTCTTTAAGGTCTAGGCCCAGAGAAAAGATGTCTTCAATGAAACTGTCTCCTGTGCAAATTCTACCAACACTGCAGGGCCATGATATCAGCGCAATTTGCAGCCTAGAAGGTGTGACCTCCAATGAGAGATGGAAGGTATTAAGAATCTTGACTGTGACTATTGTGCAAAGGAAAAAAAGAGGCCGAAGCAAGCTGAAAACTGCAAAAAATAGATTCTCAAATAATTTTGTTGCATGCCACTGAAAATAAAGAAAAACAAATGCAAGTGATACATGATATGTAATGAGATGCAGGCCTCAGACATGGATATCTACCTCTTAAATAGTATTGTGCCGTCATTCGTGGTTAAACAACTTCATCTGTTCCTAGGTGGCCCCTATACCCAGGATCCTCTGTGTTTTAACCCAGTGCACTGGACCTACTCATCAGGTCTGAATTGGTGCCCAGAGTGGTTGCAGTGATGAGAAGATTCTGCAGTCCTCTGCTCAACATTCATTGCTGGTTCCACCTGTCTGATTAGCTGGCATGCGATGAAGATACAGGGCATTGGTGTTCTTAGCACATGAACAGCTAAGTCTAAGGTAACAGGTTTGCAAATGGTGCAGTCACTTGGGCACAGTTTGGCAGTTCCTCAAAATGTTAAACAGGAGTCACTCTATGACTCAGCGATTCCACTTCTAAGTACATTCCCAAGAGAACTGAAAATATACGGCCACACAAAAACTATGTATGCAAATATTCATAGCGGCATTGTTCATAACGGCCCAAAGTGAAACAACCCAAATGTCTATCAGCTGATGAATGCATTTTAAAAACTGTGATACAGGGCTTCCCTGGTGGCGCAGTGGTTGAGAGTCCGCCTGCCGATGTAGAGGACGCGGGTTCGTGCCCCGGTCTGGGAGGATCCCGCGTGCCGCGGGGCAGCTGGGCCCGTGGGCCGTGGCCGCTGGGCCTGCGTGTCCGGAGCCTGTGCTCCGCAACGGGAGAGGCCACAACAGTGAGAGGCCCGCGTACCGCAAAAAATAAAAATAAAAAAATAAAAAATAAAAAATGTGATACATCCACAGGATGAAATATGATTTGACCTTAAAAGGGAATGAAGCACAGACAAATGCTACAACGTGGATGAATCTTGAAAACATCACACTAGGTGAAAGGAGCAAGCCACAAAAGGTCATGCACCGTATGAGTCAGTGTACATGAAACATCCAGAGCAGGCAAATCCTAGAGACAGATTAGGGGTTACCACGCACTGGTGGGCAGAGAAATGATGGGGAGTGGCTGCTAAAGGGTAAGAGGTACCTATTTCGGGGTGAGCAAATTGTTCTAAAATTAGAAAGTAGTGATGGTTGCACAGTTCTATGAATATTTAAATATACTAAAAAAACACTGAATTGCCTACTTTGGAAGAATAAATTTTTTTTTTTTTTTTTTTTTCTTTTGCGGTACCCGGGCCTCTCACCGTTGTGGCCTCTCCCGTTGCGGAGCACAGGCTCCGGACGTGCAGGCTCAGCGGCCATGGCTCACGGGCCCAGCCGCTCCATGGCATGTGGGATCTTCCCGGACCGGGACACGAACCCGTGTCCCCTGCATCGGCAGGCAGACTCTCAACCACTGCGCCACCAGGGAAGTCCGGAGGAATAAATTTTATAGTATATGAATTATGTCTTAATAAAGCTGCTATTAAAAAAAAGAAATAGGCTTGCCCAATAAAATACCTGAAGAAAGACCCAGTAAATGAATGCCTGCTAAAAAGTTAGTATTGGGGAAAAAAATCAAAGCAAAGTTAACCAATATCCTTATAACTGTGGAAGATGAGCTAAAGTGATTGGTCTCTGTGCTACATGTTATAAATGATAATAAAGAGCCTTCAGCCCACCATTTAGGATCTTCCTCCACTCACAGCCTGAGGCACTGCTTAATCATTCATTTTCTGAGATTCAAGAAAATCAGAGGCAGGGAGATGAAGCCAGGTAGTTACGAAGAAGCAGAACTGGCATCAGAATCTGGTCACTCCATTATTCATTCATTCCAGAAAGACTTATATGCCTACTATGTACATAGCACTTGAAGTTCTGTCTTCAAGAGCTTCTAGTCTAATGAGGGAGACACACATGAACGTATTAAATAACCATAATGCAAAGCTCTTAAAGAGGTCTGTTCTAGAAACAGACGGTGCTTATATGAAGGAGAGATGGACCTTGCTTGGCCTGGAGAGAGAAGAATGGACTTGAGAGAGAAGGTGATGCTCACGTCGGACTGGGGCCTTTGGAGGCATTGATCAGATGAATCCATCTCGTAATAGGCATCTGTTTACATTTCAGTGAGGTTCCCCAACTGAGGGCTTGGCTTGAGATTAAAATCCTGCAGAGTACAAGAACCAGAGCCTATAGTCTCAGTGTGCGTGAAGGAGGACAGCGCCTATTCCGAGTGGGGCCCCGAGAAGAGCTCCCACAGGGAAGCCAAACACAAGTCCTTAAATCACAAAGGCCATTCTGATCTTTCAGGGTAACTTTGATTTATTCTGTTTTCCTTTACTCTTAGGACACTAGAACTTCCCATTTCTGGGAGTTCCTTCTGTTCTCTTTGTATACTAATTAATCAAATAACTCAGTTAACTCACCATTCAATTAAAAATAAATAAATAAATAAATAAATAAATAAATATATATATATATATATATATATATATATATATATATATATATACACACACCAGGCAAGATGCTGGGAATGCAAAGATAGAATCACAGACTTGCTCCCAAGCAGCTCACGGCCTGCACTCCGCGTTTCGCAAACCGTGGCCCAAAGACCGCAGCCCTGCCACCGAGGGAGTTGGTGAAAAACATGGATCCCAAGGACAAATCCTAGTGGGTCTGGGGAGCTAGACCTGGAAATCTGCTTTCGCAGGGATGCCCCACATGCTTCTGGCCTGTGGTCCTGAAAACAACCTTGAGAAACACAGGTACAATGACAATGATACTATCACATGGCAGGGTCTCCAAAGGGCCAGGTGGGTGATGTATTGGGTACAAGAGTAAGGGCAGTGAGGTTTATCCTCCCAGTGGAGATCAATTTTCACATGACTCTTGGTGGGTGGTTCTGGGATGGGGATCAGTTCAGAGACTCCCTCAAAGGTGAGTGCCAACGTTAACCACTACTGTCGTCTTTCTCCATCAAGATGACTTAACATGTCCCTGTATCAGATGTGACACCACCTTCTGACCCAGACTCCAAGGCTCCCTGGCTCCTCTGTGGATGGTAGAATTATCTGGCCAGATGTTGACCCCATTAAAGGAGGGTGGCAAACAAACACAAAGGGGCTTTAGCCGTTTGGCTAAAAGGAATTACAACATCAAGAGGGAAAAAATAAGAGCAGAGAGAAGGCCCGAGGGGAAGAAGGAAGATGACCTGGTGTTCCTAAATGACAAAGCACACCCTACCCCAGAGTGACACACAGCCAATGGTAGGCAGAGACGGATTCCAGTTTGGAAGAGCAAAACAAACACCAGTGTTGGTGTCAACGAATCTTTGGACTTGAACAAACAGCTTCATCTTTCTGGGTCCCCTATTTCTGCTCTGTAAAATCAGAGAATTAATATTAACCTCTCAGGCTCCTGGAGGGGTTAAATATGGGGGGGAAAGTTCTAGCAACAGATCTTTGCACAAAGTATTGTACCTGCTTTCTTCTCCTTCAAACTATGGGTGCTAGAGGGTCAAACCTCGCAGAATTTCCAATATTAATGATAACAATATATTATTTAACGAGCGTCTACTAAGTGGCAGGCACTGTTCTAAGCATTTTACGTACATGGAGTCATTTAGTCTTCTAGCACTCCTGAGAGGCAGTTATTGTTATGACCGCTAGTTCTCAAGGTGGAGAGACACATCCACTACAATTATTGTACACCCACCATGAACAAGCTGCAACGTTCCACCTCCCTTACGCCACGCCTTAAACATGAAATGGCAATTTTCTTCTCTATTCTCTCTGTCTTTTCCTTCCCCAGTATCTTTTTTACCAGGCATGCCTTACCAAAAAAAGAAGCCTCCAAAGAGGAGGTTGAAAAGTTACCTTGCACATTTTTCAGAAGAGGAAATGGCCATCCCTCTCTAATCCCTGGATCATAGCCACTGAGTGCCATCATGGCCTTTTGCCTTGGCAACCCAACCCCTTTGCTCTCTCCCCTCCGCCTGCTATGTGTCCCTCAGGTTGAACCAGCACAGTGAACCAAAAGAAAGGCAGTGCGGTTCAAAGCCCACCAAATAGCTGAGTAAACTTAGGTAAACTGCTTACCTGATGTTGGCCTTAATTTTTTCATCTGTGAAATGAGGGCAAGGGATTAGGCCATTTCTAAGGTTTGCTTGAACAGAAGGTATCTCTGGTTTACTAGAAGTCTGTGTGGTAAGAGATGCAGGATGGCAAAGTAGGAAGCATATAGGCTTCAAAGCCAAACCGAAATTTGACCACTGACTATCCTTTGCTGTCTGTGTGTCCTTGGGAAAGTTACTTCTCCTTTCTCAGCTTCCCCTTTTTCTCTCCTGCTATAAGAACCAAGCTTTTGTGTTTAGGCAGCAGGTGGAAATTCCTGATTTCAAGAAATGTAGGCCTCTACTTCTTCCTGGGGATGACTAATAATCTGTATAAACCAGTCATGGTAATCCCCTTCCCGACTAGCAGTGATAGGGTCCAGGATTCAGTATGTGACCAATTTCTAAGCCGTGAGAAGTAAAGGGAAGTCTGCTGTGGAGGGTCTTATCCTGAATAAAAAGGCAGATCCTCCTAAGGAGAAAGAATTTTGGCCTTGCTTCTTCCTTCCTGCTTGAGACCCTGGAGTGAAGATATGATGTCTGGGGTTATGGCAGCCATCTTGCAACCAAGAGGCAAGAATCATGAAGACAAAAAGCTAATGTGCTGAGAATGAAAAAAGATGGAAAGAATCTGGGGTCTTGAAGACATTGTTGAGCTGTTGCATAGGCACTGGATTTCCTGCCTCCTTATGGCTTAAAACACTGGTACTTGTAGCCGAAAGCTCTCCTAATGGAAATGATATAATTAGCATTTGGCCCAGAACTGGACAAAATAAACATGTGCATTTTCTGTTGGGAAAGACTGCTTTGCTGAGGCATGTTTTAAGCTATCAGACTAGGTTCCTAATGACACCAATTTTATACTTCTCTGCTAAACTAAAAATAAAAACAAACCAATAATGGGGAAATCTTCCGCCTTCTCCAGGCACTCTGTCTTCTCTGGCCTTACATGATTCAGCTCACTTAGGTATTGAGAAGCTAGGCATATTCACGGTCCCGTGACCCCTGAAGACAAATGTACCAGACTCACAAGAGTACAGGCCCCACCCCAGTACCTGCAGAATCTGAATCTCAAGGATGGGAATCAGGATCTGAAAGCTCCCTAGGGGAGAGACTGTGATGCACATTCAAGTTTGAGAAACACCCACCTACATGATAGACTCAGGATTCTGAAGCAAGTATTTGGTCATTCTCCTGCTATTGGAAAGACGGCATCTTACTGTCTGGACATGAAGTACCATGGTGTACACACCAGGCATTCAGGCACTGCAGAGACTGATCCTCCACGTGGTCATTTAATGGTGACAGGGCACTGATCCCTGGTCCTCACTAACAGATGGGCCACTGGGAGACTCGCTTGTCCTGACTGTACTGCAGCCTCCTCATTGATAACCTTGGACCCGACCACCTCAAGCCAGGAGCACTGCACTTGTGGACCCCCCTCCACGTACAAGACTCTTATGCAAAATTACATCAATTAATCCTCCCGTGAGCCGGGGGCTGGACACCACTGTGACATCCACTTCCTTTTGAGGAGTCTAATGGAGATTAATTCACTGGCTCAAGGTCACGCAGCTAGAAAATGGCAGAGTGCAACAGGAGTAAGACCCTGATGCTGGTTTTGTGATTGTGTGCTGCTGCCCCCAGGCAAAGGTCCTGGTGAACTTGGAATTCTTTTCCTAGGGGAATTCAGACTATTTGGCCTAGAGTAGAGAAGCTCCCAGGCAGCTGTGAAAGCAGCCTTTAGTGACCTGAAGGACAGTCAGAGGAGAATCAACCTTGGCTATAAGGTCTCAAGAACAGAACTCAAACCAGAGAGAGGAAGTAAGAGAGCCATTGGTTTAGGCTTATACAAAGTTTACTCAAGATGCCCAGAAATAGAGAAGACTGTCTTGCCCGATGAGTTTCTTTCCAAAGGATGCATATAACCGAGGCTGCACGCATGCAAGGCAGGGGTTATAAGCAAGGGCTTGAAGCCTCAGGAGCACCAAGACGACCCAGAAAGCCGTTTTAGCACAATTCTGAAATGAACTTAGGCAGCAATGGTATACAACTCTGACATGCTTGGCACATGGTGGGCATTTAATTAATATTTGCTAAATAAATGAACTGAATATAACACGGATGAGGAGGACCAGAGATATCCCTTATTTTATCTCCATCATGTGCTAACGGTATTAACCTCTATAAAGCTTCCTTTTCTTGTACAATGAGATCCATGGGCTTGTTAATCTCTCAATGCCCCGTTTTATCCCCCGCCTGTAACACCTGTTATAAAACCTGTCTCCACATCCAGAGACTCTAGGATGGGTCTGTGCTTGTAAAGGTGAATGCACAGATGTACAAGTCCTGAAAAGGGCGAGACTACGGAACACCCATTTATTGAGCTCTTCTCTTATGCAGGTGCCAATTTCTGTCTTTCCCATGGATGGATTATCTCAAATAATCGAGATACCAACACTCTACGGCTGAGATCTTTCATCCCCAATTTATGGATATGAAAACTGAAGCTAAGAGGGGATGACTATCACTGACTCAGGAGTAGACAGCTAACAGGTGAGCACAGTTCTTGGACGCAAGTGGTCAGCATCATCACTATTACTAATAGTTGCTTAAGTTCTAGGCTTCTTCCTCCTGGTATTTCTAAGACATAACATTCAGACTATTCTGATTCATCAGAATGAAAGAAAGTGTTCAGTCCTACAATCCTTTTCCTTTATACATACAACAAGTGTGTGTTCATTCCTCCCTGATTGCTGAGCACAGTGTTTAAGCACAGTTGGCCTGGAAATGGCTGCTAGATAATGTCCAGTTATTGATTCATGAGAAATGGCCACAGAGATGAACCAGTGTACCAAAGGGCTAGCACAGGGCAAGACACGTGGGAGGTTAGAGCTCAAGCTATGCTTGTTGAATCCGAATGCTTGATTTCAAGATCATTCAGTGGGGGTAACTTAAAAAAAGGTAAAAATATTTAGAACAAGGAAACATCAAGCACATGCATTGACCACAGGGAGCATTTTAGAGAAGGGGGTAAAAACCCGATATAAAACTGAGCATCCTAGGAGGAGGTAGCCACTAAGGTCCACCCATGAGGTACACAGATCAGTCTTCTGGGAGCTAACAGATGTTCATTTTATAAGCAAAAGCAAGAGGTGTTCAGCCCTTTCAGGTACCTATAAAAATTTGGCTACTTTTGAGCTATTCTAATAGCTGCCTGACAATTTTATTAACGTTGTCAGCTGCTGGGTGGACCTGCCCATACCTGAAAGAGCGACACTTCACTTGGGACTATTGCCATCAGCTGAGTTCTATTTGGAATACCTTCCTGTTCTTAAATTAGCTAGACAACGAAGAGGCTGTCTGCCCATATGGTCCCTCAGAAACTCTGCGGAAGGCTGCCTCTGCTGGCATGCAATTCCCCTTCTCAGAGGCACAGAGAGTAACGTGAGCTGCGAAATCAGGCAGCGCTCTCTGAGCCTCAGTTTCTCAATACAACGCATGAAAAACACCCAGACTTGGGGGATTTTTACCAGTAATAAATGGGATAATGTAAAATGGAGAAAAGTGAACCCAGTGACTGGTACTTGGTTTTCAATAAATGTTAGCTTGTGTTACTTTCTCATGAGCCCAAAGCCATTTGAAAGAATTATTACCTATTATTATTACTAAAATGTTTATGCAATACTGTGTCAAGAGCCATGCTAGATGTCTGTGTATATTTTATGATATACATTCACAACAGTTCTATGAGGGACCAAGGACTGTCATCCCCATTTACAGGGAAACAGAAGCCCAAAACTACTTAATAACTTTCTTAAGACCAAACGTTAATAAGTGCCAGGGTCAGAAATTCCCACCCAAGGATACGCCTTGGTGTTTCTTAATTATTCATGTGCTGAGCATTTGGTGAACCCATTCAATCTAGAAATGCATGCTTTAAAAAATATAAAATAACCGACAAGGACCTACTGTATAGCACAGGGAACTAGACTCAATATGTTGCAATAACCTATAATGGAGAATGTAAGACAATGTTAAAAAAAAAAAGAATGAATATATATATAAATATATATACACACACACACATATATATATATATAACTGAATCACTTGCTGTACACCTGAAACTAACACAACACTGTAAATCAACTATATTTCAATAAAAATTAAACAAAAAAAAAGAAAAAAATCTTTCCTCATCTTCATCTATTAATTAGATGTAGAAAACCCCCAATTGATGCTCTAATTATCTTCTATCTCCTCTTTTCTAGATCTCTGTCTCTTTGTGTTACTTTAAGGAGATCTGCTCAACCTGGTCTTCTAACTTTTGACCATTTTGTAAAACGTCAACTCTCATATCTTTCATTTCCTAGAGTGCTTGTGTTCTGAACAATCCTTTTTTTGTTGTTTTTAAACATGGGCTCTGTTCACGTTTTATGACTGAAATAGCTGTTTTCTCCTCTCTGAGGACACCAATTTCAGCTTTTTTTTGAAGTTTCCTGCTCCCCTCTGCCTTATCTGTTTCTTACCCATTCCTTTTTTTAATTTGTCAAAACTGACCTCTGACTTTTCCATCTGCTTTTCCTCCAGTATCTGCTGACTCTTCACAGTACAGATGAGTGAGGCACTGAAGATGGCTTGGCAGCCTTGAGTCTTGGGTGAGCTTCTTTTCCACCTTTTTTTTTTACCCCCAGCTTTATTGCAATATAATTGACACATACCACTGTGTGGGTTTAAGGTGTACAACGTATTGATGGAACACATTTATAAACTGCAAAATGATCACCACCATAGTGTTCGGTAGCCCCTCCGTCCCATCACAGTCGCCATTTCTTTTTTGTGGTAAGAACATTTACAATCTACTCTCTTAGCATCAGTCAAGTATATGAGATGCAGTATCGTTAGCTATTCATGTGCTGAGCATTTGGTGAACCCATTCAATCTAGAAATGCATGCTTTAAAAAAGAAAAAATATAAAATAACCAACAAGGACCTACTGTAATTACCACGCTGCACATTGGCCCCCCAAACTTGTTAATAATTACCATGCTGCACATTGGATCCCCAAACTTGTTCATCTTGCAACTGGAAGTTTATACCCTTTGACATCTCATGGGGGCAGGCTTCTTGGCGGTTGGGCTCCATTAAAGGGTGATGAAGCAAGTCATGGGATTTTACTGGGTCCATCCGTCAGGGTCCAGTTAAGAAACAGGAATTCCACACAGAGAGATGTTACTAAAGACCTGCTAGCCAGGTATGAGAGACTATACCTATAAATGGCACCTAAAAGTGACAACTGCCATTCCTAGGTCTGGGCCAGTAACAGGAAGGAGTTAGGATTACTAGGCTTTTGGAGCTTGGAAAGGGGGTCCATAGCACTAAAGTCCAACCTCGGAGAAGGGGGCATCACAATGCAGGGCTGCTGATCGGAATGAACAATGCAACCCGATGAGGAAGCCTGGCTGGGATGGTTCTGCCAAAAACAGAGAGCAGACAAGCAGAAGCAGGACACTTCATCCCCTCCAGCCTCAGTTTCCCTCTTGCCCCGATGTGTAGACCTTCCCAGGAGCCTCTGGCAACACTGAAATGTCAGCAGAGTCCCAGCCTAGTATCACAGAGCACAGTCCAGAAGGGTGGGTTTGAAACTGGGAGTAATAACTTAAAATTACCTTAAATGAGCCCAGTGGGGTGTGGGTATCCCAAACATCAACACTGGACTCTTCGGCTGGGTCATTTCCCTAGAGACATCATACAATTTCTTGTCTGGAGGATACAAAAACAGCCTCAGACCTAAGTTCTAAGTAGAGGAGGGGGCTGAGGGGTCTTCCCTTTCTGGATGCATACTTTCAGGTCGTCTCCCTATTTTCACTCCAGTGCCTTGCCCAGCCCCATCTGTGCATGGTGGGCTGTGTCCTGAGCTATGTGGGTACAGTGTGTCCCAAGAGAAAAGCTCTAGCACTGTGGGGTGGGGGGAGGGAGGAATGGCTATCTGGCTGCACGGGCTGAAGAAAGGGTTGGGGTTCCACCTGTTTCTATACTCAGATGCATTCCATGCTGCATTTAGGGTACCTGGAGCCTCTCATGGCTGAGCCTTGTCTGAGCTCAGCAGAGCCAAGCACCTGTTTGCTGTCCTGTTGCCCAATCAGATCGCTGCTCTGAGATGCCAGTCCCCACCCCTCCACCTGCATTCTGGTTCCCAGACTTAGTGACGCCCCCTGTCTGCTCTTCTCTTTTCCTATTATCTTTGTCTTTGTGAACTTTGTCTTTTCTTTACTCCTTTCCTTCCAATTTAGTGGACTTTGGGAAGGCATAACAATAAGCTCATATGTTCAATCTCTGTTTTATAATTCACATTTTTAAAAAAGTATGCATGGGTCACTTAAAACACATGTGCAAGCCAAATGTGTCCTCTGGGCCATCGCCTGTAACATCTGCCAGGCACTGCAATACCGCAACCTGAACAAGGGAAAGCCAAAATAATTTGGGTCATTTTGCTTGGAAAGGGAAGGCAGAAGAACAAATTAATGGTAGAGGAGAGAACATTTGAGGACAGTTTGCAGCTGTTCTCTTGCTCGGAGAACATAATGAAAGGGCCTGAGCATTAAAGGGCAACAATGAGGGATTTTAACCACATATGAAGAAAAGCCATCTCTCACCTGGATCACCGTGCTGGCCGCACTGGTCTTCCTACCTGGGACCTCTCCGTCTCTAAACGGCTTCTGCGCTGTTCATTTCCCTGCCCTGATTTAGAACCTCTAAATACCACAGAGCACGTGTTCAGTCGTTTACCAGTTAATTATGGAAAGCGAAACAGGCTGGGGTCTGCGCTATGCACTGGAAGACGGTGGTGACTGCATAGATGTGGTCCCCTTCCTCTTGTGCTTCGCCAGAAACAAAGACACATCAACAAGCACTTTCAATAAGATATAAAGCCCATCTCTGATGGCTTCTCTTAGCTCATCTTTATCTGCCTCCTGGCCTAACTACATGCCAGGTCCCTGGCTAAGCCTCATGTTAAAGTTTACATATGCAAGCCTCACAGGAACCCTACGAGGTGGCTAGTTCACTATGATTATTCCCATTTATCCCCATGCTTAAAGCAGTGAGGTCATCTTCAAAAGCTATTTAGGTATTGTGTTAGTTTCCTAATTGCTGAGTTACCACAAACTCAGTGGTTTATTTATTTCATTAAAAAAATTTTTTTTTTAATATAGCAGGTTCTTATTAGTTATCTATTTTATACATATTAGTGTATATATGTCAGTGGTTTAAAATCACATTTACTACCTCATGGTTCTAGAGGTCAATACAAAATCTTATTAGGCTAAAGTCAAGGTGTCGGCAGGGCTGTGTCCTTCTGGAGGCTCCAAGGGAGACTCCGACTCCTCGCCCGTCTCGGTTTCTGGGTGCTGCCTGCACCCCTTGGCTCGTGGTCCCTTCTTCTGTCCTCAGCGTGCATTGCTCCAGCCACTGCTTCTGTCATCACATGGCTTCTCTCTGCATTCAAATCTCACTCCCTCCCCATCCTCTGACGACACTCTGAACTGCTTTTACTTGTAACACCTGGGACACCAAATGTGTAGGTATTTTCCTCACACCAGCCAATTCTCTTTTCTTTTTAAATTAATTTTTTTTTTGTGGTATGCGGGTCCCTCACTGTTGTGGCCTCTCCCGTTGCGGAGCACAGGCTCCGGATGCGCAGGCTCAGTGGCCATGGCTCATGGGCCCAGCCGCTCCGCGGCATGTGGGATCTTCCCAGACTGGGGCACGAACCCGTGTCCCCTGAATCGACAGGCGGACTCTCAACCACTGCGCCACCAGGGAAGCCCTTAAATTAATTTTTATTGGCGTATAGTTGCTTTACAATGTTGTGTTAGTTTCTGCTGTACAGCAAAGTGAATCAACTATATGTATACATATGTCCCCTCTCTTTTGGATTTCCTTCCCATATAGCTCACCACAGAGCACTGAGTAGAGTTCCCTGTGCTATGCAGTAGGTTCTCATTAGTATCTATTTTACACATAGTATCAATAGTGTATATATGTCAATCCTAATCTCCCAATTCATCCCACTCCCCCTTTCCCCCTTAGTATCCGTTATGTTTGTTCTCTACATCTGTGTCTCTATTTCTGCTTTGCAAATAAGATCATCTATATACCACAGCCAATTCCCTGTGTGGGCACTACCTGGATGTCCCACAACCCAATTCAATTCTGACACTTACTACCCGGACTCGGCACAGACCCCACAGGTTGAAGGGCTCAGTCCTACGAGATGCCCTCACTTTAGGTGTCAGTCACCAGAATCGGGTCTCCAAGGTACCCACAACCCTTGCCTTTCAGGTTCAATAATTTGCTACACTCACAGAACTCAGGAAAGCACTTAACTCTTGCCAGTTTATTATAAAAGATTCAACTTGGGAACACCCAAATGGAAGAGGTGCATAGGGCAGGTATACGGGAAGGGGCACAGAGCATCCGGGCTCTCTCTGGGTAGACCACTCCCCTCCCCGGGCCAGCACCTCCTTGTATTCACCAACCTGGAAGCTCACTGAATCCCGTCATTTAGGGGTTTTTAATGGAGGTTTCAGTACCTAGAAGGATTGATCAAATCACTGTGATCTGGTGATTAACTCAGTCTCTAGCCCCTCTCCTCTCCCTGGAGGTCGGGGAGTGTGCAGCTAAAGGTTCCAAACCTCTAATCATGCCTTGGTCTTTCTGGTGACCAGCCCCATCCTAAAGCTATCTAGGGGTCAAGAGTGGCATCATTAGAATAAAAGACGCTCCTATTATACAGGAAATTCCAAAGAGTCTAGGAACTCTGCGTGAGGAATCGGGGACAAAGGCCAAATATACATTTTTTTATTTTATCACAGAAACTCATGACATTTAGCGCTCACACATACAGTCCCAGATAATCTACCCAACTCAAGACTCCTAACTAAATCACATCCACAAGGTCTCTTTTGCCATAAAGGTTAACTTTCATAGGTTCTAGGAATTAGGATGAAGATACCTTTGGGGGCCATTATTCTTTCTACCACAGGGAGAAAGAGGAAGGCCTGGGATTCAGACCAGAGTCTTGTGCCCGAAAGCCAAGCGATTAACCACCCTGTACACCCGCTTCCCCACGAACCTTGAGCTTTAGCCTACCCACGATCACTGTGCCCCACGTAGACCCTGCAGGGCCATCCCTCCATGCCTTTCCCAAGGTGTTTCTTTTGTCTTTAGTTCCCTTCTACTTGGCGCCTCACAAACTCCTAGTTGACCTTCAAAGCCCAGCTCAAGTGCTTCCCCTCTGTATCTTTTCCCTGCCACTCCTGAGCAGAACTGGTTCTCCGTTTTCAATGCCCCCGCAGCACTCTGGTAACCTCTCTGTACAAGCAACCACCACATAGCTTTGCAGTTATTTCTGCTTCTTCCTGCCCTTTGGCCATTTATGTAAGAATTTCCTTTCTTTGTGGATTGTTTAGTATCTTCCATGCCCACTACTGCCTGGCACATAGTAGGTCATTCAATAAATGTTCCTGAACTAAACTGAAACTAGTTAAAAAAAAATAAATGAACTGTATGATAAAAGGCAGACTGTGCAGTCTTCCCCAAAGGCTAAGTAAAAAAAGAGAATCGAGACACATTTTTTTCCCATTTTTCCCATTTTTTTCCCCATCAATTTACTGAGCCCAATGCTGAGCATTATACCAGCTGCTAGGAATACAGAGATGAATAAAACATGACACCTGCCTGGAAGGAAAGGAAAACGAGATGTACGGAGTCCCCTACTATGTGCCCACCACTGTGTGACACCCCCAAATGCGTTAGCTCGTTTAAGTGGAGGTCTGCCAGGTGAGAGGGAAGCAGCCTCAATGAGATCCCCGTGGCACCTTCTAGCACATGGATTCTAGAAAATGAGTTTATGATTTCTTCTCTGATTATAGGCTGCTTTGCTGAATTTCAGAATGCTTAACATGGATTTAAAAGGTACCTTAAGAGACCTTCCAGTCCAGTGGTTTTGAAACTAGAGTTTGCCACACATTAGGGGGTTGTGAAAATAACGGATTGGGTTTGACAAGCATTTTAAAAATTAAAATACACCAAATAAATTAGAAAATATAAAAATTCATTGAACGTAGTAAGGTTAAGTACTGTTTTATGAAAATATTGTCTTAGTTGCACATCTACTAACGTGTCTACATATATGTATGTATGTATATATGTATAGATGTGTGTGTACGTACATACGCACATATATTTTTTGGATTGTGATGTAAAATGTATTTCTTACTGTGGGATACAGTCAAAAATGTATGGAAAGTACTGATGGGCCTACATCTCTACCTGGATACAAAGAGCAAGCAAGGCCTGGCAAGGGACTCTCGCCAGCTCTTTTAATCAAAGGCCTGTAGGTAAGCTCCCCAAGCCCATGGACACCTGTACTTCACACTCACTCCATTGCCATCCCTGAGGGTTGGGATGCTCTTTTATTAAAGGAGCCAGTGGAGTTCCCATGAGAGCCCAAAGGGGCAAATGACCTGATCAAGTACATCTTGTTCCATTACCTCGGCTGGCCTGAAAAATATATGTGGAAAGTTCCTTTAAATAGACTACAATGGGATTTCCTTCTAATTGTCATAATCAAGATCTGATTATCTAGCAATGGTCTAATTAAATCCCCTGAACTGTTGTGATGTGTAGCTTCGAGGGAAAAATGCAGCCTTTGAGGTTCTGCTGACCTGGGACAAAATCCCCATCTCTGCCACTTGGTGGCCATGTGACTGGGGACCCTCAGCTGCACTGTGGGCCATGGGCTTGGGGTGAGGGAGACGTCCCTTCAATACCGAGAAGGCCTGCACAAGAATACAAACTCAGTAAACATTCACACCTCCCACCTTCAGCTCCCCTTCTCTTTCTATGAATATTTGCAGAGAAGTTACAAAATAACCACATGCCAACTTCACTAATGAGTCAGAGAGAACCACCACTGAGAAAATGGCATTTCTCCTCCTGCAGTAAAAGCAACAGAGCCACATGACCTTCCGTCCCGTGGCTGGGGCACCGTGCGCCCGGGCCTGGCTGAGTCTCCCCTTGCACTGCGTACCAGCTGAAAGTCTGGAGTTGACCCAGGGTCTGCCCAGCGCGGCTGTGTGTGCTTCGTCCCACCACCAGCCTAGCCCTGACCTTTTCTGGTATTTGTGATGTCGGACTGGATTTTGATCACCGTTTGAGCTCTTGACACAAAGTAAACAGGTTGGCATACTTCCCTGGGAGGCACAAGCATCAGGATTTTAAACCTGTCTCCAAGCACTTCTCCTAAATGCTACCCTGCCCTGCCACCCCCCTGACCAAACAGCCAAGACACAATGTCTCTTTTGTTGCAGTAGCCAGCGGATCCTGGGTCAGTAACTTCTGGGCAGTGAGACCAGTGGGCAGTGGACCCATCTGCACTTGAGTGTTACATAAGGAGCTTGGAAAGTATGGATGTCCAGTGCCCAGACCAGAGATTCTGACTTGGCTGGTACAGGGTAGACCTGGGCATCATTCTTTTTAAGGAGCCTCTCTCCCCCGACCATGATTCTAACCTGCAGCCAGTGTGGAATACAACTGCCTTTGGGAGGAGTGAAGGCAACAGAGAGTGAGAGGATCTGGTCCAGTCCTCAGGCCAGTCTCTGTGAACTGGTGGAGAAGGTTTCCAGTTTCATACGAGGAATGTACAGCAGACAGAGGTTAACTGGCTCATCCAAGATCACACAGACAGTTGGGACCTGGCCGCGGGGCTATCTGACTCTTTTTATAGCCATGACATCACACTGTTGAGCTGAGAGCATCTACAGACGTCTGTATGTGAGCAGCCTTGGGCCACAGCCTTATAATGTTCAAAGGACAGGGCTAGCATTTTGCTCTTTTTTATTGTAGAATACCAAAAACAGTTGAAAACAGCCCAAGAATCCAAGGCTTGAATTTATAAATAACAACACGGCCACACCATGGAATACCAGGAAGCATAACAAATGACATGGTGCATAACATGGGGTAATGGTTGTAATATGTAGTTAAAGAAAAAATATTAGTATATAAACATTACTCTAATACAACCCCAATTTATATATTAAAAAAAAACAATTTTAAATGCACAGAAAAGTGCCTGAAAGGAAATACACTAAAATGTTACTGACATTCAACTCTAGGCAGTAGGAGTTTTATTTTCTTCTCTGTGTGTCATGGATAGGCACTGTTTTATTCATGACACACATATCAAGGGGATACATTTAGTGACCCTAATGATGCCCGGGACAGAGCAGTCTGTTCTTCAAAGCGTCCAGTAAATTCTTGTTTCTGCCTCTGGAGATGAGGCCCTTTCACTATTACACTAATGCCCGGGGGCACCTTTATGCTGCCTTCTCCCTGTCCTGTCTGGAATTCTACAAAGAATACATATCTTCTTCCCTGAAACTAATATATATATATACACACACACACACACACACACACACACACACACATATACGTGTGTATATATATACACACACAAACAGAGAGAGAGAGAGAGAGAGAGAGAGAGAGAGAGAGCGAGAGAGCGAGCGAGCACTGAGTCACATCAATGCGTCTCTAAAAACCTAAGAGAAACAAACATTTGGGGATAAGCACCTACTGTATGCTGCTATGAAAGCATCCAGAGGTATTCAAAAGCCCACCTCCCACTGTAATGGCTTCCTAGGCTGTCTCCGGAGATAGAGCCTGGAACTGAGCATGGGTTTGGCAGCCAGATTTATGTTCTGAGATTCTCACTGGGCTGAGCCAGCGGGTCACCACTCACTCTTTGGAGATCTAAATTCTCGTGGAACTCTGTTTGGGGGCTAACTTCATCATTCCCCTGTACTCTGTGTCTCCATTCCAGCCTTACATATGGTTTCTTGCCTGGATATAACCTCAGTGGTGCAAGCCCCTGGGGTGACTCCAGGGCATCTGTGATTCGCTACTTCATAGGAGCATAAAGGGAGAAAGAGTATTGTAGAACCCAAAGAGTCACAGAGGCTGAAGACCTAATTTTGTTTATTCAGTACAGTAATCCCTCCCTGCCCCCCTTATCCACAGTTTCTGCAGTTTCAGTTACCCAGGATCAACTGGGGTCCAAAAACATTAAATGGAAAATTCCAGAAATAAACAATTCATAAGTTTTAAACTGTGCACTGTCCCTGCTTTGTCCCCCTCTGGCTGTGGAGCATCTTTCCATCCAGCGTACCCTTCCCACCAGTCACTTTTTTTTTTTTAATGCTCAATTATTTATTTTTTACATCTTTATTGGAGTATAATTGCTTTACAATGGTGTGTTAGTTTCTGCTTTATAACAAAGGGAGTCAGTTATACATATACATATGTTCCCATATCTCTTCCCTCTTGCATCTCCCTCCCTCCCACCCTCCCTATCCCACCACCAGTCACTTAATAGCTGCCTTGGTTATCAGAAGAGCTGTGGAGGTATCGCGATGCCTGCATTCAAGTAACTCTCATTTTACTTAACAATGGCCCCAAAGCCAAGAGTAGTGATGTTGGCAATTCGGATACTCTTTTACTGTGCCTAATTTATAAATTCAAGTTTATCATAGGTAGGTATGTACGGGAAAAAACATAGTATATACAGAGTCTGGTACTACCCACAGTTTCAGGCATCCACTGGGGGTCCCGGAACTCATCCCTGCAGATAAGGGGGCACTACTGTAACTAGATTTTTAGCACCACCCAGGCCCGGATTGGGACATACCTTGAAGGCAGAGCCAGCAGGATTTGCTGGCAGATAAATGCAGAGCGTGAGGGCAAGAAAGACATCAAAGGGACTCATACTTTATATGGTGCTGGCTCTGCTTCTGCCAGTGTGAATTTGTATCAGATTCACAGACCTGAAAGGAACCCTGAGATCACCCAGTCAGACCTGTTTTACAGCCTCATTCATCTCTTCACCAGTCATTCAATAAACACTTATTGAACAGATATGCTTGGATCAGAAAGGTGGAGTGACTTGCCTGAGGCTAGCAATGGTAGAACAGAGACCCACATCCAAGTTAAAGTACTCCTGCAACTGTAACACACAAATGAAAGACCTTCTGGGTCTTCCTTTACCTTTGCAACAAAAAGCCCTGCACTAGTTCACAATCTCTAAGATTCATTCCTTCCAGTCGTATTTTCTCCACGCGTGCATGCCAGCAAAGCCACTCTACAACGTCCCCTGTTCTTAGTGCTTCCATACAAGACTGAAAAGAAAATTTATCTTTCAACGTGTCACCTCTCCGCTTTGAGAAACACTGATATATTTTGTAATTGACGTCCCGGGAAGGCTTGAATGATGACAAAAGTAATTAGGCCAAACAAGGAAGAAAGCCCAGGACAGCACCCGAGCTGGAGGCACTACTTACCACGAGCAGTGGCCCATTTCTCAGGGCAGAGTCATTTGTAAAAGGAAAGATCAAGAAGATATTCAGCCAGGTCAAACTTTCAATTTAGGTTGCATTTGTGGGTAAACAGGCTCCAAAATCTACCTTTCCCATCTAGACAGAACGATCCTCTAAGATGCTAAAGAAAATGTGTTCACGTACCAAAAATTTACAAACATCGATTACAGGCCCATCGTGGTCACCAGGGAGGACCTGAGACAGGAAATGGTGATGAGGATTTGTGGGAAAGGAACCAAAAAGGAAGACTTTATTTAGAATGGGTTCTATCAACCAACATGCTCCTTAAGGCTGCAAATAACAGAAATTTAAACTGACTTAAGAAATTAAAAAAAGGGAAATTTTGCTTCAGGCATGGCTGGAACTAGAGACTGCAACACAGTGTAATCTGGAATCTGTCTCTATTCTCAGGATCTCAGATTTGTTTTCCCTCTCAGACAGAGTGGCTGTGCAGGAAAGAGGTCACACACCCGGCCTGAGACTGCCATCCTTAGAAAGGCCTGCTTGCAAAGGTGGCCCTCGGCTGGCTCGTGTGAACCTGGGTTCCAGGAAGGTTCCCACTGCTCCCTGGTAAGAATGGCCCAATGTGTCTAAAACTGCTTGTGCAAACATTATGGTTTATGATGAATACCTGCTTTCCTTCTGGGATTCTAGAATTCTGTTATGTGCTAGAGGATGCCTATATGACCAGCCCCCACTAAAGATCTCGGGTGCTGGGTTTCTAATGAGCTTTCCTGGTAGACGGCATTTCACACATGCTGCCACAACTCACTGCTGGAGGAATTAAGTGTGTCCTGTGTGACTCCACTGGGAGAAGATTCTGGAAGCCTGAGCCTTGTTACCCCCAGACTTCACCCCATGAACCTTGTTCCTTCATTGATTTTGCATTATGTCCTCTGCTGTAATAAGTCATAGCCATGAGTTTGACTCATGCTAAGTCCTATGAGTCCTCCTAATAGACCACTGAACCTAGGGGTGGTCTTGGGGACCTTTGACACAGCGGAAAAATGACCAACGGAAGTTCCAATCACCTTCTCATAGTTTAGCAACTGTAGTAGAAAATCTCTCCCAGAAGCTCCAACTAAAGTCCTTTGCCTATGCTCATTCGTTGTGATTGGCTTAGCTTCGGGTACACAACCACCCTGGACCAATCACCAGAGCCAGGGAGACGGCTGCAGTCTTGCTGGTGGACAGGACTGGGTCATGTCCTGCAGTCAGGGATGGAATCACCACCCTTTACGCACACTGAAGACCATTTAAGACAAGGAGAAGACATGGTTTTCAAGAGAAAAAGGGGCATTCTGCTGATGTCTGTGGAGTGGGGGGGCATGGATGCTGAGCAATTAGGACAGAACTTCTATTTGTGAAGCACAAATATAGTGCATTATAAGGAAGCATTTGTTATATAAACATTAACCACCACCGGCACAAAGTCACAGAGCTAAAAGAGCTGAACTTCTTTTCTCACCCTAAATCTACGCTTTCTCTTGTATTTCCCACCTCATCTACTAAACTGGGAAAATAGGGACAAATCTTCTCTCTCTTGTACCACACCTTATCGGGACACCCATTTTTAATTGATTATGTTGCTGCATCTTACCTCCACCTTAGCTCAGGCAATGATCCTTTGTTTCTTGGATTACTGACATGGGCGACTAACTGGACTCTGGTTTTGGTTTTGCACCATCCAGCCCATTCCCCCACTGCAGCTCAATCACCTTTCTATACTGAGGACTGACCAGCCTGATTAGATCACTCTTCTCCTTAGAGACTGTTGATGGATTCTCACCATCTTCGGGAAAAGCCCAAATTCCCTGGCGTGGCATGCCACACCACACCCTCCATGATCTACCTCCCGCCTACTCTGCACTCTTCCATCATGTTTCCAATCCATTCTCTCAGACTCAATTCTTTGTACAAAATGGTCCAGCCGGAGGGAACCCCCTGAAGTTCAGGCAACATGCCATGCTGTTTCATGTTGTGAGTTTGGTCCACTTTGTTCTCCCTGGTCCCCCTTTCCCATGTGGAGATCTGCAGCCAATCCACAAGACCCATGTATCTTAATGTTGTGAGTGACGACTTTCCCAGCCCCCAAAGTTAATCCCCCCCCACAATGGCACCACTGTGCCAAGCATCTCCCACCTCTTCTGAATTCTCAACTAGAATTCACCTTCATGACGGCTGGCGAATCATCTTATCCATCCTTCTAGCTCAGTACTGACTACAGTGACAAGGAGTAGTGCGTGAAAACCTGTGAACTGAATCCACAAATGAAAGAGGCCGAGATCGTGGGTCTCCCACTTACCAGTGAGATGATTTGAGTGTGTTGTTCAACCCTTTTAAGCATTGGTTCTCCCTCTTGTAAGATGTGTCAGGATTGTTGTGAGGATGAAAGGAGTTAATGTGTGTGGAACATCCAGGCTGCACGCAGAGTCTGGACTGCACCAGGCACCTCATCAAAGCCAGTTACCCCCCAAATGTACCATACTAACGCAAGACAGTAATAAGGGAAACTGAGTGCGAGGTACATGGGAACTCCGTACTAACTTCACAATTTTTCTGTAAATCAAAAACTGTTCCAAAATTTTAAAAGTTCACTTTAAAAAATAAAAAAGTGAGTTCCATCCCTACCAACCAACCCTCCTCCCTCCTTTCCTCCTCACCTCCACACAAAACCCTTCAACGGATGCCTCTTTTTTTTTTTTTTTTTATATCCTAGTATCAGCATCATTTCCTCCCCACCAACAGCCCAGAAAAGATTACTGGCTGGGCTTCCCTGGTGGCGCAGTGGTTGAGAGTCCGCCTGCCGATGCAGGGGACATGGGTTCATGCCCCGGTCGGGGAAGATCCCACGTGCTGCGGGGCGGCTGGGCCCGTGAGCCATGGCCGCTGAGCCTGCATGTCTGGAGCCTGTGCTCCACAACGGGAGAGGCCACAACAGTGAGAGGCCCGCATACCGCAAAAAAAAAAAAAAAAAAAAAAAGATGGCTAGATTTGGGAAATCCTCTTTTTAATCTGTTAAGAATTTTTGCCATTATGGGATACGGTCTTTTGACGTCTAAGCAGTAAAGAAGAGAAGCCCCAAACTGCCATACCTTCTTTGTCCTGAGACCCATCAAAAGGCAAATAAGAAAACAGAAACCCAACCTTCCTTGTCGAATGGAGACGGTTGTTAATAAAAAAAAAATCCTTTGGCTTCTAGGGAAGCTGGTGATTTCACCTGGTCCTATACCAGTTGACAGTGTTCCCTTCAACGACCCCTCCATCCATCTCAATAAAGAATCAGCACACACAACTCTGTCCACTGCACTCTTCCAGATGGGCAAGCCCAGCGCACCGCACAGAGAAGAGAACAGCTATTTGTCTTCCTTGACAGGCCACGTCCGTCCTTGTCATATATTAGATTCTGCTAATAATCTACGTATACGCGTTTAGGAGAAAAAAAAATTGTGTCCTTGTGATAGTCACAGAATGATACGATTTCCTCTCTTCACAAGTCTGTAGATGGGCAGCACGTTGGATCCTCTTGTAATTTCGAGGGAAGATTGTAAACCCCAGTGGGTCCGAACCCCAAATCTACGGCTACGGATGCATTTGAGTCGGGTCAATTCAATCATACTTTCCCTTGGTATCACGTTTCCTTCCAGGTACAAGGGAATGAATGCATTTATTTACCTTCTGAAAGAGGAAATTTACTACTGGCTATTCAACTATCTGTGGCCCTAGGAGAGGAGAAAATTCACAGCTCAAGCATCTTGGAGGCTAGTGTCGAATATAAGAAAGAAGGGGAAGGAAGTCTGAAGCACACACGATAGGAGCTTGGGCACAGGGCTGACTCAGAAAGTCATTCAAAAAGGGCACGTGGTTAGGGGGTCTCCAAGACATGAACCAGTAAACAAGCGGTAGAAAGTTCAGATTTCATTTCCTCTTTGGGGCTATAGCCACTATCAACCACTTAAACTACCACCACCGGCACCTGACATCCTACACCTTTTGGTCAGTAATGGAGGGCCACTAAGGAAGTGGCTCCCAACAGAGAAGGACTTTGCCCTCAGGGGACATTTGAAGACGCCTGGAGATACGTTTAGTTGTCACAACTGGGGAAGGGGGTGCAACTGGTACCTAGTGAGTAGAGGCTAGGGATGGACAGGACGGCCCCCTACAATGATGAATTATCCAGCCCCGAATGTCAAGAGCTCTGAGGTGGAGAAACCCTGCATGAAGGCAATGGTTGTCAAAGCACCGGTGCTGTCCAGGCTGTTGGTGGGAGATGGGAGTGGGCCTTGGACTTGCACAATTTGCAAAGACACCACAGGTAATTCTGATACTGAAAGCCACCCTCCACCCCACAACTCAGAAGTACTGCTCAGAGAACACAGTTGTAAATGATCATTAGGTTACTGCTTGGCTATCACATGTCTATTAATCCAATTTGGTATTTCACTAATACAGACTCAGAGCAGAGCTAACCTTCACGGAAGACTCCTTTGGCCCCAGATACTTTTAGAACAAACAAGAAAAAAAGGCTTCTTTTCTGAGCACATGATTCTAAAGATGGGCTTTGTCTTTGTCTCCATAAATTTATTTGATAAGTATTTGCTTCTCACCTCTTCCCACTACCTGGACTGCACCTGTCTCTCACCGTCACTCCCACTAAGTCTCTCGTGCCTTTATTTGGTGCCAACCTGCCCCCTCCCCCTCCCTCCCCCCAGGATGACCTAGGACAGCCCTCTCCCCTTCATGCATCCACAATGGCTACGTTCACAATCAAAATCTCCTTGACTCAAGGCAGCTGATATCAGAAAAATATTAGAAAAGCAATCTGGCTAAGTAATTCGCATTAATGGCAAGTAACCCTAAAATGCTTCCAAAAGTATCTGATTTTTTCTAATAAGGATGAGTTAGTCACATGAATGTCTAATGGCCGAGGTATGAGAGAGAATAACTTGTGTGGCCGGTACCAAGTAGGTGTTCAGTAAATACTTATGGAGTGTCTGAATGAGTGAGAAAAGACCTTTGGGTAGAGTAACTTCCTGTAGTTTTAGGTTTAATGCTTAAACTTTTCAGTATCTCTCCCTGAAATTTTCAAAAAAATCCCGTGGGCCCATCAGGAGGTGGTAACCACTCCAACATGTGATATACAGGCAAGGTATTTACCAAAAATAGCAACAGCACAATGTGCCAGGACCCTGTGGTCATACAATAAAAGGTAATCAAGGAGTAGTCTACCAAGACCCCCAAATCCTTCTCTCTCACTGATTCTAATCAGCCTCCCAATTCAGCTTTTCCTTCTCCAGTCCAGAACCCTACCCACCATCCATCTCTCCTCTACTGCTCTAAAAGGAAAAGCTAGAGAAATAATACTAATAAAAATAATAACACCGTATTTTCTGGCTTCTAAGGGGGCACTGATTGTAGGATATAGCAGAACATTTTCCAGGAGAAAAAGACCATCAGTCAGGTTGCTCTGGTTAAGTCACATCTCAATTCCAGAAACCGTGAAATGTGAAAAACCCTGCCTGGAAGAACTGAGATAACACATCCCTGCAAAGGACCAGGTGAATTACAGATTCTGCTTCTGAAATATCATTCCCATTAAAACTGAAGTGTAAATTGCTTGGGAGAGCCGGGCCTCCACCCAGGTCCTGGGAGGGTCACACTCCACCGTCTCTGATCTCCCCACTGAGACACACAACCAGCTCTTTCCAAACAGGACAAAATCCTGACTCTTATTCTCACGTGACCCTCCCAGGCCCCCCTCCTCATCTTGCTTGAGGATATTTGGGGAACTTTTCTTATTCATGGAGGACTGATACCATCTCCTCTAAGATGAAGATCCTCCCAACGGAATCTCTTAGGTATGTAGATAGCTGCCTTATTGTGATGACAGTAAAATGATTCTCATATTAGAAACAGCAGCAGCAAAACACTGTTGCTGTTCACTCTCTGTGAGGAACTGCACGGAGACTTTCCTATGTACAATCTCTCATCACCCTCACAGCGTTATCATCCCCATTTTGCCTGTAGGTAATGGAGGTTCAGAGATTTGAGTAGTGCCAAGGTTATAAAGATGGTAAGAGTATGGATAGGGGTCAACCGTAGGAAAGGCCCTGGGCTGCTCTGTCCTATCACTCCAGGAGTGGACACTTGAGTTGGGTAAGGACTAAGGGAAGGAAATACTTCACAGTCACTTCTAGAAATATCTCCTTCCTCCTCTTCCATATGGGCCCCATAGTGTTCCTCTAGCTCATTTCACAGAGAGCCTGGATCCCTGTGCATGAAGGGAAGTCACAGAGTGGACAGAAGTCCCATTTGCCCCACTGGGGGATCCTGGGGATGTAAGTATCAGAGTGGCTGTCCTGCCCCATTCCGGGAGCTGTGCAGACAGGGACACGCAGGATGTGGCTGGCTTGATGATGCAGTGGCAATTTGAGGCAGGAGGCGACATCACTCACTGGATATGGGCTGCACAGTCAGGGGCTCCTGACACAATCAGGGTGAGCTCCATGACCCTTTCTCCGATGAAGTGTGGTCCCCTCCTCACTAATCACAGCTCGCCAATCACACCTCGCCCAGCCTTTGGACTTGCAGATCCCCGTCTGCCACCGCCCAACAGCCTCCCATTAGATCCAGCAGGTCCAGCAAGCCACCCTCCCTTCAGGGCCGGAAGCCACAGCATGGGCACCCCTGGATGCTACACCTGGAAGTCCAGAAAAGGAAACTGTCATAACCCGGTGAGAACATTTTAAGAAAACATCTCTACTTCGTTGCAATAAGGAAACACCTGAAGATACCTCCAGCCATCCTCTTTTGTAAGATCCAGACCTGTTCATTCCATCTCCACGTGTCCAACACTGAACTCGTCACCCAGGTCCATCCACTCTGCCTCCCTGTTCATCTCCCATCCGCGTCCTCTGCTCGCCCCCAGGGGCAATATCCTGCTCGGCCACTATCATATCCTGCCTGCAGTGCAGTAGTAGCCAGCCTCCTACCTGCTGCCCACACTGTCTTTCAAGGTACTGGTTTCCTGCTTCCTGCTCAGAACATCCCCACACTGCAGCCAAAGGAACCTTTTCAAATCGGAAAATCTGAGCATCCTTTTCTGTACCGGAAACTCCGAACTGTCTTTCAGTTATACCTTTGGATAAAATCCAAAGCTGTAATTTACAAAACCCTTCGTGGTTCTCTTGCCTTATTTCCCGCTCTGCAAACCACCTAGAATCATATGTCTATTTGTTCATTTATTCACTAAGCACCTGCCAGGTACTGTTCTAAGTGCTGAGAACACATCAGGAACAGGACAAAGATCCCTGCCCTCATGGTATTTATGTATTAGCAGGAAAGACACACAGTGACCAGGTAAAGCCAGCCACGTCCCCGGTACCCGGGTCTGTCGTGCTTACTGGGTGGAGCAGAACAGCAATCTTAATAAGTAATCAAAAACTAGATTAGAAGATGATGGATGCTATAAACAACATGAAAAGAACAGGGTGTGAGGGATGGGATGGTATCCCAGGTTGCAGGATGAAAGGGGCCAACTGGCAGAAATCTCACTGAGATGCTAAGATTTGAGCAAAGACTTAAAGGGAGTTATGGCAGCAAGACAGGGAGAGATCTGGAGGACAAACATTCCCAGCAGTGGGAGAGCAGAGCAAAGGACCAAAGGCAGGGCCCACCTGATCTGTTTGAGGACGAGACCTCGATGTTTCTTTCAGTGTCTGCACCGCTTCTCTCTCCGGACCTCAGGCCTTTGGGTATGGCATTCCCTCTAAGTGGGCCATGGAGGCTAATGTCCTCATGCCTCTTTCCTTCACAAGCCTTCCTGACCCTCCCAACCCTCCTGGCCAGGACTGCTTCCCCCAAAACTGTGACTGTACTTCACCCTGAATTCCGCCTTTCAAGGTACTTTCCATACTTTAATGTAACTGTGTGTTGAGTTGGATCTAGAATCTAGTGGTTAAACGCCTGGGCTCTGAGGTCAGCCTGGGGGCGGCCTGGCTTCCATCCAGGTTCCGCCACTGCCTCACTATGATCTCAAGCACGCCACTTAAGGACTTCTGAGGGCTAAATGAGATAGCCTGGCGCCCGACACAGAAAAAGCAGCTAATAGGAATTAGCACAGAGAGGGGTAGGGGGCAGGTCGGCCTGTCTTATTTACTATTTTATCCCCAGGGCCTAGGCCAGGTCCAAGGGCTCAAAAGGTAACGAATTAATGAAAGAATGAGTGACTGAACGAATGTGGAAGGCAGGGAGGCAGGGGGTGGAAGAGGAGGGAAGCAGGGGGCAGGGTTGCAGGGAGAGGGGAGGGGAGGGAAGCAGGATGGGCAGGGAGGCAGAGGGGGCAGGGAAGCAGGGAAGCTTCTGCTCCCCCAACTCTCAGGAGTTTCAGGTTGAAGAACAAGACAAAAACAAAGACTCAGAAGGAAAGGAAGGGGAAGATAATTTATTAAGTACTGTGTAAGGCAGAGCTATTTGGCGACTTAACAACCAAAATGCAGCCTATGGGGCAGTGATTACCATACCATTCCCCCACATTTACAGCACAAAAGAGAATCAGGGAAGGTAAAGAATGTTTCTAATATAGTAAGAGAAGGCAGATCCACTTCACCGTTAATCTGAAAAATAATTAAAACCTCTCCCCCCATTTTGCCAGGAATAAAATTCTGGAGGTTCCTCCCATGGTGAGCAACTCAGCTTGCCAAATGCAAGCACCGTGAGGCATGTAAGGAGAAAATCAGAGTGTAGTTCCTGGATTCGGAGTGGAAGGCAGCCGGATAACAGGTGTGAAGAGGGGGAGGAAGGAGGAATAAAGAGGCCCTGGGGCTTCCCTGGTGTCGCAGTGGTTGAGAGTCCGCCTGCCGATGCAGGGGATACAGGGGACACGGGTTCGTGCCCCGGTCCGGGAAGATCCCACATGCCGCAGAGCGGATGGGCCAGTGAGCCATGGCCGCTGAGGCTGCGCGTCCAGAGCCTGTGCTCCGCAACGGGAGAGGCCACAACAGTGAGAGGCCCGCGTACTGCAAAAAAAAAAAAAAAAAAAAAAAGAGGCCCTGGGGAGTTTCCCAAGGGGAAAGTCAACCAGGAATTAGAAGGTAAAAAACAGAACTAAACAATGAAAACTGGTGGTGAGGAAGGAGCTCCGTCAATACTAGGAGTGCAGGAGAATGTTTAAAACCATGCCCAGATGATAGAGAAATGCCCCAGTCTTTTAGTGGAATACTGTGATTGACAACAAAGACCACACACCCTGAGTGGTTCGCTCCCATTAGAATTCCAGAGCCTTCTGAACTAACAGCACATCACCCATGCACACACTGGCTGGGGGAGTCATTTTAAACCACTTTATGTGAGGCTTTAGATCTTTTAAAGTTTCTGCTTCTCTTCCCTGTGGCAAAGCAGGCTCTCAAGTTTAGAAACTGTCACGAGCCGCTGTGAGATGAACAAGACCCTGACTGCAGAGAGTCTCCTCCCCACAAGATGCTTAAACAGGTTACTCAGTCGTCCTGAAAGGCCTTCTTTGATTCCTTTCACACCAGCTAAAGGGAGGAAGCTTCATTTGGAGGTCAGTGAAGGGGCACAGGGAATAAGAACAAACTTAGACACAGGAGAGAGGAGGAAGGAAAGGAGAAGGGAACTCCTGTGGCCAGAGCATCCACTGGGGTACCGGGATCAGTGAATCACCTCCTCGGACCTCACATCACTATGAGAAAATGTGGGCATTTTCCTTGTACAGGTGCAGAAGCGAGGATGAGAGGTTAAACAAACACCCCAAGTCAGCCTGCCGATGAGTAGACCAGCAGGGATTTAAACTTGGTGTCTTCCTTTCAAAGCTTCTCCTACCCAACCAGTTCCACCGAGAAAGGGAGTGAGGGGAGAGGGGAGGGGAAGCGGCAAAGGAGGGAGGGGCAGGTCATGACCAGGTAAGAAGGAAAGACACCTGCGGAAAGGTCCAAGAATGCTAAAAACCCCTTCAAGGCAAGTGATTGTATAACCACAAAGGCTCTACAAATGTCTTTTCAAAAATAATACTTCCACAGTTCTTCATATTCAGCTTTTTTCACATTATTGTACACTTACAGCCACCCATGCCCACCCGATGGCTTTGTGCACAAAGCCGTGAGGTAATGGAGCAGACACCCACTAACGGTATCCGCCATTATCCCATACCTGCTGGCAGGAGTCCGTAGAGAAAGTGGAACATGGGAAGAATAATGCATGACACGTTGTGCATTTCTTGCAAGGACCCCGCTGGCATTGTTCCTGGTTCACTGAGGCCCAGAGAAGTCGAGTAACCTGCCTGTGCTCACAGAGTCGCTCGGGGAGCCCTGATGCTGGCTTATTCTTCTTGACAATGATGAGTACATGGGGAGAGCTCTTGGGGCTCACAGCTACTTTAAACAGGGTGTCCTGGAATGTCACAAGCTGGGCCAGGATTCTGGAGACTGAGGTTTTATTTCTCAAATCCTAGGAAGACCACACTTTCCCATGCCTCTGATTTTGCCCGACACTCCTGTTCTCTAAATGCCTACATCACCTTGGGCCCACCCTCTACAAGCTTTACACGGTCACCCAGAGTTCTTTCTTATATGTAACTTTGGTCTCTACAAAGAGACACTAAGACCCACCACCTGCTCTTCCAGGGACAGTCGGGTGAAAGGTAGAGTACTGAATTTAGAGCTGGACTCCCTGAGTTCAAATCCCAGCTCTATTTAAGAGCGGAGACTACGGGTAAGCTACCTTGTCTCCCGAACCACCTGTTCTCAAACCACCTGTTCTCAAACCACCTGTTCTACATTAGCAGTAATTACTTCAAGGGAGTGTCATGAGGCTTAAATGAGTTTACTCAAAGTTTAACAGACTGGCGGGCACAGAATAAATGCTTCAAAATGTTAGCTGTATATCGTAAACGGACAACCAACAAGGACCTACTGTACAGCACAGGGAGTACTGATCAACATTCTGTAACAACCTAAATGGGAGAAGAATTTGAAAAAGGATACATGTATACGTAAAGTTGATTCAATTTGCTGTACACCTGCAACTAACACAAAATTATAAATCAACTATACTCGAATAAAAAATAATTTTATTTATTTATTTTTTAAACATCTTTATTGGAGCATAATTGCTTTGCAATGGTGTGTTAGTTTCTGATGTATCACAAAGTGAATCACCTATAGGTACATACATATCCCCTCCCTCTTGCATCTCCCTCCCACCCTCTCTATCGCACCCCTCTAGCTGGGCACAAAGCACCGAGCTGATCTCTCTGTGCTATGTGGCTGCTTCCCACCAGCTATCTATTTTACATTTGGTAGTGTAAATATGTCCATGCCGCTCTCTCACTTCGTCCCAGCTTACCCTTCTCCTCCCCGTTTCCTCAAGTCCATTCTCTACATCTGCGTCTTCATTCCTGCCCTGCCCCTAGGTTCTTCGGAACCATTTTTTTTTTTTAGATTCCATATATATGTGTTAACATACGGTATTTGTTTTTCTCTTTCTCTGTATGACAGTCTCTAGGTCCATCCACCTCAAATAACTCAATTTCCTTTCTTTTTATGGCTGAGTAATATTCCATTGTATATATGTGCCACATCTCTATCCATTCATCTTTCGATGGACACTTAGGTTGCTTTCATGTCCTGGCTATTGTAAACAGAGCTGCAATGAACATTGTGGTACATGACTCTTTTTGAATTATGGTTTTCTCAGGGTATATGCACAGTACTGGGATTGCTGGGTCATATGGTAGTTCTACTTTTAGATTTTTAAGGAACCTCCATACACTTGTACATAGTGGCTGTATCAATTTACATTCCCACCAACAGTGCAAGAGGGGTCCCTTTTCTCCACACCCTCTCCAGCATTTCCTGTTTGGAGATTTTTTGATGATGGCCATTCTGACCAGTGAGGTGATACCTCATTGTAGTTTTGATTTGCATTTCTCTAATGATTAGTGATGATGAGCACCCTTTCATGTGTTTGTTGGCAATCTGTATATCTTCTTTGGAGAAATGTCTATTTAGGTGTTCTGCCCATTTTTGGATTGGGTTCTTTGTTTTTTGATATTGTGCTGCATGAGCTGCTTGTATATTTTGGAGATTAATCCTTTATCAGTTGCTTCGTCTGCAAATATTTTCTCCCATTCTGAGGGTTGTCTTTTCGTCTTGTTTATGGTTTCCTTTGCTGTGCAAAAGCTTTTAAGTTTCATTACGTCCCATTTGTTTATTTCTGTTTTTATTTCCCTTTCTCTAGGAGGTGGGTCAAAAAGGATCTTGCTGTGATTTATGGCAGAGTGTTCTGCCTATGTTTTCCTCTAACAGTTTGGTAGTGTCTGGCCTCCCATTTAGGTCTTTAATCCATATTGAGTTTACTTTTGTGTATGGTGTTAGGGAGTGTTCTAATTTCATTCTTTTACACGTAGCTGTCCAGTTTTCCCAGCACCACTTACTGAAGAGGCTGTCTTTTCTCCACTGTATATTCTTGCCTCCTTTATCAAAGATAAGGTGAACATTTGTGCGTGGGTTTATCTCTGGGCTTTCTATCCTGTTCCATTGATCTATCTTTCTGTTTTTGTGCCAGTACCATACTGTCTTGATTACTGCAGCTTTGTAGTATAGTCTGAAGACAGGGAGCCTGATTCCTCAAGCTTTGTTTTCCTTTCTCAAGATTGCCTTGGCTATTCGGGGTCTTTTGTGCTTCCATATAAATTGTGAAATTCTTTGTTCTAGTTCTGTGAAAAATGCCTTGGTAGTTTGATAGGGAATGCATTGAATCTGTAGATTGCATTGGGTAGTACAGTCATTTGCACAATGTTGATTCTTCCAATCCAGGAACATGGTATATCTCTCCATTTGTTTGTATCATGTTTAATATCTTTCATCAGTGTCTTATAGTTTTCTGCATACAGGCCTTTTGTCTCTTTAGGTACCTTTCCTCCTAGGTATTTTATTCTTTTTGTTGCAATTGTAAATGGGAGTGTTTCCTTAATTTCTCTTTCAGATTTTTCATCATTAGTGTATAGGAATGCAAGAGATTTCTGTGCATTAATTCTGTATCCTGCTACTCTACTAAATTCATTGATTAGCTTTAGTAGTTTTCTGGTAGCATCTTTAGGATTCTCTATGTATAGTATCATGTCATCTGCAAACAGTGACACTTTTACTTCTTCTTTTCCGATTTGGATTCTTGATTTCTTTTTCTTCTCTGATTGCTGTGTATAAAACTTCCAAAACTATGCTGAATTACAGTGGTGTGAGTGGGCAACCTTGTCTTGTTCCTGATCTTAGTGGAAATGGTTTCAGTTTTTCATCATTGAGAATGATGTTGGCTGTGGGTTTGTCATATATGGCCTTTATTATGTTGAGGGGTTAGTTCCCTCTTTGCCTACTTTCCAGAGGGATTTTAACATAAACTGGTGTTAAATTTTCTCAAAAGCTTTCTCTGCATCAATTGAGATGATCATATGGTTTTCCTCCTTCAATTTGTTAATATGGTGTATCACATTGATTGACTTGCGTATACTGAAGAATCCTTGCATTCCTGGAAAAAACCCCACTTGATCATGGTGTATGGTTCTTTTAATGTGCTGTTGGATTCCGTTTGCTAGTATTTTGTTGAAGATTTTTGCCCCTATGTTCATTAGTGATATTGGCCTGTAGTTTTCTTTTTTTATAGTATCTTCGTCTGGTTTTGGTATCAGGGTGATGGTGGCCTTGTAGAATGAGTATGGGAGTGTTCCTCCCTCTGCTGTATTTTGGAAGAGTTTGCGAAGGATAGGTGTTAGGTATTCTCTAAATGTTTGATAGAATTCGCCTGTGAAGCCATCTGGTCCTGGGCTTTTGTTTGTTGGAAGATTTCTAATCACAGTCTCAATTTCAGTGCTTGTAATTGGCCTGTTTATATTTTCTATTTCTTCCTGGTTCAGTCTCAGAAGGTTGTGCTTTTCTAAGAATTTCTGCATTTCTTCCACGTTGTCCATTTTATTGGCATATAGTTGTTTGTAGTAACCTCTCATGATCCTTTGTATTTCTGTAGTGTCACTTGTTACTTCTCCTTTTTCATTGCTAATTCTCTTGATTCGAGTCTTTTCCCTTTTTTTCTTGATGAGTCTGGCTAATGGTTTATCAATTTTGTTTGTCTTCTGAAAGAACCAGCTTTTAGTTTTATTGATCTTTGCCATTGTTTCCTTTTCATTTATTTCTGCTCTGATCTTTATGATTTCTTTCCTTCTGCTAACTTTGGGGTTTTTTTGTTCTTCTTCCTCTAATTGCTTTAGGGGTAAGGTTAGGTTGCTTGAGATTTTTCTTGTTTCTTGAGGTAAGATTGTATTGCTATAAACTTCCCTCTTAGAACTGCTTTTGCTGAATCCCATAGGTTTTGAGTCATTGTGTTTTCATTGCCATTTGTTTCTAGATATTTTTTGATTTCTTCAGTGATCTCTTGGTTATTTAGTAGTGTATTGTTTAGCCTCCACGTGTTTGTATTTTTTACAGATTTTTTTCCCTGTAATTGATATCTAGTCTCATAGCGTTGTGGTCGGAAAAGATACTTGATACTATTTCAATTTTCTTAAATTTACCAAGGCTTGATTTGTGACCCCAGATATGATCTGTCCTGGAGAATGTTCCATGGGCACCTGAGAAGAAAGTGTATTCTGCTGGTTTTGGATGGAATGTCCTATAAATATCAATTAAGCCCATCTTGTTTAATGTGTCACTTAAAGCGTGTGTTTCCTTATTTATTTTCATTTTGGATGATGTGTCCATTGGTGCAAGTGGGGTGTTAAAGTCCCCTACTATGACTGTGTTACTGTCGATTTCCCCTTTTATGGCTGTTAGCCTTTGCCTTAAGTATTGAGGTGCTCCTGTGTTGGGTGCATAAATATTTACAATTGTTATATCTTCTTCTTGGATTGATCCCTTGATCATTATGTACTGTCCTTCTTTTTCTCTTGTAATAGTCTATTTTCAAGTCTATTTTCTTTGATATGAGAATTGCTACTCTAGCTTTCTTTTGATTTCTATTTGCATGGAATAACTCTTTCCATCCACTCACTTTCAGTCTGTTTGTGTCCCTAGGTCTGAAGTGGGTCTCTTGTAGGCAGCATATATATGGGTGTTGTTTTTGTATCCATTCCACCAGTCTATGTCTTTTGGTTGGAGCATTTAATCCATTTACATTTAGGGTAATTGTCGATATGTATGTTCCTATTACCATTTTCTTAATTGTTTTGCATTTGTTATTGTAGGTCTTTTCCTTCTCTTGTGTTTCCTGCCTAGAGAAGTTCCTTTAGCATTTGTTGTAAAGCTGGTTTGGTGGTGCTGAATTCTCTTAGCTTTTGCTTCTCTGTAAAGGTTTTAATTTCTCTGTTGAATCTGAGTGAGATACTTGCTGGGTAATCTTGGTTGTAGGTTTTTCCCTTTCATCGCTTTAAATATTTCCTGCCACTCCTTTCTGGTTTGCAGAGTTTTTAACCATATGGGGATTCCCTTGTATGTTATTTGTTGCTTTTCCCTTGCTGCTTTTAATATCTTTTGTTTGTATTTAATTTTTGATAGTTTGATTAATATGTGTCTTGGCATGTTTCTCCTTGTATTCATCCTGTATGGGACTCTCTGAGCTTCCTGGACTTGACTATATCCTTTCCCAGATTAGGGAAGTTTTCAACTATCATCTCTTCAAATATTTTCTTAGTCCCTTTCTTTTTCTCCTCTCCTTCTGGGACCAATTTGAACGTTGGTGCATTTAATGTTGTCCCAGAGGTGTCTGAGACTGTCCTCAATTCCTTTCATTCTTGTTTCTTTATTCTGCTCTGTGGTAGTTATTTCCACTATTTTATCTTTCAGGTCAGTTATCCTTCCTTCTGCCTCAGTTATTCTGCTATTGATTCCTTCTAGATAATTTTTCATTTCACTTATTGTGTTGTTCATCACTGTTTATTTGCTCTTTAGTTCTTCTAGGTCCTTGTTAAATGTTTCTTGTATTTTCTCCATTCTATTTCCAAGATTTTGGATCATCTTTACTATCATTACTCTGAATTCTTTTTCAGGTATACTGCCTATTTCCACTTCATTTGTTTGGTCTGGTGGGTTTTTCCTTGCTCCTTCATCTGCTGTGTATTTCTCTGTCTTCTCATTTTGCTTAACTTACTGTGTTTGGGGTCTCCTTTTTGCAGGCTGCAGGTTTGTAGCTCCCACTGTTTTTGGTGTCTGCCCCCAGTGGGTAAGGCTGGTGTAGTGGGTTGTGTAGGTTTCCTGGTGGAGGGGACTGGTGTCTCTGTTCTGATGGATGATGCTGGATCTTGTCTTTGTGGTGGGCAGGCCTGCATCCGGTGGTGTGTTTTGGGGTGTCTGTGGACTTATTATGATTTTAGGCAGCCTCTCTGCCAGTGCATGGGGTTGTGCTCCTGTCTTGCTAGTTGTTTGGCATGGGGTGTCCAGCACTGGAGCCTGCTGGTCGTTGAGTGGAGCTGGGTCTTAGCGTTGAGATGGAGATCTCTGGGAGAGCTCTCACCGATTGATATTACAAGGGGCTGGGAGGTTCCGGTGGACCAGTGTCCTGAACTAGGCTCTCCCACCTCCGTGGCTCAGGCCTGACACCTGACTGGAGCACCAAGACCCTGTCAGCCACATGGCTGGGTCATCCAGGAGAAGATGGACTGAAGCCAGGAGAAAGCTAGAGGATAGGAGACCTGTCAGAAGGCTTGTTTGATGGAATCAGGCAAAGGATGGTGACATTCTGTACCCAGGCTCTACTCACAAAGCGGAAAGGGGTGCCTCGGGAAGCCGAGTGCACACTTCCACCTTTTTGCACTGACTGACCTGCAGTGCTGAACAAGCCAGGAAAATGCCCTTGGCAGATATCAGATTGGGGCCCCAGGTTCAGCTCCAGAAGCCCACTTTGCTGCAAGTAAGCCTTTGGCCTCTTGGATGGCCTCTGGGGCAAGGCACTGCTCCACTCACCATACCTGTTTTGAGGCCAGAACTTGACACTAAGGCAATAGGGTCTTCTTAAAGGGAAGGCGTTTGTCCTAATGAATACAAATACTACCCTGACTATTCAGCACGGCTTTCTTCCAAAATCTTCAAATGAAGGCTGCACATTTATTATTTATGCCTTTACAACGGCTTCCCCAGGTTGCTAGAATGAGATATTATTTCCAAATTTTTATGGAAAACGATGGCACCCAGGGGTCAAGCTGACTCATGATCGGCAGCCACACCTTAACTAAGATGCAGACCCTGCCTCCCAGGTGGTGGGCATGCCCTCCTCCATGCCATCAGGAAGCCTGGAGGGGACGCAGCAGGTAGCAGAGAGAGCACAGCCTCCAGAGCCACACAGTTTGGGCTCAGCCATGCTGTGCAATAGCTCTCTGATCATGGGAAGTTATTTAACCTCTCTTGGACCCAGTTTATTTTGATTTTCAAATGGGCAAAGCTTCTAGCTCAGTGGCTGGAACAGAAGAAGTACTTAGGAAACAGTAGTTACTTTCCCTTTGCTTTACAAATACTCATTTTATCCACCTGCCTCCTTCCCATCTCCACGTGGATGCCCAGTTAGGTATATTTCAAATTTAAAAATGCCCCAAACCAAACTCCTGATCATCCCCCATAACCTGCTCTTCTTGCGGCCTTTTCCATCTCACAGATGCCACCTCACCCTTCCAGCTACCTTGGGGCATCCTCCACTCCTGTGTCTCTGCTCCCCACATCCAATCAACAGGATATCCTGACTATCTGACCTTCAAAATGTACCTCATATGATGACGTCTTTCACCCCTACTGCCGCATCCAGGTCTGAGTCCACAACATGGCTCACCTGGATAACTGCAACCATCTCAGAAATAGTTTCCACGGCCAGGATGATCCATTACAAATGTAAATCAGATCACATCACTCCTCTGCTCAAAGCCAGACATCAGCTTCCCATATCTCTGAAGGGAAAGACAAAATCCTCCCACTGCCTTACAAAGGTCCCCATGATCTGACCTCACCAGCCCCCGCCCCTCTCCGGGGCTCACTCTGCTCTGTTCTGAACTCCATCCGAGTCCTCAAAGAAGTCAGGCCACATCACTCCTGAAACTTCACACTTGCTGTTCCTTCTGGCTAGGACACTATTCCTACCCTTCCTCTAGACAGCTGGCAGGCCTGTCATCTCAACTTCTTCAGATTTTTGCTTAAATGTCACTTTTCATGTAAGACCTTCCATTATGACCCTATTTGAATATTAAAATAACACACGCACACGCGCACACACACACACACTCACACACACACAGAGGCATCCCTTATCTCCTTTCTCTAACTTCCACCTAAGCACTATTCACTACCTAATACACTATGTATTTTATTATTATTATTTTTTGTTTATCGTCTCTCTCCCCCATTCACATATACACTAAATGAATAGGGACTGAACTTGATTTATTCTTGCAACGCTCCTAGCAGCAAACTATTTGGCAGCTAGCAGGAGCTCAGTAAACGTGACTCCTAATTCTAGCCATCAGTGGCATGTCTGATTCTTCCTGTTAAGAATCAGAGGCTCTGGGCTTCCCTGGTGGCGCAGTGGTTGAAAGTCCACCTGCCGATGCAGGGGACACGGGTTCATGCCCCAGTCCGGGAAGATCCCACATGCCGCGGAGCGGCTGGGCCCGTGAGCCATGGCCACCGAGCCTGCGCGTCCGGAGCCTGTGCTCCGCAACGGGAGAGGCCGCAACAGTGAGAGGCCCGCATACCGCAAAAAAAAAAAAAAAAAAAAAATAGAATCAGAGGCTCTGAAAATCCTCCAGCAGTTGGAGCAGGCTTGATAAGGGTGCAGATGCTGAGAGGGGAGCATCTGCAACTTAGGTGAAGTCAGGGCTCAGGGAGCACGTGCACATCCCCAAGAGGTACACAAAGCTGCCCACGGCAGAGGCTGAGGATGGTCTAAGCCCTCACTAAACAGCTTCATACTAGGTTCTCCACGTAATGACTTTAGGTAAGGGCGATTTCACAGCATCCTTAAGGAGTCAAGCCTATATGGGACTGAACACAAGAGCCACTGCAGCCCCAGGCAACTAGCTGTTCCAAACCAGAGAAAAACCAACAAGGCCAAATTGCATCAACATCACTCAAAATGTTTACAGTGAAGATGTCAACTGTGATGGCCTTTATGAGAGGGGAACTCTTCCTGTTGGATCAGCGCATTCTACATTTATGGGTCTGTCCTAAGGGACTTGCTTCCTGTACCATGACCTGGCTTCTAATCATTCCAGTTTAGAAAGAAAGAACCACACACACACACACACACACAAAGCAAACCCTGTACAAAAGAGTACCATACGAAAAAGATAAGAGCTTACTTATTTTCTTTTCACTTCCGTATTTTCCCAGAAAAGTTAGGGTGGGCATGGGAAACCCTCAGATGTTTTATACTCCTTTGATGGTGACAGATAAAAACGGAACACAGTATGCCTTGTTTGTGAGCTCCTTGAAGGCAGGTGTCCTGTTCTAACAACAGCATCTAATATATTCCAGTGGAGCCCTGGCTAATGCTGGAAATGAACCAGTGAGAGAATGAACAAATAAACGAAGGCTATTAAATCAACTGCACGCATTCAAATTTCCCCTGCTCTGATCCTGACCCATCTATTCCGCTCTGCCCCAGAAACTGCCTTGAGTCTCAGCCCTCCAAATCCAAATCCCTGGGCCAGCTCTGGGAGCAACAAGAGCCTCGGGCGCCTTCCCTTCCACGGATGATATGGGACGGGTACGATTTAACACCAGCATTATGACTGTTGTTATGACTGGTGACAGAACCCCACCAGCACTGTGGCAGGTCCTGGCTGGAACAGAATAAACGTGATTTCCTAGTTCCAAGGCTACAATCAGTGGCCAACTGTTCCAGGGATTTTGTTGAGTTACGCTTATCCAGGGGAGACTTGCAGTTCTGAATGAATATTTCAGATTGAGTTTCTTGGGAAGCAGACTCCAGGATGGGAGTGAGCACGCGGGAGGTTAACTCAGGGAGAGCTCCTGGAACAGTACCTATGAAAGGGAAGGAACACCATCAGGACAGGGCAGAGGGGGACATGGAGCTGCCAGGCAGACTCCAGGGAAGGCTACAGTGGATCCTGCAAGATTCCACATGCACCAGGCAGTCCATGATGTGGGGCGGCCCAGGAAGGGGGCATGGCCCCAGGCAAGGTGACTCTCTTCGCCTGAGATCATCCCGAAAGGGGGCTGAGAGCTGAACCCATCTGCAGGCAATGCTCCCAGCAGCTGGAGGAATAAGCCCTTTATTCCAAAGGGGAATGTGGGCACCCACCGCACACAACCACTACTCTTATCCGGCAAGACAGACACAATCATCACCTCTGCTGTGATACCGACCCAGCTTTAGCCCCTTCAGGAGAGGTGATAACTCTCACTCCCCTTCACTGCTCATCTTATAGCCAGAACCCATTCCCTATAGCCAGTGATACCCAGTGGGGATGCGATAAGTGCCCGTTGAATAAATACAACCCTGAATACTGAACATCGGCATGAAAATAGGAATAAAATATTGGGGTTGGCCCAAAGGTTCGTTTGGGTTTTTCCATAACATCTTATGCAAAAACCCGAAAGAACTTTTTCGCCAACTCAACCACATAGCTATAGAAAAACCGTCCCCAGTGAGTTCGACGTAATCGGAAAAAACAAGCAGACCTGATAGGGGGACTTGAAAAGAGATGCACAGGGAAGCCAACACACACAGGCATTCTGGTCTCAGCTCCGGGTAGAACCTTGCATCCTACCAAGCTTCTGTCCCTTTATTTGTGAAATAAAAAGACAGATCCAACCATGCTATGAAGAAGAGATCAGAAAGCTGAGACACACTCCATTTCAACAGCTTTGCTAAATGATGTCTTTACTAGTGTCATTACTGACACGAGTAAGGAAACTTTTGATCCTGGCAAGGAAAAGAGCCCAAGGGTCAGAGTGTTTCCCCCCATGGTGTGCGGAGGACTTTTTTCAATTACCCCAGAGCTGGGAGGCCCCCAGGAGGAAGCAGGCAGAGATTGGAGTGGGTGAGGAATTTACTCTTCTGTCCGTGAACGAAAACAGAAACCAACTGGAATATCCTCTGATTCATGAAAATGCTGTGATTTAAAATCACTGAGCAGTATTTCACTTTCATAGGATAAGGAGCTATAGAAAAGAGGCAGGAGGAATTTTAAACACAGAAGCCAGAGTGCAGAAGCCGGAAGAAAAAAAATCTCACTGCCATATTTATCTCTCATTGTATTTGTCTAATACTGAGAATATAAAATTGAAAAATTATGCAGTTTTAAGGAAGACCCCTGGAAGAGGGGTATTAAATAATAGTCCAAGGTTTGTGCTAACTTGCCACTTCTCTCATGCGTCCCCACCAGAGTTATGTACACCCATCGGGCTCACAATTTCCCACCTTATACTCGCACATACCCTGGGGCAGTGCCAAGAGCTACAGGAACTAACTAGATTAGAAGGAACGTCTTAAAAAGCCAAACTTACATACTTCTTTAAAACGATAAACCACAACATTAATGGAAGCCATGAGGACATTTGCAAACACTCTATAATCAATACCCATCGCCACCACCTCACAGGCTCTCTCGGCAATCAAAGCATCATTTGCTAAAAAGAGAAAACTGATAAATGCATGTCTCCACACCAGGAAGTCAACTCAATTATCTGCACACAAAATACACACATTCGATATTTGTCTCTTACCAAGCAATTCAGCAACCCTCAATTGGGTTCCTCCCATGAACACAGATCTTACCTCTTCAATTATTACAAAAACACAAGCAAATTCCAGTTTAACATGTTTCAAATGGCAGTACTAAAACTGATGCTCCACTCTATTTATAATTCCTTGTCTGTTTCATTAGAACGACCGTTAAGAGTTGACCTCACATTGGGAAAAAAAAAATCACTCTTCTTGACATGCTGACACCTTCAAAGATACCAGAAAAAAAATGAGCTACCATTACCTTTGAACTTGTGGAACACAGCCCAGAGCTCTGCAATATCGGTGGCAAAGGTGATGTCTGTGTCAAGGACGATGACCCTCTCCAGGTTGGCAGGAAGAGTCTTGGTGAGGACAAGCTTCATCAGACCGTAAATCCCAGAGTAATGTTTGTTGGGGATCCAGGAAACTTCAGACTAGACAGGGCAGTGAAGAGCGAGAGCAGGAGAAAGGAAAAAAAAAAAATCAATGCATTAATTTCTTTGTATAACCATTATAAATAGTGCCTGGTACATAAAAAGCATTGAATAAAAATTTGTTGAGTAAATGAATGAATATTTTCTTAAAGATCTGTTCATGGAACTTCATGGCATATGAAGTTCTTTTGGAAGAAAATGTATCCGAATCAAGGGAGAAGGAAAGTAATGTTTATGAAATAACTATCACATGAAAACACTATGCTCAGATTTAAAAAAAAAAAAAAGATTTTTGTTATTATAGAAATTATATAGGCTCATTGGAGGAAATAAGGATATGCACAAAACAAGAAATAAAGGTTTCAAAAATTGAATCCTACTATATATCTTTTTTGCAACCAGTACCTAATTGTTCCTGGGTAGACATATTTCTTTCAGTCATATTCCATTTCTGTGTCATTAAAAATGACTATTCAATGGTATCGTTACGCTTATCTATTTTGTTAAAGCTGTAATGGAGCTGGCCATCACCTTAAGATCTGAGGTCTGAGGACTTCGCGTAATTCCCTCCAGTGGGTTTTATATAACTCTTTTTCATGTAAGCCTCGGCCTTGGGAACTCAGCTCACTTTCCTCTCTCCCTTGAGAATTTGCCTGAACTGAAGCTTGGCACTCATCGGCCCATGCTGCAGAGCCATGCTATTTAATCAGACCTTTGATTAACTTATTCATCTATTTTGGTTACCATCAAAGCAGGAGAGCTTGGTGCAGGCCGAACACCAGCACGTTGGGGTAAGCCATCGAATTAGATGGCTCCAGCTTGACTTTAGTTTTTACACACACGCAAGGCACTCAGATGCATTACAGAACAGGGGGACTACAGGAATAAATTAATCTCAACATGAGCCCAGGACTGAATGTCGCCCCGAGTCCCCGACTTAATACATAATCAATTAAGTTAGAGTGTTCAATTAGAGGTAAAGGAAGCATTTGAATGAGTTTGTATTCAGAAAGAAAATCCCAGAAAGAAAACTCAGGAATCTATAGGGGGAAAGAACGTGTGGTGAGAAGCAGATGCATTTATCATAAATGGCTCCTTCTCTTAGAAGGAAGTAGCATGGAACACGCTCTGCCTCTGTCCAATTCCTGCTCTTCCCGCGAGTTCCAACTTAGAAGGTACCACCCTCCAGCCGCCCCTCCCCGCTGCCCCAGGCTGGGCGAGGGTTCCCAAAGCAAGGTGTTTCCCTTCTTCCAGCACAGCAAGCCATCGTGCTGTGTCTAATTTTCCACGTCTCTCTCCTGCTCAGGACTGGAACTCCTTGAGGCAGGGACAAGGTCATTTGTATTATGGTAACAACACAGTCATTTCTCAAAAAATGTCTGATCACGTGCATGACTGCAAAGTTAGCCCGGCCCGGGTTCAAATGCTACCGTTGGCATTTTCCTCAACTAGGAGAAGAGGTATCTGGTAATTGCTAGGGTCTAGGTCAGCACAGTACCCTGGAAGAGGCACAGCTTGTTGAGCCCCAGAGCCTGGGCTTTAGCACCAGTTCCACTTCCAATAAGCCGTGGGACCTCAGGCAAGTCATTTAACCTCCATGAGCCTCAGTTTTCTCATCTGCAAAATGGGAGCTTAAGACACTCACATCACAATACTGCTGGCGGGGTTACAAAGCATCCAGTGTAATAAAGCCCACTTTCCTTCCCCTAGTGACTGTGTGCCGGCACCACCCAGGCTCAGGTGATTCAGGATTTGGGGCGTGGTAAGTTATGGTACCTTTGGCAGTACAGGGGAGGCAGGGAACGGAGACAGCCTTGACAGGGAAAATAAATCACCCACCTATTTTTCCTATATTTCTATATAAAAGATTAATAAATCACAAACTGGGATCTACTGGGAAACGTCAAGCCCCCTCTGGTGGATCTCCAAATTGGACTGCACATCCTTGGTTTTAGGAGGGAAAAAAAAAAATGGGTGGGAGTGGTCACCCATATAACCTTTCGGGGCACTCTCCTGGTGCAATTCACACTGCTACGGATCTCACTTCCACCCTACAATAAACTTCAGTCCAACCAGGGACGTTAAGTCTTGGGGTCAACGGGGAGAAGTCCATGCTCAGAGGCAAGATGCAGAAACCTGGAGGGCATCATGCAGACCTACCCCAGAGTACCCTACAGAAACACCACCGCCTAGCCAAGCAATATCCTAGAGTGTTCTTCATCACTCAGCACGCGAAAGGGTTCATGTAATTAAAACAATCGTAAGAATGAAAGTTAGGTTTATGTTAATGGAAAGATTATTATCCTTGCAATGGCTGTTAATAATTCTAAGCAGCATGTTCTGACATTTAATTAGCAAAAAAATCCAACTGTGCTCAAGAATACCACCTAATGTACTCACATAAAGGAACAAAAGCAATCCCAGGTTTTAAGGGTTTCTGTGGAAAGTAGGGGGTGGTGGAGGCTCTCAAGGGGAAATTCACCTTCCCAAAGTGGTCAGTTCCTCGGGGGAATGGACCCCAAGGGGAGTTTCTGTGAAGTGCTACAAGTGATTCTAGGGTTCATGTGATGCTGGGTGGTCCAAAGAAAAGTTACTCAGGAAATCTGACCAGAACAGTGACATGAGGATGGAGGTAAAGGGCTGACAGAAGACACATCCCCAAAGGTGCGTGCTTAAAACCCAGGGCCTGAAGGAAAGCAATATCTCAGGGGTGAGGCTGGTTTCTGACCTTTGATAAACAAGGGAAAGCAGGGAAAGAGGCTGGTTTTGTCAGGAAATGATGCCTATTTCTTCTTTTTTTTAAAATTTTATTTATTTTTTAACAACTTTATTGGAGTATAATTGCTTTACAATGGTGTGTTAGTTTCTGCTTTATAACAAAGTGAATCAGCTATACGTATACATATATCCCCATATCTCTTCCCTCTTGCATCTCCCTCCCTCCCACCCTCCCTATCCCACCCCTCTAGGTGGTCACAAAGCACCGAGCTGATCTCCCTGTGCCATGTAGCTGCTTCCCACTAGCTATCTACCTTACGTTTGGTAGTGTATATATGTCCATGCCTCTCTCTCACTTTGTCACAGCTTACCCTTCTCCCTCCCCATATCCTCAAGTCCATTCTCTAGTAGGTCTGTGTCTATTCCCGTCTTACCCCTAGGTTCTTCATGACCCTTTTTTTTTTCTTCTTAGATTCCATATATATGTGTTAGCACACGGTATTTGTCTTTCTCTTTCTGACTTACTTCACTCTGTATGACAGACTCTAGGTCCAACCACCTCACTACAAATAACTCAATTTCCTTTCTTTTATGGCTGAGTAATATTCCATTGTATATATGTGCCACATCTTCTTTATCCATTCATCCGATGATGGACACTTAGGTTGCTTCCATCTCCTGGCTATTGTAAATAGAGCTGCAATGAACATTTTGGTACATGACTCTTTTAGAATTATGGATTTCTCAGGGTATATGCCAAGTAGTGGGATTGCTGGGTCGTATGGTAGTTCTATTTGTAGTTTTTTAAGGAACCTCCATACTGTTCTCCATGGTGGCTGTATCAATTTACATTCCCACCAGCAGTACAAGAGTGTTCCCTTTTCTCTACACCCTCTCCAGCATTTACTGTTTCTAGATTTTTTGATGATGGCCATTCTGACTGGTGTGAGGTGATACCTCATTATAGTTTTGATTTGCATTTCTCTAATGATTAATGATGTTGAGCATTCTTTCATGTGTTTGTTGGCAATCTGAATATCTTCTTTGGAGAAATGTCTATTTAGGTCTTCTGCCCATTTTTGGATTGGGTTGTTTGTTTTTTTGTTATTGAGCTGCATGAGCTGCTTGTAAATTTTGGAGATTAAGCCTTTGTCAGTTGCTTCATCTGCAAATATTTTCTCCCATTCTGAGGGTTGTCTTTTGGTCTTGTTTATGGTTTCCTTTGCTGTGCAAAAGCTTTTAAGTTTCATTAGGCCCCATTTGTTTATTTTTGTTTTTATTTCCATTTCTCTAGGAGGTGGGTCAAAAAGGATCTTGCTGTGATTTATGTTATAGAGTGTTCTGCCTATGTTTTCCTCCAAGACTTTGATAGTTTCTGGCCTTACATATTGGTCTTTAATCCATTTTGAGCTTATTTTTGTGTACACAGAGAATCCCAAAGATGCTACCAGAAAAGTACTAGAGCTAATCAATGAATTTGGTAAAGTAACAGGATACAAAATTAATGCACAGAAATCTCTGGCATTCCTGTACACTAATGATGAAAAATCTGAAAGTGAAATTAAGAAAACACTCCCATTTACCACTGCAACAAAAAGAATAAAATATCTAGGAATAAACCTACCTAAAGAGACAAAAGACCTGTATGCAGAAAATTATAAGACACTAATGAAAGAAATTAAAGATGATACAAATAGACAGAGATATACCATGTTCTTGGATTGGAAGAATCAACATTGTGAAAATAACTCTACTACCCAAAGCAATCTACAGATTCAATGCAATCCCTTACAAACTACCACTGGCATTTTTCACAGAACTAGAACAAAAAATTTCACAATTTGTATGGAAACACAAAAGACCCTGAATAGCCAAAGCAATCTTGAGAACGAAAAATGGAGCTGGAGGAATCAGGCTCCCTGACTTCAGACTATACTACAAAGCTACAGTAGTCAAGACAGTATGGTCTGGCACAGAAACAGAAATATAGATCAATGGAACAGGATAGAAAGCCCAGAGATAAACCCACACATATATGGTCACCTTACCTTTGATAAAGGAAGCAAGAATATACAGTGGAGAAAAATCAGCGTCTTCAATAAGTGGTGCTGGGAAAACTGGACACGTACATGTAAAAGTATGAGATTAGAACACTCTCTAACACCATACACAAAAATAAGCTATTTCTTCTTAAAGGCGTTGTTTTTAAGGAGGCACTGGGATGCTCCCGTAATGATCACAACAGGAAATACTATCTAGCATTTGCTGAGTGTTTACTGGGTGTCAGGCATTGTGGGAAGAGCTTTCTATGTGCTACCTCATTTACATCCCTTCCAACTAGTCTAAAGGTCAGATATTATTATCTCAGTACCTGAAATTTGGGGGATGAGGACTGAGTCCTTCCCCTTACCTCATATTTCAGTCCCCCAGCCCTAGATATTCTACTCTGAAATGATGCCAGTGTTTCTTTCTTCTTCACCCTTCCTGCAGCCCCGGGCCTATTCAGACGTGCTCTCCGCTGCTGGATTAGTTACTGCAGGGCCATAGCCAAGCCCCTGCCTCAACCTAGCCAAATCTATGTTTTTCAAGAAGCAGTTTTTCAAGGCAAGTAGGTACAAAGACTTTGGAGTCGGATACTCCTGGCTTTGAAGTCTCTCTGGGCCTTAATTTTCTCATCTGAAAAATAGGGATAATAGTAGCATATCCTGCTCCCTTCCTAGCAAGTTGCTCTATTTGTAATCTGGAAGCTTTCCTCATTATCCTGGAAATATTTATTACTCAAAATACATTTCTTATCCCTACCAACATTTTCCTATGGATTACAAATCACCGTGACCTATTTTTTAAAATTAAAAAGGAAAAACCATCCTAGCCCCAGAATGTCTGAAAAGTCATTTGCCTTTAATGTCATTTCTGAGTGGTTGTCTTGGCAACCAACCTGTATGTTCAGAACATAACTGTTGAGAAATGGAGGGTGAGGAGCTCGGATGGGATGGGGACTCCGGACAGTGCCACAGGAGGTCATGAACTGAGCATAAGCTTGGGAATCTGAATGGCCAGATTCCCACTGGTAGGCTCATCTCTCTAACCCTCAAACTCCTCACCCATAAAATAGAGAATATAAATACAGATCCCATGAGTTTTGAAAAAGCATTAAATGAGGCAAGAGAACTAAGGGGCCTGGTTCAGCGTTCGCTATATCATAAGTGCTCAATATTAGCTTTTCAATTGGTTAACAGCATGCACTCCAGAGTCTGAGTGCCTGGGTTTGAATCCTGGCTCCATCACTCACTGGCTGGGTCGCTTTGGGCAAGTAACTGAAGCTCAATGTACCTCTGTTTTCTCGTCTGTAAAATGGGCATCCTCACAGAACATACCCTATAGGCTTTTGAGAATTCTGATGCTGTATATAGGTACTGGCTATTATTTTTAATTGTTAATATTGTTACCAATTATATTTAGAGCGACAGAAAAGATGAGATTCTTACCTACTAGATAAAGTCATCTGCATTTGTATTTGCCCTTGCCAGCAAAAACATGCTCCAGTTTAGCTCAGTTGGAATCATTTAAATCAGCATTTACAGAACACTTAATATGGGTCAGGTACCGAGGAGGGGCTAGGGACCAGCATCCACAATGAATAAAACATGGCTGGTGCTTGAGGAGTTTATGGTCTAGTGTATATTCATTATCCTTTACTGCATAACAAGTTACCTCAAGACACAGCAGCTTAAAACGGCGATACTTGTTACCTCGCACAGTTTCTGTGTTAGGAATTTGGGAGCGTATCTGCTGGGTGGCTCTGGCTCAGGGTTCCTCATGATGTTGTAGTAAGGACGTCGGTTGAGCCTACAGACATCTAAATGCTTGGGACCTGCTTCAAGAAGGCTCACTCCTACACGCCTGGGAGGTGATGCCGGCTGTTAGCAGGAAGCCTCAGTTCTTTGTCACATGGGCCACCCCCATAGGGCTGTCTGGACGCCTTAACAACAGGGCAGCTGGCTTCTCCCAGCGTGAGTGATCCAAGAGAGAACAAGAAAGAAGCTAGGATGTCTTTTATGACTTGGCCTCAGAAGTTACATGGTGTCATTTCTGCCACATCTTACTGATTATACAGGTCAGCCCTGGGCAACATGGGAAGGGTCTAGACAAGAGTGTGAGTACCAGGGGATGGGATTATCGAGGTCTATCTTGGAAACTGGCTACCACATCTGTGATATTACGATGGTAAGAACGGGACTATGATACCTCCAGGTGTACGTATAGCAGTGATCTAGAAGAAGGACAGTCAAGGTGGGGTGGTTGGAAGGGAGGGAGAATAATCAGAGATGTCTGGAAAAGATGAGCCTTACATTTGATCTTGACAAATCAGGTGAAAATTGAGTTTTTCAAATATTGGGAGAAAAGCAGGATGGGAGAGGTATTATAGTATCCATGAAGGCACAGAGATATAAATAGACAATTGTATGTGTGTGTGTATGTGTGTAAAATAACTACAATCTGATATGTCCAGATAAAGCTTGAAGCTGGAAGTGATGGGAAAGGCTGTGGGGAAGGAGGAAAGGGTGAAACGTTAGAAAATACTGTATGAAGTACAGTATATGGAGAATATGTATAAAGAACTCTGGCCAATACCCTAAGGTCAGTGGGAAGCAACAAAAAGGTTTTCATTAGCAAAGACACATAATCTCAACTATATTTTCGGAATATACTCTAGCAACCCATAGAAGAGAAAGATTAATAGAAGGCAGTTGATGGGCATCAAAACCTTGGAGGACGCCTGCAGAAAATGCAGATTCCCAGGGTCATACCCAGAGGTGATGATTCATCAGGTTTGGGGTAGGGCCCAGAAATCTGTATTGTTAACCAGATCTCTGTATTGTTAACCAGATCTCTGTATTGTTAACCAGATCTCCATGGAATTCCTTTTTTTTTTTTTTAACTTCTTATTTTATATAGGAGTATAGTTGATTAACATTGTTGTGATAGTTTCAGGAGTACAGCCAAAGTGGTTCAGTTATACATTTTCCCATTTAGGTTGTTACATAACATTGAGCAGATTTCCCTTTGCTATACAGTAGGTCCTTGCTGGTTATCCATTTTAGATACAGCGGTGGACTACACCCTAAGAAAGAGTAGTTTAGGAGATACAGTAGGTACTGTATTTCTCAAGGCCTGTTGGCTGAATCATTTATATTGGATCACCAACCAGTTTATTGTTCAGAAACAAGAGATATAACAGCCCTAAACTGAAGAGTCCCACCTGAACTTGACAGGGTTGGATGTGTAGGGAGAGAGGATCTTTCTCAAAGACTAACAAAAGAAAGTGTCGGTGGAAGATCGTCGTTCTTTAGGTGACCCTATGCTTCATGGCATGAAGGTTTCCTGGCTGTTCTACTTTCTAAACTCAGAAATCCCATTTCGGCAAAAGCGGCTCTAGGTCAGCTCCCGTGAAATTCTGAGTAACCAGTACCAACAGGAGAGCTAAGTTACATGTTTCACATCTTCCCACAATGGAGCCTTGGAGGAAAACCTTGTAAGAGCCCTAAGTCGGTCTTTACAGGTAACAGCAATCCCACTAGGCATCCACGAACATTTATTTAGAAAATAAAACCCCAGCCCAAAGTGAGCTATGTGGCGTTCACCTGAAATGTTCATTATTCAGAAATCTACTGAGCCGCCATCTTCCACAAGCATCATTAACTCGAGAATGATGACAAAGGCACAGTGAATCAAGAGGAATGTGACCACGCATCTGTAAACATGCTCCTCCTCATATCAGTGGCAACGAAACCCCTTCCTCTCTCATGCCTGTCAAGAAGCATCCTCTATTTAGCTCTGTGAAGCCTGGGGGGATTGGTCACTGGGGCATCTATGGATCGTCTGAACCTCTCTGAGCACTTTACGTTATGAAATGGAGCATTGCAAAGCACTGGGAGTTCTGATTTGTGAACTGGACTGTTACAGTGGTTTAATTTCCTGAAATACTGCTGCCTTCTTAACTAATAGATTTTTCAATGCACTGAGGAGAAAACTGCGTTAGCTCCTGAGGAGCCTGGACTTATTATTTCTAGAAGCTGCAATTCTTCTTATTACAGTGCGCGGTATGTATTTATGTATGTCTACTTAGCACAGTGTCTGACACACAGAGGCACTCAATGAATAGTTTTGAAAAACCAAAACAATACACGTAAACAAGCAATGCTTACTGGGAACCATTCCTTGTGAGGGGAATACACTGGTGCAACTGCTTCATTCATTCATTCAAACACCAGATGAATGCTTGCAGGGGAATACAGTACAGTTTGGGGAGACAGAAAAACAATTTCTAAAAGTACTATTACAGCATTCCCATTAGTAGTTTACCTTGATGGGGGCTGGAGGAGGTAGGGTAATGGAATGCGAAGACATCTAGGTATCTTTGGTGATATTGTTCTAGTTCTAAGTCAGATGGTGTGGTGTTTTATTGGTTTATATCATAACCTCTTTATCTTCAATCTTCAACTGTGTGTATGTGCCTGCATGTAGAGGATGAAATCATAAGGAACCAAGGGGCAAGAATGTGACATAGAATGAACCCAGGAATAAAGCGGACCCAGCTAAAAGTCACAAATACACACACACACACACACCAGCTCCTGCTAAGAATGGAGACAATCATTTTTCTAGTAAATGCAAAGAACACAACCACTCTTCTCCTCCTACAATAAACTACTTTTTAGCATTCATTCTTTCTTTTCTTTTTTGATATTTAATTTTTGAGATTTAATGGACATTAAACATGACATAAACTAAGGATTTAGGTAAAAAATACCTATTTTTGGAGGTGCATTTTAAGATTCTGAAAGGAAGTTCAAGATACCATTTATGTTTCCTTTCATGTTGTTCTGCTTATCTATTTCTACATTACCACCATCTCATATTGATTCTTTTTTTTTTGAATTTTATTTATTTTTTTATACAGCAGGTTCTTAATAGTCATCCATTTTATACACATCAGAGTATACATGTCAATCCCAATCGCCCAATTCATCACACCACCATCCCCACCCCTCACTGCTTTCCTCCCCTGGTGTCCATATGTGTGTTCTCTACAGATGTGTCTCAGTTTCTGCCCTGCAAATGGATTCACCTGTACCATTTTTTTAGGTTCCATATATATGCGTTAATATACGATATTTGTTTTTCTCTTTCTGACTTACTTCACTCTGTATGAAAGTCTCTAGATCCATCCACATCTCTACAAATGACCCAATTTCGTTCCTTTATATGGCTGAGTAATATTCTATTGTATATATGTACCACTTCTTCTTTACCCACTCATCTGTCGATGGGCATTTAGGTTGCTTCCATGACCTGGCTATTGTAAATAGTGCTGCAGTGAACGTTGGGGTGCATGTGTCTTTTTGAATTATGGTTTTCTCTGGGTATATGCCCAGTAGAGGGATTGCTGGGTCATATGGTAGTTCTATTTTTAGTTTTTTAAGGAACCTCCATACTGTTCTCCATGGTGGCTGTATCAATTTACATTCCCACCAACAGTGCAAGAGGGTTCCCATTTCTCCACACCCTCTCCAGCATTTGTAGTTTGTAGATTTTCTGAGGATGCCCATTCTAACTGGTGTGAGGTGATACCTCATTGTAGTTTTGATCTGTATTTCTCTAATAATTAGTGATACGGAGCAGCTTTTCACGTGCTTCTTGGCCATCTGTATGTCTTCTTTGGAGAAATGTCTATTTAGGTCTTCTGCCCATTTTTGGATTGGGTTCTTTGTTTTTTTAATATTGAGCTGCATGAGCTGTTTATATATTTTGGAGATTAATCCTTTGTCCATTGATTCATTAGCAAATATTTTTTCCCATTGTGAGGGCTGTCTTTTCGTCTTGTTTATGGTCTCCTTTGCTGAGCAAAAGCTTTTAAGTTTCCTTAGGTCCCATTTGTTTACTTTTGTTTTTATTTCCATTACTCTAGAAGGTGGATCAAAAAAGATCTTGCTGTGATTTATGTCAAAGAATGTTCTTCCTATGTTTTCCTCTAAGAGTTTTATAGTGTCCAGTCTTACATGTAGGTCTCTAATCCATTTTGAGTTTATTTTTGTGTATGGTGTTAGGGAGTGTTCTAATTTCATTCTTTTACATGTAGCTGTCCAGTTTTCCCAGCACCACTTATTGAAGAGGCTGTCTTTTCTCCATTGTATATTCTTGCCTCCTTTATCAAAGATAAGGTGACCATATGTGCATGGGTTTATCTCTGGGCTTTCTATCCTGTTCCATTGATCTATATTTCTGTTTTTGTGCCAGTACCATATTGTCTTGATTACTGTAGCTTTGTAGTATAGTCTGAAGTCAGGGAGTCTGATTCCTCCCGCTCCGCTTTTTTCCCTCAAGACTGCTTTGGCTATTCGGGGTCTTTTGTGTCTCCATACAAATTTTAAGATTTTTTGTTCTAGTTCTGTGAAAAATGCCATTGGTAATTTGATAGGGATTGCATTGAATCTGTAGATTGCTTTGGGTAGTATAGTCATTTTCACAATATTGATTCTTCCAATGCAAGAACATGGTATATCTTTCCATCTGTTGGTATCATCTTTAATTTCTTTCATCAGTGTCTTATAGTTTTCTGCATACAGGTCTTTTGTCTCCCTAGGTAGGTTTATTCCTAGGTATTTTATTCTTTTTGTTGTAATGGTAAATGGGAGTGTTTCCTTAATTTCTCTTACATATTTTTCATCATTACTGTATAGGAATGCAAGAGATTTCTGTGCATTAATTTTGTATCCTGCAACTTTACCAAATTCATTGATTAGCTCTAGTAGTTCTCCGGTGGCATCTTTAGGATTCTCTATGTATAGTATAATGTCATCTGCAAACAGTGACATTTTTAGTTCTTCTTTTCCAATTTGTATTCCTTTTATTTCTTTTTCTTCTCTGACTGCTGTGGCTATAACTTCCAAGACTATGTTGAATAACAGTGGTGAGAGTGGACATCCTTGTCTTGTTCCTGATCTTAGAGGAAATGCGTTCAGTTTTTCACCATTGAGAATGATGTTGGCTGTGGGTTTGTAGTATATGGCCTTTATTATGTTGAGGTAGGTTCCCTCTATGCCCACTTTCTGGAGAGTTTTTATCATAAATGGGTGTTGAAATTTGTCAGAAGCTTTTTCTGCATCTGTAGAGATGATCATATGGTTTTTATTCTTCAATTTGTTAACATGGTGTATCACATTGTTTGATCTGTGTATATTGAAGAATCCTTGCATCCCTGGGATAAATACCACTTGATCGTGGTGTATGATCCTTTAAATGTGCTGTTGGATTCTGTTTGCTAGTATTTTGTTGAGGATTTTTGCATCTATATTCACCAGTGATATTGGTCTGCAATTTTCTTTTTTTGTAGTATCTTTGTCTGGTTTCAGTATCAGTGTGACGGTGGCCTCATAGAATGAGTTTGGGAGTGTTCCTTCCTCTGCAATTTTTTGGAAGAGCTTGAGAAGGATGGGTGTTAGCTCTTCTCTAAATGTTTGATAGCATTCACCTGTGAAGCCATCTGGTCCTGGACTTTTGTTTGTTGGAAGATTTTTAATCGCAGTTTCAATTTCATTACTTGTGATTGGTCTGTTCACATTTTCTATTTCTTCCTGGTTCAGTCTTGGAAGGTTATACCTTTCTATGAATTTGTCCATTTCTTCCAGGTTGTCCATTTTATTGGCATAGAGTTGGTTGTAGTAGTCTCTTAGAATGCTTTGTATTTCTATGGTGTCTGTTGTAACTTCTCCTTTTTCATTTCTAATTTTATTGATTTGAGTCCTCTCCCTCTTTTTCTTGATGAGTCTGGATAATAGTTTATCAATTTTGTTTATCTTCTCAAAGAACCAGCTTTTAGCTTTATTGATCTTTGCTATTGTTTTCTTTGTTTCTATTTCATTTATTTCTGATCTTTATGATTTCTTTCCTTCTGCTAACTTTGGATTTTGTTTGTTCTTCTTTCTCTAGTTCCTGTAGGTGTAACGTTAGATTGTTTACTTGAGATTTTTCTTGTTTCTTGAGGTAGGCTTGTATAGCTATAAACTTCCCTCTTAGAACCGCTTTTACTGCATCCCATAGGTTTTGGATCATCGTCTTTTCATTGTCCTTTGTCTCTAGGTATTTTTTGATTTCCTCTTGGATTTCTTCAGTGATCTCTTGGTTATTTAGTAATGTATTGTTTAGTTTCCATGTGTTTGTGTTTTTTACGTTATTTTCCCTGTAATTGATTTCTAATCTCATAGAGTTGTGGTCAGAAAAGATGCTTGATATGATTTCAATTTTCTTAAATTTACTGAGGCTTGATTTCTGACCCGAGATGTGATCTATCCTGGAGAATGTTCCGCGTGCACTTGAGAAGAAAGTGTAATCTGCTCTTTTTGGATGGAATGTCTTATAAATATCACGTAAATCTATCTGGTCTATTGTGTCATTTAAAGCTTGTGTTTCCTTATTAATTTTCTGTTTGGATGATCTGTCCATTGGAGTAAGTGAGGTGTTGAAGTTCCCCACTATTATTGTGTTACTGTCGATTTCCTCTTTTATAGCTTTTAGCAGTTGCCTTATGTATTGAGGTGCTCCTAATGTTGGCTGCATATACATTTATAATTGTTATATCTTCTTGGATTGATCCCTTGATCATTATGTGGTGCCCTTCCTTGTCTTGTAACATTATTTTAAAGTCTGTTTTATCTGCTATGAGTATTGCTACTCCAGTTTTCTTTTGATTTCCATTTGCATGGAATATCTTTTTTCCATCCCCTCACTTTTAGTCTGTATGTATCCCTGGGTCTGAAGTGGGTCTCTTGTAGACAGCATATATATGGGTCTTGTTTTTGTATCCATTCAGCAAGCCTGTGTCTTTTGGTTGGATCATTTAATCCATTCACGTTTAAGGTAATTATCGATATGTATGTTCCTATTACCATTTTAATTGTTTTGGGTTTGTTTTTGTAGGTCCTCTGCTTCTCTTGTGTTTCCCACTTAGGGAACTTCCTTTAGCATTTGTTGTAAAGCTGGTTTGGTGGTGCTGAATTCTCTTAGCTTTCACTTGTCTGTAAAGCTTTTAATTTCTCCACTGAATCTGAATGAGATCCTTGACGGGTAGAGTAATCTCGGTTGTAGGTTCTTCCCTTTCATCACCTTAAGTATATCATGGCACTGCCTTCTAGCTTGTAGAGTTTCTGCTGAGAATTCAGCTGTTAACTTTATGGGAGTTCCCTTGTATGTTATTTTTCGTTTTTCCCTTGCTGCTTTTAATAATTTTTCTTTGTCTTTAATTTTTGACAATGTGATTACTATGTGTCTTGGCATGTTTCTTCTGCCTGGGTTTATCCTGTATGGGACTCTCTGAGCTTCCTGGACTTGGGTGGCTATTTCCTTTCCCATGTTAGGGAAGTTTTCAACTATAATCTCTTCAAATATTTTCTCAGGTTCTTTCTCTCTCTCTTCTCCTTCTGGGACTCCTATAATGCAAATGTTGTTGCATTTAATGTTGTCCCAGAGGTCTCTTAGGCTGTCTTCATTTCTTTTCATTCTTTTTCCTTTATTCTGTTCCGTGGCAGTGAATTCCACCATTCTGTCTTCCAGGTCACTTATCTGTTTTTCTGCTTCAGTTATTCTGCTATTGATTCCTTCTAGTGTATTTTTCATTTCAGTTATTGTATTGTTCATCTCTGTTTTTTTCTTTAATGTTTCTAGATCTTTGTTAAACATTTCTTGCATCTTCTTGATCTTTGTCTCCATTGTTTTTCTGAGGTCCTGGATCATCTTCACTATCATTATTCTGAATTCTTTTTCTGGAAGGTTGCCTATCTCTCTGCATTTAGTTGTTTTTCTGGGGTTTTCTCTTGTTCCTTCATCTGGTACATAGCTCTCTGCCTTTTCATCTTGTCTATCTTTCTGTGAATGTGGCTTCTGTTCCACAGCCTGCAGGATTGTAGTTCTTCTTGTTTCTGCTGTCTGCCCTCTCAGCATTCATTCTTAAAAAACGCAAAATTTTTGCTTCTTGCAACAAAAGCAAAAATTGCTTTTGGGGAGCAAAAAAAATCTTGGATATTACTGTGATTTGTTATTAAAATCTAATGGGGGGAGTACAATTTTAAAATATCTAAAAAGGCTCCTGGGTGTGGGTAATAATAAATTTTTCAAAAGGTTGAAAAACTTCACTCTATAGGATTATATGCTACCAGATGAGACACAAAACACACAAGAAGTGTGCAAAAATAGATAAGTAACCCCAAACCTGGGTCCAGACATTTGCATCTGCTGAGTCTAGCAGTTCTTCCTGCCTTCCTGAATTTAATCAGAAGGCAGTTTAATCATAAAACATGACAGTGATCTGTCCTCAAGTTCACCTGGAGATTTGAGGACACTTTACCCATTCTCACCCTCTCACCCCCCATTCCTCCTCCTCCACTCTCACCACCTCCTTCACAGGGAACCATCTAAAGGACAGCCTCAGAGGCTGCAATTAACGTGGCCCCATGCTGCTCTTCATTAATGAGGCACTTTTCACTTTTAGAGGGCTCTGTAATCCTTTGGAGGTGAAGCCTTTGCTGGTGACCCTCTCTGTTCCCATCTCCAGCGATCCACCCTACAGGTCAACTTTACTGGAAATGCAGGGGAGGGCCAATGACAAGCAGGGAAGGAGGGTTAAGGAGGATGAACCAGAGGTGCCACTTAATTAATTTCTGGTTGGTTTAAAAGTTATTTTTTTTTAATGAAACATGGAAGGCAAAAGTCTTGGTGTAGTAAAAAGATCCAAAAGTAAACCTTGTCAGTGACAATCAGAATTTCTCTCAGCTCACAGCCAAAAATGAGCCTCCTCACTGGTCACCCCTGAAAAGATGATGCCTTTACTCAATTCTTGTAATGCATCTAGGAAATATTAACTAAAGGTTTTATTATAATTTCAAGTATTTTAGCCTTGACCTTGAAAGCCTTGTTTCAAGATGACTTAAGACTGTAGTTATATTGGCATTCACCCCCCCCATAACAGGCCCTTACTATTTATATGAAGAGTTGTCAAGGAAACCAGGTGTTGAGGATATAGCTGCCTAACTTGTCTAGATTTAGAATTGATCATATGTGAGAATGCAGAAGGGAAAAGAATGTCACCCTTAGAAAGTACTGTAGACAATGGTGCGTGCTACAAGATAATTCCATTTAAGCCTTTACTTCCACTTGGGGATTTGGCTACTGATCAAAGGAATTCCTAATGCTTTAAATCCCCCTTCAAAAAAAAAAATCACCTAATTCTGAAAAAGACTCATTTATCTAAACATTCCTTGTGTGTACAAACTCTGTACTAGATGTTAAGGAAAAAAACAATAAATGTGGAACATTCCTATTTCCTAGGAGATCACAGTTAACAGGAAAAGAATATTATTATATTTATAATAATGACAATAATACCGCATTTGTTGATTACTCACTTTGTAGTAGATACTATAAGCAATTTATAAATATTATCTTTTAAGTCACACAATATCCCTAATAAAGTAGACATCAAGGAAGTCACACAATCTTAAAGAATTACAGGAGCTGGAACTGAAAATCTGATTTGCCTCGTTCCAAAAATCTTAATCATTTTGGAACCGGACTCAAATAAGATATTCAAAAAAACAATAAGATATTCAAATGATCATTAGGCAGTGAAAGTTATAGATAAAGTCTTACTAGGAAGCTTGGGATGGAGCCCTAATTGCACCTGGAAATGGGAAGTAAAATCAGCAAAGGTGAAGGTGACACCTATATGGAGCTAATATTTGCAGCACAAATGAACACTGCAACAGTCAATGCAACTCATATGAGGAGTCACCAACCTTCTCAGCACAAATGTTTCTCCAACATCTGCAGGATGGTAAGTGGCCAGTAACATTCTACTAAGAAAACTGTTAACACCCAAAAAAAAAAAAAAAAAACAGAAAGAGAAGCCTGAAAAATAAGTCTAGATCCAGAAAGACCGTTAAAATGGATTCTTTTTTTTTAATTCAAGTACAGTTGATTTATAATGTTGTGTTAGTTTCAGGTGTACAGCACAGTGATTCAGTTACACATACATATATATTCTTTTTCAGATTCTTTTCCCTTATGGTTATGATAAAATGTTGAATAGAGTTCCCAGTGCTATACAGTAGGTCCTTGTTGTTTATCTGTTTTATATATAGTAGTGTGTATCTGTTAATCCTTAGCACCTCAAGAGGCTGCCAGAGAAAAATCTCGGCCTCTGATGCTCAGCCTTTTTTACATGAGCAATGCTATCTATCAAGGGCCCAGAGCAAAGGTCAACTGGAGTCTGGGTGTCCTTCTCCAGAAGGCTGATGAAGACTGACTGGAGCAGCGGTTCAGATTAGAATCACCTGGGCCCACTCCCAGGCCTGCCCAGAAAACCTAATTTGGGATATCTAGTTGTGGGGCCTGGCATCGCTGCTTGTTCTGGATTGATAAAGACTGCACAGGAGTGATGCTAATATACAATTAAGGGGAGAGGCTGGCACTGTTTTTCGGGTATTGTTTTGCATCACAAAAGCTACCAAGTGATTCCTTTGTGCGATCAAGCCTGAGGTGCCCAACAACTGGGAACATGAACCAACCAATCAATGCTAACTTCTGGCTGGGACCATCAACACCCAGATTAACGGCCCAGCTCTGTAACTCGCACAGATACCATCAAGTCCCTATCGATAGATGTTTTTTGTTTTGAATTCCCTGGTGGGAATACTTAAGCATTCTTGATCTGGAAACAACCTGGAATAATGAAATGAGCACTGGACTCAGAGTTGGAAAATCCAAGTTGGGGTCTGGGTCCATCCCCTGCTCTCTCAGATTCGGTATCTGAAAAATGCAGACAAAGCCACTTACATTTGTTCTGGGAGGCTGAGAATGGGATGATGTTTGTGGAAGCAGCTAGCAGAGTGCCTGACAGAATCTGCACTCGCGAGATGCTAGTTAGTTCTGAATCTAGAATAAGGAATATTTCATTACTAGACAAGCAGAATAAAGGTCTGATCATAGTAAGGGAGCTCGGAACGCTAGTGCCTTACCACAGCCGCCACCACCTGTGATCTCCCCTCGCTTCTTCAGAATGGCTGGTTTTGGAGGGTACGGTTTATGTATTATGTATATATAATGTAAAGGCAACAAGCACACTCTGGGACACAGTGTACGTTAAGTAATAACACCGTATTAATCACAATAGGGGACGAGAAAGGGGAGTTTCAGCAGTGCTATTATGCCTGTGAATAAGATGCTGATCATCGCTTGCTATTTTCTCTTCAAACATATTATTTAGCCAGTAGTGAGCAGATTTAAAACCCACTGGGGTTTTTGAATTCAGCCCGGCTGAGTGGTTAAACCCAATGAAAATATCCTAGTTAGATAAGTTTTTAGCCAAGGGAGTTGAGTACATAAAAGGATACTTAACAGGTCAGATTCTAAAGATGCCCGTCTTTCAAAAATGATAATAGGAATGACGACAGTAATAATAATCATGGACGCAGGGCATCTGCTAGTTTACAATATGCAGTTGCACATCTTTTATCTCATTTCGTTCTTGAAAACATTCCGTGAATTAAGCAAGGAAGGAATTCATATCTCCATTTTACATACAGGAAGCTAAAACTTCGAAACATCACTGTTCAAAGTCGCACAGCTAGTAAATGGTAGGGCTGGAACTCACCTCTTCTGACCTTCAGGAAAATCACTTTTCTGAAGCCCAGGGCCTTCTAACACCCCCATGGAATGTTGTGTCTTGATCACAGAAGGCAGACAGAATTTATAGACTGTGAAGTCCTGTCTACTGTTCTTAAGCGAGAAAACTCACACTTTAACATCTATATGCACCTTTTGCCAAAATCGAGTTGGTGACATGGTGCAACATGGGGTGAAAATTTTAAATGTTTCCTACTCAAAGTTATCCTTGTTTAGAAATAATTCTGGCTTGCTTTCCGTGTTTCAATTAGGGACCAAACAGGATCTGGCCCCTTGCTGTCACAAGTGAGGTCAGAGAGTTATGAATGGATATCACCATGGGGCCCACAGGTCAGGTGTCCAGTAAGGAACGTCTGCATGTTGCTTACGTTTCATGTGACTGGGAATAAAAAGACATAAATCCATTTGGCTGGTCTCTGAGTTAGTGACTTGAATTTTCCATCTCACTGCCTTCCAGAGCATCACAGGTCAGTCCGGCCTCGTCTAAACAGTGGAGTCACCCCTAATTTTTTCAGATTCTAATGCAGTGGTTCCCAACCAGGGGCGAATTTCCCCCCAAAGGGTATTTGGTAACACTTGGAGACATTTTTGGTTGTCGCACCATGAGGGGAAGGGTGCTACTGGCATCTAGTGGGTAGATGCCAGGGATGACGTTACACATCATCAGACAGGACGACCCCACAATGAAGAGTCACCTGGCCCAGAACGTCAACAGTTGAGGCACCTCGTCTGGAAGCTTTCGCGAAGACTCAGAAAACTGTGTGTGGATGAACGGCACGATCTCAATTTGATCCTGGTACAAGAGTACACGTTTTGTTTAGTTTTGACCACTGGAAAGTTCTGCCTTATCCAGAGTTAAGGAACTGCCTCTGAAGAAAGAGGTAAGGGTTTAAAGTCATCGGTATCCTGACTTACAGGAAGAAAAAGTGACAACTCCATAAGTAAGAAAGAGAAGTAAATGAGGCCTACAAGTGAAAGAATACAAAGTTGAGACAAGCAAGACCGTCCAGGAGTGGATTCAAGGCAAAGTCTCTCCGGCCTGGCAGCAATGAACTCTCCGGGCCCACGGACGCTCTGCTCCCAGCAAGAGGGATTCCACTTTTCCACTAGGCTCAGTGCCTCGTCAGCCAACCAGGTGAGCCTCATCCTAAACTCAACTTCACACTGAACCAAGGACTCTAAGCCCCAGGTGCTGGGCGCCTGCTGTTGATCAGCAATCTTCCAAATGCTTGCACCGAAGTTCAGGCTCCCCTGTACCGGAACCCCATATGTTAACGTCACTAGGTCAAGAGCACGCTCATGCTTGCCCTACCCGAAAGGGGGTGAGTGAGTAGATTCCTTCTGCTGGATCAGAGCCGCAGGACATACCTAGCTGTCCCCTAACCAGTGCTCACCTTGTAGCATGACCCCTAGAGAAAGGCCCACTTGCTCATCAGCTAATCCTGCACTGTGCAATTATGTAGGGGGCGGGGGAAGTCATGTTAAGTATGAGAACGTCTTTATTCTGGGACAGCTCCCGGTCACATACAGTATACTCCATACCTACCATCTCTAAGTGGAAGTCTAGATGACAGACAGAACTCTTGCTTTTCTCACTAAAGCCTACCGCTTCCTCAGTTTCCCCCAACTTAGACAACACCACCATACACCCACCATCTTGTTGCAGAATTCTATGAGTTGAACTTGATCCCTCTCCCCCTCTACTGCTACATCCAACAGGTCCAAATCCTGTCAAGTCTGCTGTTAAAACCTGTCTGCCTTTCAAGGCAGTCACCTGGAGGGGGTGAAGGCAGTCTACGGAGGTAGCTTTTAACAAAAACACCTCTGTGCTTTCTTCTGGGGGAACTGCCATGGCACACAATGGTAAGTCTGGAGCAGATGTGCCAACTCTATTCTTTCCTGATTTTCTACTCATCTGTCAAGACATCCTGCCCATATTGTCACTAGGTCTCTGGACCTGAGACCCTTAGTATCACCCTTAATATCAGGATCTTGGGACTTATTTGTTCATTTCAGCAATGACCCACAGGGCAAGAGTTGGCTTTCTGTTGCACATTATCTAATAAATAAGACAAACAGAACCTCAGGCAGGAATTCAAACAATGCCTATCCCACCCAGCTGCCTCTTCTGCCCTCAAACCCACTGAATAGGGCAGGGGAACTGGTTTTTAAATGGACTCTGCACACTGTAAGATGAAAAGTTCAGTTTTCCAAATGTGAGGTCAGTCAGGTCCACACTCATCCGCTACTAAGCATGCTTCTCTCCCTTATTTACTGTGGGTAATACACTCCAGCACACATGTATCCATCTCCTCTATATGGGCATCCTTTGTACCCTCTGTGGTAGGTTCACAGCTTTTACCTCGGAAACTCCCCTAGTGCTTTCCAAGATGTTCTGCGCACAGTAGACATTCCATTTGCTTTTAGTTCAAATGTAGACATATTGACTATTTGGACAGTGAAGACCAGAGGTAAAATAATCCAATTTCCACTCCCCTAGGGCCATGCCGAGCAGCCCTTGGAGATAGTTTAGTACTGGTTTATTAGGTGTTTCTACTATCAAAAGGTGTAGACTTCATAAGTGAAAAACAAGTGCCAGGCAGATAAAAGAAATGCATTTCTTTCTTTTCTGACAGAAAAACTGAAATGATAGGGTATTAAGTTTTACAGCTAAGCTCAGCAGATCATAAGCAGGTAAAGGAGTTCTGCTCGGGGAAAGCTATTCTCTTCTTCAGGCAATGAAAGCTATCATTAATTCATAGGGCAAGATAAAAAGCTCTACACCTGTTTCTGATGATGAGGTACCTAGCATGGGGAATGCCGCCTTTCATTTCTGTAAATCACACTAGCTCCCAAGGCCCAAAGCCAAGTCCCATCTCTCCTGGGAAGCCTTCCCTGCCTATCCACCTGGTAACTGATTGGTATTGCACTGTTCCCTATTTCTTTAGTTTCCACTAAATTCTTGGAAAAGACATTGCCTTTCCTACATCTGAATTCTCCTGGAATACTGTGTGTTCAGCAAATCCTTATCTACTGATTGATTTGTACACAGGTACAGACCTGAGTTGTTTCCTCTTAATTAGGTGAGAATTCAGCTACCTATTAATTAGAGTTAGCATCAGCTTTCCCCAGCCAGCCAGTTGCTCTGTGCTGCTAAGAAAATGGAAATTATTGGCAGTCGATCCACCTTGGTCTTAGACGGACTGGGAACTTCCATGAGGCACTTACAGACTAAGTGCCTCAGAAAATCCCAACACAGTTAGCCAACCCAAACTCCAAACTGCTTAACTCAGAAATCACGATTAAAGAAAGAAAGTAAGGGGAGAGCAACAGACACAGATGCACAAATAGACACACAGAAGCCCTCGCTTGCCCAGTCTCCTCTGTAGACATGAGGGGGCAAAGGACACGATCGTGGCCAATGCAGCTGAGGAGCAGTTTGCTGGGAGATCTGGGGGAGAAGATGCCTTCCCTGATAGAGAGGAATAAGGCTTCTCTTTTTCCTTCCCACTATCCTGTGAGGAGATGACTACTGGATCGGCAATGACCACTTTGACCATGAGAAGCCCAAGAGAATCCCCAACACGACTACCAACGTGCATGAAACTGCCAACCACTGGGCTTCCTGCTATGTGAGAAACAGGTTGGTTAAGTCACCTTTCCTGGGGTCTTTTTCTCCCCCACGTGCACCAAAAGCAATCTAACTGATACCACATCATCATGTCAAAGACTAGGAACCAAAACACTTGTGTTTGAACCGAAACACTTCTATACCTTCTCTTTGGGAACTGTCTGTCATAGTCCACAATGGTAAGTCTAGAATGGATGGACCAATGATATTATGACCACACAAATAAAGCAAGTGTCACTGGGGCCGCACAAAAGGCTGTGAGGCGAGTTCCTGATAATCTTTCCCCACATTTGGCTCCGGATCTGTCCCACACAGACACCTCAGATATGATCTAAGTGAAAAGGGTGGACTCGCCAATGGACATACAGACCCAAGAAACTCTTCGGTGCCCCTCCAGCCAGCTTCTCACCTGCAAGCCCCTCTTCCAAAAATGGTCACACGCCGGACAGCCACGACTCCCACGCAGACAGGCTAGACCCCAGAGTGCGTGTGCTCTTACACCCGTGAACACGCCACGCTGCCCTTCACACTGGGAGAACAAGGCTTCTCTTCTGGTGCCCTATCTGCTTCAGGTCACTATTTTCTCTTTCCTTCTCTCCCTCTTTCCCTCCTTTCTTTCAGAAGGAAAACTGTGTTTTTTTACAAAACTGTGCTACTATACAATTTTTGTAAAATGCAACAACAAAGAAAACTAGATTTCCTGTACCCAGAGGGGACCTAGTAAATGTTACCTTATGTTCTTCCTTTTACAATAATTTTATTACTTATATAGATGACTTTAAATTTGAGGAGAAGTAGCTTTGTGCCTTTTTTTATTATAACTTAACAGCACAACACAAGTATTTTCCCTTTTCACTTATTCAAGCAACATTCAATAAAAATCTTATTGAGTAATTTTTGAAAAGTTTCAAATGTGCCCTTTCACCACTGTAGGGATATAAGTTGTGTCTAACATTTGCTACTGGTAAACAGACAATACCAAAATGAGATTCTTAGACTCTGTTTCTGTATGACCATGAATTTCTGCATCATACCGCTCATATATTTTCTTTTTAAAAATTTACTTTTTATACAGCAAGTTCTTATTATGTATTTTATACATATTAGTGTATACATGTCAACCCCGATCTCCCAATTCATCCCACCACCCCCACTCCAGCTTTCCCCCCTTGGTGTCCATATGTTTGTTCTCTACATCTGTGTCTCTATTTCTGCCTTGAAAACCAGTTCATCTGTACCATTTTTCTAGATTCCACATATATGCATTAATATACAGTATTTGTTTTTCTCTGACTTACTTCTCTCTGTATGACAGTCTCTAGATCCATCCACATCTCTACAAATGACCCAATTTCATTCCTTTTTACGGCTGAGTAGTATTCCATTGTATATATATGCCACACCTTCTTTATCCATTCATCTGTCGATGGGCATTCAGGTTGCTTCCATGACCTGCCTATTTATTGTAAATAGTGCTGGAATGAACATTGGGGTGCATGTCTTTTTCTTTGTAACATCTTTATTGGAGTATAATGGCTTTACAATGTTGTATTAGTTTCTGCTGTATAACAAAGTGAATCAGCTATATGTATACATATATCCCCATATCCCCTCCCTTTTGTGTCTCCCTCCCACCCTCCCTATCCCAGCCCTCTAGGTGGTCACAAAGCACCGAGCTGATCTCCCTGTGCTATGCAGCTGCTTCCCACTAGCTGTCTATTTTACATTTGGTAGTGTATATATGTCCATGCCACTCTCTCACTTCGTCCCAGCAAACCTTTCCCCCTCCTCGTCTCCTCAAGTCCATTCTCTGTGCCTGCGTCTTTATTCCTGTCCTGCCCCTAGGTTCTTCAGAGCCATTTTTTTTTAATCCATATATATGTGTTAGCATAAGGTATTTGTTTTTCTCTTTCTGACTTACATTCACTCTATATGACAAACTCTAGGTCCATCCACCTCACTACAAATAACTCAATTTCGTTTCTTTTTATGGCTAAGTAATATTCCATTGCATATATGTACCACATCTTCTTTATACATTCATCTGTCAATGGACACTTAGGTTGCTTCCATGTCCTAGCTATTGTAAATAGAGCTGCAATGAACATTTTGGTACATGACTCTTTTTGAATTATGGTTTTCTCAGGGCATATGCCCAGTAGTGGGATTGCTGGTTCATATGGTAGTTCTACTTTTAGTTTTTTAAAGAACCTCCATACTGTGCTCCATAGTGGCTACATCAATTTACATTCCCACCAACAGTGCAGGAGGGTTCTCTTTTCTCCACACCCTCTCCAGCATTTATTGTTTGTGCACATTTTGATGACGGCCATTGTGACTGGTGTGAGGTGATACCTCATTGTAGTTTTGATTTGCATTTCTCTAATGATTAGTGATGTTGAGCATCCTTTCATGTGTTTGTTGGCAACCTGTATATCTTCTTTGAAGAAATGTCTATTTAGGTCTTCTGCCCACTTTTGGATTGGGTTGATTGTTTTTTTGATATTGAGCTGCATGAGTTGCTTAAAATTTTGGATATTAATCCTTTGTCAGTTGTTTCATTTGCAAATATTTTCTCCCATTCTGAGGGTTGTCTTTTTGTCTTCTTTATGGTTTCCTTTGCTGTGCAAAGCTCTGAGGCTTCATTAGGTCCCATTTGTTTATTTTTGTTTATATTTCCATTTCTCTAGGAGGTGGGTCAAAAAGGATCCTGCTGTGATTTATGTCATAGAGTGTTCTGCCTATGTTTTCCTCTAAGAGTTTTATAGTGTCTGGCCTTATATTTAGGTCATTAATCCATTCTGAGTTTATTTTTGTGTATGGAATTAGGGAGTGTTCTAATTTCATTCTGTTATATGTAGCTGTCCAGTTTTCCCAGTACCACATATTGAAGAGGATGTCTTTTCTCCATTGTATATTCGTGCTTTCTCTTTCAACGGTAAGGTGACCATATGTGCATGGGTTTATCTCTGGGTTTTTAATCCTGTTCCATTGATCTATATTTCTGTTTTTGTGCCAGTACCATGCTGTCTTGATTACTGTAGCTTTGTAGTATAGTCTGAAGTCAGGGAGCCTGATTCCTCCAGCTCCGTTTTTCTTTCTCAAGATCGCTTTGGCTATTCAGGGTATTTTGTGTTTCCGTACATACTGTGAAACTTTTTGTTCTAGTTCTATGAAAAATGCCATTGGTAGTTTGATAGGGATTGCACTGAATCTGTAGATTGCTTTGGGTAGTATAGTCATTTTGACAATGTTGATTTGTCCAACCCAAGAACATAGTATATCTCTCCATCTGTTTATATCATCTTTAATTTCTTTCATCAGTGTCTTACAGTTTTCTGCATACAGGTCTCTTGTCTCCTTAGGTAGGTTTATTCCTAGGTATTTTATTCTTGCAAGGGTAAATGGGAGTGTTTCCTTAATTTCTCTTTCAGATTTTTCATCATTAGTGTATAGGAATGCAAGAGATTTCTGTGCATTAATTTTGTATCCTGCGACTCTACCAAATTCATTGATTAACTCTAGTAGTTTTCTGCTAACTTCTTTAGGATTCTCTATGTATAGTATCATGTCATCTGCAAACAGTGACAGTTTTACTTCTTTTCTGATTAGGATTCCTTTTATTTCTTTTTCATCTCTGATTACTGTGGCTGAAACTTCCAAAATTATGTTGAATAACAATGGTGAGAGTGGGCAACCTTGTCTTGTTCCTGATCTTAGTGGAAATGGTTTCAGTTTTCCACCACTGAGAACAATATTGGCTGTGGGTTTGTCATATATGGCCTTTATTATGTTGAGGTAAGTTCCCTCTATGCCTACTTTCCAGATGGTGTTTATCATAAATGGGTGTTGAATTATGTTCAAAGCTCTTTCTGCATCTATTGACATGATCATATCTTTTTTCTCCTTCAATTTGTTAATTTGGTATATGATATTGATTGATTTGCATATATTGAAGAATCCTTGCATTCCGGGATAAATCACACTTGATCATGGTGTATCATCCTTTTAATGTGCTGTTGGATTCTGTTTGCTAGTATTTTGTTGAGGATTTTTGAATCTATGTTCATCAGTGATATTGGACTGTAATTTTCTTTCTTTGTGACATCTTTTTCTGGTTTTGGTTATCAGGGTGAGGGTGGCCTCGTAGAATGAGATTGGGAGTGTTCCTCCCTCTGCTATATTTTGGAAGAGTTTGAGAAGGATAGGTGTTAGCTCTTCTGTAAATGTTTGATAGAATTCACCTGTGCAGCCATCTGGTCCTGGGCTTTTGTTTATTGGAAGATTTTTAATCACAGTTTCAATTTCAGTGCTTGTGATTGGTCTGTTTATATTTTCTATTTCTTCCTGGTTCTGTCTCAGAAGGTTGTGCTTTTCTAAGAATTTCTGCACTTTTTCCAGGTTGTCCATTTTATTGGCATATAGTTGCCTGTAGTAATCTCTCATGATCCTTTGTATTTCTGCAGTGTCAGTTGTTACTGCTCCTTTTTCTTTTCTAATTCTGTTGATGTGAGTCTTTTCCCTTTATTTCTTGATGAGTCTGGCTAATGGTTTATCAATTTTGTTTATCTTCTCGAAGAATCAGCTTTTAGTTTTATTGATCTTTGCTATCGTTTCCTTCATTTCTTTTTCATTTAGTTCCAATTTGATTTTTATGATTTTTTTTTCCTTCTGCTACATTTGGGGTTTTTTGTTCTTCTTTCTCTAATTGCTTTAGCTGTAAGGTTAGGTTGTTTATCAGAGATGTTTCTTGTTTCTTGAGGTAGGACAGTATTGCTATAAAATTCTCTCTGAGAACCGCTTTTGCTGCATCCCATAAGTTTTGGGTCATCGTGTTTTCGTTGTCATTTGTTTCTAGGTATTTTGATTTCCTCTTTGATTTCTTCAGTGATCTCTTGGTTATTTAGTAGTGTATTATTTAGCCTCCATGTGTTTGTATTTTTTTCAGATCTTTTCCCGTAATTGATATCTAGGCTCATAGCGTTGTGATCAGAAAAGGTACTTGATACGATTTCTATTTTCTTAAATTTACCAAGCCTTTATTTGTGACCCAAGATATGATCTATTCTGGAGAAGGTTCCATAAGCACTTGAGAAAAAAGTGTATTCTACTGCCTTTGGATGGAATGTCCTATAAATATCAATTAAATCCATCTTGTTTAATGTGTCATTTAAAGCTTGTGTTTCCTTATTTATTTTCATTTTGGACGATCTGTCCACTGGTGAAAGTGGGGTGTTAAAGTACCCTACTATTATTACGTTACTGTAGATTTCCCCTTTTACAGCTGTTAGCATTTCCCTGAAGTATTAACGTGCTCCTATGTTGGGTGCATAAATATTTACAATTGTTATATCTTCTTCTTGGATCAATCCCTTGATGATTATGCAGTGTCCTTCTTTGTCTCTTGTAAGTCTTTATTTTCAAGTCTATTTTGTCTGATATGGGAATTGCTACTCCAGCTTTCTTTTGATTTCCATATGCATGGAATATCTTTTTCCATCCCCTCACTTTCAGTCTGTGCATGTCCCTAGGTCTGAAGTGGGTCTCTTGTAGGCAGCATATATACAGGTCTTGTTTTTGTATCCATTCCACCAGTCTATGTCTTTTGGTTGGAGCATTTAATCCGTTTACATTTAGGGTAATTGTCGATATGTATGTTCCTATTACCATTTTCTTAATTGTTTTGGGTTTGTTATTGTAGGTCTTTTCCTTCTCCTGTGTTTCCTGCCTAGAGAAGTTCCTTTAGCATTTGTTGTAAAGCTGGTTTGGTGGTGCTGAATTCTCTTAGCTTTTGCTTCTCTGTAAAGGTTTTAATTTCTCTGTTGAATCTGAGTGAGATACTTGCTGGGTAATCTTGGTTGTAGGTTTTTCCCTTTCATCGCTTTAAATATTTCCTGCCACTCCTTTCTGGTTTGCAGAGTTTCTGCTGCAAGATCAGCTGTTAACCATATGGGGATTCCCTTGTATGTTATTTGTTGCTTTTTCCTGGCTGCTTTTAATATTTTTTATTTGTATTTAATTTTTTTTTTTTTTTTTTTTTTTTTTTTTTTTTTTTTGCGGTACACCGGCCTCTCACTCTTGTGGCCTCTCCCATTGTGGAGCACAGGCTCCGGACGCACAGGCTCAGAGGCCATGGCTCATGGGCCCAGCTGCTCCGCGGCATGTGGGATCTTCCCGGACCGGGGCACAATCCCGTGTCCCCTGCATCGGCAGGCGGACTCTCAACTGCTGCGTCACATGGGAAGCCCCTGTATTTAATTTTTGATAGTTTGATTAATATGTGTCTTGGCATGTTTCTCCTTGTATTCATCCTGTATGGGACTCTCTGAGCTTCCTGGACTTGACTATTTCCCTTCCCATATTAGGGAAGTTTTCAACTATAATCTCTTCAAATATTTTCTCAGTCCCTTTCTTTTTCTCTTCTTTTTCTGGGATCCCTATAATTCAAATGTTGGTGCATTTAATGTTGTCCCAGAGGTCTCTGAGACTGTCCTCAATTCCTTTCATTCTTTTTTCTTTATTCTGCTCTGCAGTAGTTATTTCCACTATTTTATATTCCAGGTCACTTATCCTTTCTATCCCCTCAGTTATTCTGCTACTGATTCCTTCTAGAGAATTTTTAATTTCAATTATTGTGTTTTTCATCATTGTTTATTTGCTCTTTAGTTCTTCTAGGTCCTTGTTAAATGTTTCTTGTATTTTCTCCATTCTATTTCCATGATTTTGGATCATCTTTACTATCATTACTCTGAATTCTTTTTCAGGTAGACTGCCTATTTCATCTTCATTCGTTTGTCTGGTGGGTTTTTACCTTGCTCCTTCATGTGCTGTGTGTTTCTCTGTCTTCTCATTTTACTTAACTTACTGTGTTTGGGGTTTTCTTTTTGCAGGCTGCAGGTTCGTAGTTCCCGTTGTTTTTGGTGTCTGCCCCCAGTGGGTAAGGCTGGTTCAGTGGGTTGTGTAGGCTTCCTGGTGGAGGGGACTGCTCCCTGTGTTCTGTTGGATGAGGCTAGATCTTGTCTTTCTGGTGGACAGGACCATGTCTGGTGGTGTGTTTTGGGGTGTCTGTGAACTTATGATTTTAGGCAGCCTCTCTGCTAATGGGTGGGGTTGTGTTCCTGTCTTGCTAGCTGTTTGGCATGGGGTGTTCAGCACTGGAGCTTGCTGTTCGTTGAGTGGAGCTGGGTCTTAGCGTTGAGATGGAGATCTCTGTATGCGCTCTCGCCGAATGATAGTACATGGGGCTGGGAAGTCTCTGGTGGTCCAATGTCCTGAACTTGGCTCTCCCACCTCAGAGGCTCAGGCCTGACACCTGGCCAGAGCACCAAGACCCTGTCAGCCCCACGGCAGTTCCTGTGCTCAGATATGGAGGCAAAAAGAACTTCACAACACCACAGACATGGACAATAATGCCACTCTTAAGTTGACTCAGGGATGTATATACGTAATGTGTGGCTTGAGCCAAAGACATTGGTTCTGTAGAAAAATCTCTTACAGATCTAACATAAACATGAACAGTTGATCTGAAGTCCTCAGATGCTTTCAAAAATAAGCAAAGTTTACCATCTCTCCTTGTAGATGATGATGCTGACAAAACAACAAATCCAGCTACTGCAATGGTGTCCCCTTCATAGAAAATTTTAGCAGTCCTTTGCTAATTTTCAAAAAAATAATATACTGATGGTGGTGATCTCTGAATTTGAGTTTTCTTGTTCTTGTAGTCCAATCTTCAAAACAGCTCTTCTATTTCCACCATAAGTTAAAGAAGAGATACGTGAGAGTTTTCCTTTGTACCCACACAATGAACTCCAAACGTACTTGGAAATTGACTCACAGCTTGTATATATTCTTAAAGAATCTTGGTAAGTACTGCCAAACTATTAAAAAGACTATTCTGACATTCAGTTATAACAGACACTTTCATGAGAGTTGGTCCCAAGGGATACTTGCCAGTATTAGATGATACATTTTTTAAAGCCTTTGCCATTTAGATATAAAAATCTTATTTCCTGTTGCTTTGAATAGTTAGTGATATTGCTATATTACTCTCTCTCTATATATATATATTTTTTAAACCATTTGCTTATTTTATTTTGTGAATTCCTTTATTCTTATCCTTTACCCATTTCCCATTGGTCTATTTATTTTTCCTATTTATTTGTAAGAGCCCTTTATATATGTTATCTGCTATGTTTGTTCAAAGTATAATTTTCCCAACTTATCACTTACCATTTAATTTTGTTTCAATTGCTGATTGGCATTCAGAATTTTTCCCTTTTTTTCCTCATTTTAATAAGTCAAATCTGGTAGACTTTTCCCTTGACAGTTTTTTTTTCCCCATTTCCCTTGGGCATATGCAAATCTTCCTCACCCTTAGATGAAAATGTTCATATTTTTCTTCCAGTTTTGTTTAATGTCCTGTTTTAAACTTAACTCTTTAATCAATCCAAAATTCATTTTTTGTATCTGACAATACTCTGTTTCATCATCTTTTCCCAAATTCACAATCTTCACGATAACACCCTTTGCTGCATAATCTGTTCTTTCTGTATAGGTTGCTAATTCTTCGTCAGGCAAGGGTTGATAAATACCAAAACCTAAGACATCACTCTTTCCTTTTCATATTCAGAGCAGAGAGAAGTAACTGCTGCTGGGACTCTTCCCCGCTGAGTGGAGGAAAAGCCTCAGCAACCCTATCAGGACTTCTTCACCTGAATGTTTACTGAGAGTCAGTTCTGCGCAAGCACTGTGCTAACAACAGGGATGGGGTGGGCAAGACCATCCAGAGGACTTCACATTGTAGTGGATGAGTCAGCCTTATAACCAACACTTAGGCCGTGACGGTATTTAACAAATAATTATATAAGGAAGATATTTAACAAGTAATTATACAATGACAAGCGTCATGACAAAGGAAGCACAGAGTGGCATGACAGCCTAATTAGGAGGGGAATTCTGCGCCAAACATTAATAGAACGGTGGGCCAAGAACAGTGTCCTTGAGATTAACCTGAGCTCTAAATGACAGATGGGGAGGGAAGACGTTTCAGGTAACATGGCGAACTAGGTAACCCAAAACCCCTTTCAATGGGAGATATGTATACAATTTAATATACAAACATATATATAGTTATGTATATATTTTACACAATATATGCATATAATATGCATATTATATAGACCTTATATATACAGTATATATTAACATATATATTATAAATATATACCTATGCCTATAGTTATGTATTTAATACATATAATTATATATATATATAGTTTATATATATTATATGAATAAAACATAAGTTGGCATGAAAGCAAATCTACAAATATTAAAAGCAAATAAAAGTTGGAAAATTAGACTATAAGTAATTCCTGAACCCAAGTATTGCCCTGAAGGAAGCAGCCCTTGAACTTCTGCTTTCATTACCATGGGTGGAGTACAGGAGAGAGAAGATAAGGATGGTGGTCTGGCTTAATAAGGAGTCAGAGAGAAGACATCTGAACAAAATTAGGACCCCAAATTCTTTACTCCCTGAATAAAGGTAATCTAGAAATAAACTCAACCATCCAGAAGAGAAAAGCCAGGAAACACACTGGTGTTTAGCTTGATGACTAACTGTGGCTGGTTATGGGGGGGGAATCTTGAGAATTAGTACAATCCCTTGACGCTGTACCATCCAATGTGTGTGCTCTCAACTCAGGCTACCTGTTAGATCTGACAAACCTCAGAGAATTGAATTCAAAGTCATTAGGACTGACAGTGCCTCAGGCGGTTGGCAGCAATAAATGCAAACATTATTTCAGGCAAACACAGGATTACACCTCACTGATTTCACAAATCAGCATGGGATTTTACAGTGTTATGGGTGGGGTTAAAACCCAGACCCACAACCAGCTGAAGGGCTTCTTTCCTGTTTCCACCCCTTTCTAACCCAAATGTCCTGGCCAAATTGTCTCTAGTCTCAGGTTCCACATCTGCAAAATGGGATCATGATAGCACTAGTGTTAAAGGGTCATTGTGAGAATTAAATGAGATAATCCACATTAAATGCTTACAACTGTATCTGGTATGTGATAAATACCAAATAAATGTTGGCTATTATTATTTTCTATGTGTATTGTTGCATACTATCTTTACTCTTTCGCTTATTAATATTTTCTCTATTGTTCATTATTAGATTTGCCAGTTGTTTGCCATTTTCTTATATACAGAACCAGCTTTCAAAATTTTAGTTTTCTGTTTTTCTTACTTCATGGACTTCTGCTGTTAACTTCCCTTCTGCTTTCCTCAGGTCCACACCACTGTTCTTGTCTAAATTACCAAGTGGAATGTGAGATTCATTTATCATCATCTTTGTTTTTGAGTAGTGAAAGCACTAAAGGCTATTAAAACATCTCCAGTGACAGCTCTGGGCACATGCCATAAACTTTACAGTGAAATGTTCTTCGTTTGCTATTTTCAGAGCAGGCTGTGATTTTAGTTTTTATTTCCTTTCGGATTAAATAAGCATATAGAAAAATTCTTCACCCTCTCCTAATTTCCAAGTATCTTGAACCACCCATTTAAAAGTTTGCTTCTTTTTTTTCAAAATTTTTTTAATTGAAGTATAGTTGATTTACAATGCTATGCCAATCTCTGCTGTACAGCAAGTGACTCAGTTATACATATATAGACATACTTTTTTTTTAATATTCTTTTCCATTATGGTTTATCACAGGATATTGAATATAGTTCCCTGTGCTCTACAGTAGGACCTTGTTGTTTATCCATTTTATATATAATAGTTTACATCTTGCTCAACCCAAACTCCTAGTCCTTCCCTCCTCCAACTCCCCCTCCCTTGGCACAAATGAACCTATCTACAAAACAGAAACAGGGCTTCCCTGGTGGTGCAGTGGCTGGGGGTCCGCCTGCCGATGCAGGGGACGCAGGTTCGTGCCCCGGTCCGGGAGGATCCCACATGCCGCGGAGCGGCTGGGCCCATGAGCCATGGCCACTGGGCCTGCGCGTCCGGAGCCTGTGCTCCGCGACGAAAGAGGCCGCGGCAGTGAGAGGCCCGCGTATCACAAAAAAAAAAAAAAAAAAAAAACCACACAAAAAAAACCCAGAAACAGACTCACAGACAGAGAATAGGCTTAAAAGTCTGTTTCTGACATGTAGTTTTCCTACACTGTGGTCAAAAATGGGGCCTATATAATTTTTATGATTTGAATTTTAATGAGGTTTTCTCTGGCCCTCAATTTACATAATTTTTTCATGAACACTTGAAAATCCATTTTTATTCCATTTGAAAAATCATTTTTATTCCATTTGATGGATATGAAATTTGATATCTATTGATATTGATTACAGTTTTAAAACTATCTTTGTCATTAACAATACAATTTGCGTTTTTAGTGGCTGAAACTCCCAATATACCCCATATTTCTATCAGTTTTTGCTTTATATATTTGGAAGATTTCTACTTGGAAAATAGCTTGGCTAGTACATCCTCTTATGGATATCACACTCATCAATTCAAAATTATTAATTTTATCTAATTAAATGTGTTTAATTATATTTGTGTTCATCTGCAATTAACGTATCTTTACTGTATTTATCTTTGTAAGTCTGAGACACACTATAAATTTTATTTTTAAACTTTATAATTTATTTTAGGTGTGTTTCTTAAAGATAGTAAGCACACAGTTAAGATAGCACTATTTAATCAAGCATCAGTTTTGTCCAACAATAGAAGGGTTTAAAGCATTTATATTTATTAAAAGAAATGATGCTGGTTTTGCATCTGGAATAGTATTTTATGCATTATTTTTCAGCTTTGAGAAAAAATTTAAACACATTACAATCAGCCCTTTTATTTTTATTTTTTTTAACTTATTGTTATTTTTTGGCCATTTCGCCCGGCATATGGGATCTTAGTTCCCCAACCAGAGATCGAACCATCACCCCCTGCGGTGGAAGCGTGGAGTCTTAACCACTGGACCGCCGGGGAAGTCCCTACAATCAGCCCTTTTAAATGTACAATTCAACAGAAGTATAGTCTGCAGCTGCTACAGCAATCACTTCATGGAACAATTCCATCAGCCCCAAAAGTTTCCTCATGCCCCTTTGAAGGAAATCCCCACCACACTGCCATTTGGCCCCTAGTAACTTCTGATCTGCTTTCAAGAATTTCATGTAAATGAAATGATGTAACATGCAGTCTTTCTGTCTGGCTTTTTTCACTGAGCATACCACTCTTGAGATTCATTCATACTGTTACATGTGTCATACGTTTCATTGCTGAATAACATTCCACTGAATGGATATACTACCGTTGTTTTCTACAACTGACGGACACTCAAGTTCTATGAATAAAGCTATGTATATTCACACACAAATTTTCGTGTGCATGTACATTTTTATTTCTCTTGGATGAACACCCAGGAGTGGAATCGTTGAGCCATATTGTGAGTATGTGTTTAACTTCTTAAGAAACTAACAAACTGTTTTCCAAAGTGGTTGAACCATTTTATACTTCCACCAACCATGTATGAGAGTCCTGGCTGTTCCACATTCTCACCAACACTTTTTACTGTAAGTCTTTTTAATCTTAGCCATTGTAGTGAGTGTGAAGTAGTATCCCATGATGATCTTAATTTGCATTTCCCTGATGACTAACAACGCTGAGCATTCTACAGGGATTTACTGGCTATACCTGTCTTCTCTGGCGATGTGTCCCTTACAATATGTTGCCCATGTTCAAACTGAGTCATTGGTCTTCTTGTTATTGTTTAAGAGTTCTCTATATATTCCAGATATAAAACTTTTGTCAGACATCTGCTCTGCAAGTATTTTCTTCCAGTCTGTGGCTTGTCATTTTATTAATGTCTTTGGAAGAACAAAAACTATCAGTTTAGATGAAGTCCAATTTATCAGTATATTTTCTTAGTTTGTGGTTTTTATATCCTAGTGAAGAAATCTTTGACTAACCTGAAGTCACTACGATTTTCTCCTCTGCTTCCTTCTACTGTTCTGTATTTGTAGCTCTTACATTGAGGGGTGAGATTCAAGTTAATTTTTGCATATGGTATATAGTGAAGGTCAAAATTCATTGTTCCCCATAGGGACATCCAATATTTTTCTCATTGTCTTTGCTTCCTACCTATCTTATGGAGAGTTTCTTTCATCTGCAATAATCATCTCTAATAACTTAGTTTTAAATCTATTTATAACTTTACCAGCGGTCACCTTTGAACTTTCCAGAAACATCTTTTTTTCCCTGATGATCAGAATGAAGGGCTAAAAAAAAAACTACCATCTGAGTTACCCCACAAAACAGCAGAAATTTAGCAGCTTTTAAATCCAACACACTTCTGAGGCTGTTTCAAAATGTCTGTGATCATCTGGTTATTTGTATGCTTGTAAGAGCAACTTTTGGCATCTGCATGCAGCTTTGCAACTGACTTAAAACAATTATTTACAGATCATTCCATGTGTAACTTCTTCCCGTACATACTGCCTGCCCCTTTAGAACAAGACCTCTTCCATTTGTGAATATTCATTTTGATTACTTTTTTGGTTGGCTGGCAAGTAACTGATGATTCTTTCTTCAAGAAGTATAATACACTGGTGCATATTGTGTGAGCACTTGCATAACATATCTTTTGTGTTTTTTTCCTGTTGCCTTTATACATGAGAGAACTTGGCTGGTATTCTCAGGTCTCTGTCTTGCTCAAAACTCTGTAGACACTTTATTAGCACATAATAAAGTGCTTTATTAGCACTTTATTATTAGAGTGAGAATTTTTATTCTTCAAACACAGAATGGTTCCCTCCACCTCTTACCCTTGCATTATAAGGTTGCCTTAGAGATGACGCTCTACCCCTAGTCCACAGCCACCAACCGTACGTGGTTGTTGAGCCCGTGAAATGTAGCTGTCCAAGGTGGGACACATAAGACATACGCTGGACTTCAAAGACTTAGTGTGGGAAAAAAAAGTGTGCAAGATATCTCATCAGTAATTTTTAAAATATTGATCAATATATTTTAGATATACAGGATTAAATAAAATGTATTATTAAAATTCACTTCACTTGTTTCACTTTGCTTTTGCAAATATGGTACTAGAAATTTTTTAATTATGCATGATTCATCATTGCAGTTCTATTGGATGGCATTACACAAGAGTCAGACGACTTGGATTCACAGTTTAGTTCCACAGTACTGAGTAATTTCAACAAGTCTCTTTTATAAGCCTCTATTTCCTCATCTGGAAATGGGTGAAAATAATTATACTCACCTCAAGGCTTATTGGGGGGATAAAATAAGATTATGCATGTGAAGCTATTAAGTTCATACATAATCAACTCTTATTAATGAGAGCTATTCTTAAAGGAAGAATTTTTTTGTTCTTTATAATTTAAATATTTTCCTAATAGACTGGGAGAAAATATTTGCAAATGATGTGATTGACAAGGGCTTTATTTCCAAACATTACAAACAGTCATGCAACTCAGTAACCAAAAAACAAACAACCCAATCAAAAAATGAGCAGAAAACCTAAATAGACATTTCTGCAAAGAAAACATACAGATGGCCAACAGGCACAAGAAAAGATGCTCGATGTTCCTAATTATTAGAGAAATGCAAATCAAAACTCTAATGAGGTACCACCTCACACCTGTCAGAATGGCCATCATTAAAAAGTCTACAAATAACAAATGCTAGAGAGGGTGTGGAGAAAAGGGAACCCTCCTACACTGTTGGTGGGAATGGAAATTGGTGCAGCCACTATGGAAAACAGTATGGAGGTTTCTCAAAAAACTAAAAATAGACTTGCCATATAATCCTGCAATGCCATTCCTGGGCATATATCTGGACAAAACTAAAACCTGAAAACATACATGTACCCCAGTGTTCACTGCAGCACTATTTACAATAGCCGAGACATGGAGACAACCTAAATGTCCATCAACAGATGAATGGATAAAGAAGATGTGGTACATATATACAATGGAATACTATTCAGCCATAAAAAAAGAACAAAATAATGCCATCTGCAGCAACATGGATGGACCTAGAGATTATCATACCAAGTGAAGTAAGAGAGAAAAGAACAAATATCATATGATATCACTTATATGTGGAATCTAAAATATGACACAAATGAACTTACCTATGACATAAAAAGAGACTCACAGACAAAGACAACAGATCTGTGGTTGCCAGCAGGGATGGGACATGGGGGAGGGATGGATTCAGAGTTTGGGATTAGCAGATGCAAACTATTATATAGAGAATGGATAAACAACAAGGTCCTACTGTAGAGCACAGAGAACTATTGATATATTCAATATCCTATGATAAATCATAATGGAAAAGAATATGAAAAAGAATACATATACACATATATATAACTGAAGCACTTTGTTATACAGTAGAAATTAACACAACATTGTAAATCAACTATACTTCAATAAAATAAATAAAAAACTTTTTTCTAGGGTATATAGCCCGATGTGGGCAACTTACCACTGATTTTACCTGGATTGTAAGGGCCCCTTTTGATCTACATGCATAGAATTCTTTTTAGCTTGTGACAATTTTTTTTGTATTTCATCAGACTCTGGAGGGACCATCCAACACCTTGACTCTGAAGCGCCTGCAGCCCTTAATTTTCATTAGCTTTTCACCAGCTCAGCCACTCCAGCCCAGGGTAACATGCCAAAAATGCACCTCCTCTGACACACATTTTAGAAGCTCTAACATTTCACTCCCCAAACCCAGCCTTTTATCCTTTCAAAACATTTGGATAAAAACTCCTGCTCTCACTGTAGAGATTTTCTAACCTCACCATAATCTCCAGTTGACTCTGCCCACTACTTTCTCACTGTCCATCAAATACCTCTGGTCTCTCTTTTTCTCTCTTTTTTTTTTTGGTGGGGGGCGTCCAACTCATATTCCAAAACCCATCATTATACCTACTCTCTTGAATCACTGAAGTTGTTCAACTCAAATTCTGTACAAATAAGACCTGTGGTACCAGAGAATAACACTGCACTGAAGTCCAAGAGAACGAGATTTCAGCATCACTTAGACCTCTGATTAGCAGCATTCTGCTGATACCTTTGGTAAGTTCCTTATTAACCAAAGAAAACATTTGCTGTTTCTATAGCATGGGATTCTTGAAAAGACACAATGAAATCAGGTTCAGGAAAGCATTTCCTTCTTTATCAAGGAGAATGGACGAGAAGACCACAGCAATGCAAGTGGAAAGGGATCAATGCTCAAGATGAGGAAAGGGTGGGTCAGGGGACACTAAATTGCTTTAAATGAGTTTAAGTCTGAGCTCCAGGAGGGGCATGTCACATACACAGATCTGGAACAACCGTTATATTCTGAAGAACCATAGAGAATGGTAGACATAAGAGATAGAGAAAAAAGTGAGCCCATTCAAGGAAGGTAAAAACTCAGAAACCACTTATCGGGTTAACGCGTCAGAGGATAAATTTAAGTGTCAACTAGGCTCCCAGCACTGCCATTCGGATTATAGTTGAAGGCACGGGGATGATGAGGAGAAGACTTAGTAGATATGCTACGTCCTCAAACACCTGGCTGACCTACTCTGCAGACCCCAAACAGAGCTCATGCATTTTCTGGGAGCCATCACTGGCCAGGCTGTATCCTAAACATTGGGCTTAAAGAAAAAAGTGACAGGCCTTGCCCTCTCGGTTCTCACAGTCTAGTATGGAAGGCAGACAAGTGACCAGACAATGATATACACACTCACATTCAGTCTTTCTTAATGCTCAGGACCAATGGGGGCGGGAGGGGGATTAAAAAGATGAAGATTTCAGTACAGCACAAGGTGAACATTTCTAATCGAGTTTCTAAATATGGAACAAGGTCCTTTGGGAGGTAATGATCTCTTATCTCTGGAAGGACTCAAAAGCAGAAGATTAATGACCATTTACATAGAATATTATAGAAGAAAGTGGAAGGTTATGCCAGATGAATGCCAAGTTCCTTCCTAATTAAGATTCTGTGATTTTCAAAAGGGGACAGAGCCCATTCATTAGGACACTCCATTACATAAAGAGACATTTGCCTGTGTACAAAGTGAATTGTACAACTGACACAGAAAGATTCTTTTCTAACACAGATTACAATTTCTGTTAGTTGTCTACAATGTTCCATGTCTGATATTTAAAAGCCAAAGATCAGTCTTCTGAATACAGAAAAGTACGTTATGCATTTCACTGATCCACCTCTGTTCTGCGATCTCGCGCTCATTATTGGAGAGAAAAGCCTAACTCAAAGGCCCGAGGTGCATTGCAGTCCTTACAGAACCAGCTCTCCCATTCAACAGCCATGCAGATAATCCAGGAACCAGTACAGCAGTAAAGAAAATGGGAAAATGCCAACTTTTCCAGACCTGGACATAATATGTAACCTCAGCCAGCCCTCCTGTATAATATTTGACCCACAAGGAGAGAAAGAACTAGGGCCTAAATCCATAAACTATTCTAGAAAAACAACCTAAAACATGTGCCCTCTGATGAGCGGTCAGCCGTCGTTTGTTCCTTTGCTGTAGAGGAAGAGAAGGTGTGTGTGGATGTGGTAGGTTTGGAAAAGAGAAGATTGAACAGGTTAATCACAGCCATCTGCAAATATACCAAAGAGGAAGGGAAGGAAATAGAATCTGTTGAGGGCCTACTATGTGCCAAGCACCATGCTTTCCATGACAAGACCTCAGTTTTACCAATAAAGGGGAGCTAGAGCTACCAATGTGGAAAGATGATTAAGTTCTCTGTGTTACTCTCACCATTACCATATTACTGGTGAAACTGGACAAGGCAATTCTAAAGGCCACCCGGCTTCATTTCTTTCTTCTGCAGGGCATCTCCGAGCAGATCCTACCCTCTATGAGAGACACATGTCCCAGAGCTTCCGTCTCTCCTCTGCAGGTCAATTCTAATTGGAACTGCTCCAGCCCATGCGGGTATCTGGTCACTGCAATGGAAGCTCGTGCCAATGCCAAGCGTGTGGTCCCTTTGAACTATACTCCAGGCCTGGATCATAAAATCCAGATCTAGTTTGGAGAAGAGTCATATGTGAGATTTGGGGCAACTTGCTTAACCCCCACTGGGCCTCATTTGTCAAAAACTAGCTATGAGTATTGGGTTTCTTTTTAACCCTGAGACCCTATGAGTTCATGTCATTATCAATCCCTCCCAACTGAAAATGCCCATCACTCAGGAGGCATATCTTCCGAGGAAACGGATGGGGCGGGCAGTAGTGTCTCCATCCCCCAGTGAGAGGAACAATAGAAGTCTGTCTCCCAAAGGACAGCAGGTGCTGAAAGACGGCAGTTATCTGAGAGAACCTCTACAATACTCCATAGGGACCAGCACAAAGGCAACTGAGTGTGAGTAGGACGGCAACTTTTAGAGTCAGCCATCAATGTTTTCCGTGACCACAGCCCTGAATCCCACTTCATAATCTGTCTGATGCTGGTAATGAGCGGGCATCAGGTCTAAGAGAAAAGGAGATAAATGAGGGCTCCCAGCTAGACAGGGGAATCATGAAACAGCCCCGGCGCCAGCCACTTCCCTTCATGAGCTCGGGATCATCCTCACCCCAGTGGTGGCCTGGGGGTGACTTCCCGGGCCAACTAGGAGCAAGATCAAAGGCTGCTGGGCATGCAGGGCCTCGTCTGAACACTGGCAAATATCTCGCTGATTTAAGGCAAACTGTCCAGAGTGGTGACTGTTTAGTTTAGAAAATGATCCTTGGATGGCAGTGATGGGGCTGTCCCAGCCCTCAGCGGCATCATTAGTGAGACATACTTTGGTCCCCAGCAGGAAGGCCACTCGCTGCAGGCCTTTAAATGGAGGGGTCATGCTTAACGCATTTATTCTTCAGGAACAACCAGAAAAAGAACACCACCGAGAGCTCAGAGGACCCTTGTCTAGACACAATTATAGCATCTTAGCTTAAAAACAGGCCACAGAGAAGGAACCAGAACACAGGAGAAAGAACATGGATTATGGAGTCAGTTCTGGGTTTTAATCCCAGCTCTACCACATACTAGCTATGCATGTGATTTGGGCTTATTTAACCTCCCTAAGCCTCAGTTTCCTTATCTGTATAATGGGGATCATAATAGGACCGATCCACAGAGTTACTGTGAGCGTTCCATGAGAGAACCATGTAAACATAAAAAAGAAAGCGTTGCATATATAGCACAGGTTACACCACAGCCTATGGGGTCCAGAGTCACTGAAAACAGGAATCTTGAGTTCAAGTGCAATTCAACAGTGGCAGCTTCAGCCAGTGGCTGCAACCCACGTCCCCCTCCTTTCCTTCAGATCCATCCCACCTCCATGTCTATTGAATTACACAATCATGCATCTCATATCATTTCATTTGGAAAGGGAAAAATCAAATAGCTGCCTTGGCATTTATGAGCTGCCTGATCTTAGGCAAACATCCTTCAACTCCGAGCTTCAATTTATAAACTGCCTGTGAGATGGAGGTAACGAAACTCCTCTCTCCAGCCCACAGGGTGGTCCTGAGAAGTGAGTGAGAGCATGCCGCCACCTGCAAAGCTCCCCACGGAAAGAAGTCATCGTCCCTGTCCTGCTGCTCCCCTCCCCTGGTGACAGGAGCTGCACGTCCTGGGTAGAGTTTGGGGCACCCAGGGCCGGTAGCCTGTTGATCTGGGGCCTCGGAAGCTGGAAATGAATGGGCCACATAAACATCAGAAAGACCAGTGAGCGTTTCACAGGCCACAGGGACGAGCAGGCTGAGCCATCACTGTTTGCAAATCCGCACTAACTGGTCATTACACAGAGAAGCACAGCAGTCCAGCGCGAATTTCTCACAGCTCATTTTTTTTTTTTTGCGGTACGCTGCCTCTCACTGTTGCGGCCTCTCCCGTTGCAGAGCACAGGCTCAGCGGCCATGGCTCACGGGCCCAGCCGCTCCGTGGCATGTGGGATCTTCCCGAACCGGGGCACGAACCCGTGTCCCCTGCATCGGCAGGCGGACTCTCAACCACAGCGCCACCAGGGAAGCCCTCACAGCTCATTTTTAATCATGCACTGATCCTTCATAACTTCCTTTCCCCTATTACTCCATTCTCCAGCGCTAACAGATAGAATAAGGGGCCCACAGGAGTATTTCTGAGAAACGCCATTTCCAAGAGCTGTACAAAGTGATTTCTCATTCTTATCGGGGGAGGCCGTCTTACGTGTCTGCTGACGCTACCATCCGACATGCTTCCTGGATGCAAGTAAAGAACACAGCACCATTCCCTGTCATCATCCATCCCTTCTCTAATGCCATCTAATGGATGGTGTTTCAGTGTGTTCCCTTCCTGGTTTACCTGTCATGGAAAGACACTCCACCTGTCCCACAGCTGCTCTTGGGATGTTAAGGTGGGTTGGCACAGACGGAGCCTCCTCATCTATGCCACTGCAGGGTCACTGGTAGACAAATACCTGGCTGTCTGCCCATGCCCTGAGCCACAAGGGGCCTCAGGAATGTGGTGAACCCTGACAATGATCAAGAAACTCCTTCCTCAACCTAAATGTCCACTGACAGATGAATGAATAAAGAAGATGTGGTACATATATACAATGGAACACTACTCAGCCATAAAAGAGAATGCAATAATGCCGTTTGCAGCAACATGGGTGCAACTAGAGATTATCATACTAAGCAAAGTAAATCAAAGAGAAAGACAAATACCATATATCACTTACATGTGGAATCTAAAATATGACATAAATGAACCTACCTTTGAAACAAATAGACTCACAGACATAGAAAACAGACTGGTGGCGGCCAAGGGAGATGGGGTTGGGGGAGGGATGGAGTAGAAGCATGGGGGGAGCAGATGTAAGCTATTATATACAGAATGGATAAACAAGGTCCTACTGTATAGCACAGGGAACTATGTTCAATATCCTATGATAAACCATAATGGAAAAGAATATTAAAAAACAATGTGTATATATATATGTATAACTGAATCACTTTGCTGTACAGCAGAGATTAACATGACATTGTAAATCAACTATACTTCAATTAAACAAAACAAAACAAAACTGAAACCTCTTCCTAATGGCTTCATGTCTCTTAGGCACCCAGTGCTGAGTTTACTGTGTATCATTCATTTAGCAAATGTTTTCATAGGTGAGGCATCATCACGGTTTAGGTTTGTTGAGCAGGTGTTAAGCTTACAAGGTGATGAAAAACAGACAGGATCCCAGCTCTTTCGGAGCCTACACTCTAGGGGAGACAGACATTTACCAGCTCATTACACAAAGGCGTGAAAGCTTACACTCCGCAGCGAGTTTACTGAAGGAACCATATGTGATCCTCTGAGAAGATACAACAAAGAAGCCCCTATGCGATGATGAAGGCAGGGAAGGTTTCCTTGTGTACATGGAGCTTAAGCAAGAGAACGTGGACTCAATTAGCGATGGGGGAGAGCAGGCTGAGAGTACAACAGAGAGAAGAAATGACTTGTGCAAAGGGAAGGGAAGGGAAGGAGCAGAGCAGAAGGGAAGGGAAGGAGCAGAGCAGACTAGAAGATCCAGTGGGGAAGCAATGGTGCTAACAGCAGACGACTAAGTCAGGAGGAGGTAGGAGCCAGACTGTGCAGACAAACTCGACTCAGTTAAGGACTGTGGTCTCCATCTTAGTAGCATCCGGAAATCACTGAAGGTCTTACACAGAGCACGGGGAAGGTGTGGTTGGGCTTGCCTTTGGAAAGCCTGACTCATGCTGCTGACGGAGAACAGATGTGGGTGAGGAGACATGAGCGGAGGAGAAGGGAAAAGGCTTCTCTGCGAAAACAAAGCAAAACAAAAAACTGCTGTTGTGTTGGCGACAGAGCATTCAGGCTTAGACAAGGATGGTAGCAGGGGAGACGAAGACTAGCTAGGACCTCAAATGGCCAGATGCTCGGAGAGAGAAAGGGACCCATCGAAGGCAAACTCGGTTCTGGATAAGCAGCTAAGTAGGTGGTGGTGTTAGGTTTCAGGAGAGGCTCAGGTTGGGGGAGGGGAGTGGGCACACCACGGTTTAGACTTGTTGAGCAGAAGTATGTATACATTATGATGACTGTTTTCATGAATAATGGAAAAATTATGTTTTACAGAATGCCTTCATACTCACTGTCCTTACCAGATTCTGACAACTGCCTCACGGAATACAGGACTGTGGGTGATAGATGTTTTAAGAGGTAGGGAAATGAAATGCAGACGGTAGGGACATTGCATGGCAGAGTCAGCAGCAGAAGGCAGGGTCAAGGGCAGGACTCTGGAGACGATATCCTTTAGGACACATCAGATTGTTGTTGTTTTTTAGTTCTTATTTTTTAAGCCATGGAGTCCTCAATTCAAATGGATAAAAACTCCAGTGTGTAAAAATAATGGATACCTGGATTCATGTGGGCATGAGGGAGTCAGAGCCCTCGTCTTCCCCCACACCAGTCCCCTCCTTTCCTCCAAGACCCTAAGGAAGCCTTGGGGTTCCCGGGGGCAGCTTACAGGCCACCGTGCCTTACCTTTCAACCTCCCAGCTGCCCTGCGGGCCTTCAATCAAGAGCATTTTAATCCTATATTGCCATGGCTGCAAAGGGGAATGAGGGATTGTCAAGAACCTGCTGCATTTCAGGCACTGCTGGGCCTTCACATGAGTGATCTGATTTAATCCAGTATCTTCTCCCACAGCTGGCAGGGTTCCACCCATTTTCAGCTGCTCAAGCCAAGGCTCAGAACCCAAATCAGATATCAGCTCTTTAATGGCAAGATGCGAAATGAAGCTGGGGTTTTCAACTACTTCGTGTTTCCTCAAAGAGCAGAGGGGGTGCAGGCTTGCACAGGGCACAGACACAGGACTGCTCTAAGAGAGAACACGCTGTGCCAGACGTGGCCCCCTCCCCTCCTGCTGCTTTTCCCCATGGTGTTGGCCCTCAGACCCCGGGAGACAGAGTGGCTTGCTTTCACCTTAATTAGTGCAGCAATTTGCTAAATTTTGTTTTTCCCTTTTTAAGAGTGTTAATCAGTTTTAGCTCAGAATAGATTGGAATGGCACACAAATTACCACGACAATCCCCAAATGCTAAATTCTGAACATCTCGATCAACCTCAGAGCCTGAAATATGGGAAAATGAGAAACTCCGGCCAACATCTTTGTGATCTATTTAAAATGCTATGGCTCTGAAATGAAAAGATAATGGCTTTATGAGGTTTAGACCAAGCAATGTGCTAAAATCTGCCTCATGTCTAGGTGTTTAGTCCTTCCCAAGGTGACTGGAGACAGAGCTGCAACGGTTTCTGCAAAGCGACATGTTCCACTAATAACAGCAATTGGTTAAATCCACAAGCATTACAGGGTACCAACAAATGCGCCAGAAATACAGAAAAGAACAAGATGTGCTCCCAGCCCCGTCCCGTCAAGAAGGTTCTAAACTAAAGCAGTCGACGGGTAAGTGAACAGAAAACGTCCTCCTCTTTCCTGGAGGAGTCGTGGGACGTTCTCAGAGGGGGTAGCCATGGAGCTGAGTCCTAAAGGATGAGTGGGAGGTGTGACAGTAGCTGGAAGGGTGTGTCAGATAGAAGGAACAGCAGAAGCAAACGCTCAAGCGCAGGAGGGAGGGCAGAGAGCCCAGAGGTGGTTTCTTCGAGCTGAGTAATAAGCAAATTTGCAGGAATGGCCAGAGATGCGACTGGAAGAAGAGTCAAGAGCCAGAACGTGCAGGACTTTTAAATCAGACCGTGAACCTCAAGCCTGATGCAGACCACGTGATACCACAGGAGGATTTCTTTATTATTCTTTTTTTTTTTTTTTTTTTTTTTTTTTTTTGCGGTACGTGGGCCTCTCACTGTTGTGGCCTCTCCCATTGCAGAGCACGGGCTCCGGACGCGCAGGCTCAGCAGCCATGGCTCACAGGCCCAGCCGCTCCTCGGCATGTGGCATCTTCCCAGACCGGGGCACGAACCCACGTCCCCTGCATGAGCAGGCGGATCCTCAACAACTGCACCACCAGGGAAGCCCCCACAGGAGGATTTTAAGCAAGGGAATGACGTGGCCAAATGAGTCTCCTTTGGTTGAAACCCTCTGGCCCAACATAATCCTTAATATTTATTCAACATAGTCTTTTAAAGCACATTCACTCATGTTCTCTCATTTGAGCCTCTTAATGACTCCATGAGGTTGGTGTTATAAGTACATTTCTACTCATGAAAAAACAGATCCAAAGGTATAGCCTGTTTACTTTGTGTCTTATGACCAGTAAATGACAACATACGAATTCAAACACAGGCCTGTTGGACTCAGCGCTGACCTCACCGGGTAACAGAATTCTCTAGATATTGGCCACCATAGGCCTTCTTTAGATATGGACCAGGCCAGTAGCCTCCAGCCTCCACAGAAAGCCTTGGTGGCCAGAACTGCACAGACCAACACGCATTCTGTGCTCAAGAAATGGTTGCTTTAATGCTTCAGATAACCAAATCAGATTCAAGTGGCAAACACCCTCAGTTATACCCTGGACGTCTCCAGTTTGCGAGCTGAGATTTCTGCCTTTGCTGCTGTCTACTAAACCATAAACAAGAAAAGCATCCCGCTTGATCTCCCTTCTCACCGGTACCTTGAGCTCATCCGCGTTGTAGAAGTCTACTCGCACGGCAGGCACCATCCAGGTCTGGAAGAGCGTCGCCAGGATCTGCTCGGCGATGGAGTCGGCGATGACGTGGAAATGCAGGGGGTTCCGCCTGTGGGCAGGGAGCGGAGGAGAGTTAGGAGGGAGAACCAAGGCCGCAGAGACACGCTCTTACCAGCTGGTAGCGTGTGGCCAGTTTCTAACAGCAGTGATGAAGGACAATCAGGCATGTTACCTACTGGAGAGGACGTCAGAGCTGAGGAGAGAAGATGTCTCATCCAACCTCAGGATTTCAGAGACGTGGCCACCAAGGACCAGAGAGGGTAGAATCCCTGGTGACATTCAATGCAAGCCAACCGCCATACCTGTTACTAGGGCATCTGTGTTTCTAAAAATCTTAAGTAGCGCATGTGTAACAATTTGGTCAATGCTTTATCTTTACCACCTGGATGTACCGGCATCAGTGCAGAAGCACGTGGACAAAGGATGAGGTCTTTGGACCAGCTGTGCGGAGCGGGTAACGCACCTCTCCCCCAGCACAGCACTAAGTCCTATCTTCTGCCTGTTCCTCCCCGAAAGAGAAACAGGCAGCCACGATGGCATCACCTGGGGCTCCCATAACTGAGTATCAGCCCACCCTCACTCGTAATATTTCTAAAGCCTTTATTCATTCTACCTCAGTTGACCCGCTGTTACACTGAGCCAGCACCCAAAATGCAAACCAGCAGTACACAAGGGCAAGGCTTCCAATTCAAATGGAAATGGGTTCGAAGCCCAGATCTGGCATCTATCAGGGGAGGACTTCGAGCATGTCACTTATACCTCTGCACTGCTGCTTCTTCATTCTGCAAAATGTGAAAAACCTCCTCTACGGGCTACTGGGTCAGTTAGATGAGATAAGACGTACCATACATGATGCATCTCAACAACAAACATAGATGGGATAACAAGACAGCAGATACGCCTTCCTGAGGGACCGGCAGGCACAAACCAGAAGCTCAACCCAGTAGAACTATTACCAGAAATATCATTGCTCTAGTAAGAATAACGGCATACATCGTAATACCACGAACAAGCACCTCTGGAAATCTAAAGATGAGAATGACCTCGCCCACCCCAACCTCGAGGAGTTCTTACTACTTAGAGACAGTTAAATATGAACCCAAACATAAACAGGAGGTGGACTGTGATAACAGCTACAACAGAACACAAGGCTCCAGGAGAGTAAAGCAAAAGAAGGGCTAATCTGGACCGGGTCAGAAGAATGTGTAAGAGGTGGGGGAAGTAGTGCCCTGAAGGATAAATGACTTTATTCTTGGCAAAGAAGAGGGGACTCGATCCAAGGAGAATAACACGAGACTCTGGCTGGAGCCCAGGGGGTGCTGAGAGTGTGGTGGGAAGGGAAGGGTTAGCAGGGACTCAGGGGTTCGAGCAGAGAAGGGGAGAGATGCAAGCGCATAGGGAGCAGTGCAATGAACGCCCGCTTAAACAGTCTGGATTTGATCAGCTCGGTGTGGGGAGTAACAGACTGGCCCATAGCTCTCAGCCTCCTGCAATCACTCCCCAGCCCTGTTCTAAGTTCTAGATACACAGATTTCTTTCAATTCCCCCTACCCTCGTGCTCTCTCTCCACCTGGGCCTTCGCACACACCGTTTACTCTGCAGGAAACCCTCTTGCATTTGCTCGTTCTATAAATACTTATGAAACGCCCACTGTTCACCAGGTGACGTGCAGGATGCTGGGGACATGGTGGTAAGACACCATCCCTGCTCTCACGGTCTCGTCCTCTCCTTCTTCCTCCTCCTCCCCCCGCCCCTGCCTCCACAGCCCCCATTCAGCATTTGGTTCTCTCTCACCCAGCCTTCACTTCTGAGGTCTGCCATCATTTGCTTTTAGAATCCTTCCCTGACGACCCATGACTAAGTCAGGGGCCCTTCCTAATGCACAGTCAGCTCAGCATCTGTGCCCATCCTTAGGCTGTGGTTGCCTGTTTACTGGTCTGCACGCCCCCTCGACCGAGAGCTCAGGGGAGTAAAGGATGGTACCAGCTGTGCTGAAATGGAGAGCCCCACGAGCGGACTCGGTGCCTGGGGCGCCGCAGGAGTTCAATAAACGAAATGAAGGGTGGGATAGGTGATGGGTAGTGGGCAGCTAAGGGGAACAGAGGTGTATGCCTCACTTAGGAGATTAGGTGAATGTGAAACAAGAATCCGACTTAGTATCTGGGGAAGAGCAACAGCGAAGTGGAATCTAGAGGAATTTCAGGAGAAGAGATCTTAGATATGGGGGAAATGGAAAGGAAGAGGAAGACACTGGGGTTCCTGGGCTGGTGGTGATTCGTTCAGGACAGGGGCTACCAGAAGAAAGGCACACTGGGGGAAGATGATGGGTTTGGGACTGGGTATACCAAGTTTCAGGTGAGGGTGGCAAAGCCAGGTGGAACTGGGTAGATGAGTCTAGACCTGAAGAAAGTTATTATCCAAGGCCAACCTGCCAAACACATAGCAGGAGCTCAGGGTGCTGAGCTGAACAAATGACCCAAAGGAGCGATCAGCACTGCTGAACTTCTCCACGGCACCCGCTGCGCGAACACTGCAAGCTCTCCCATTAAACTGTCTATACTCAGAAGGAAGTGGCACGCCTGCCTTACAGCTTTCCTGGAAGCCCTACAGGTAGCTTCCCTATAAGATGCTGCCAGCAGTCCTAGGTGATGATTGGTGGCATGAGGGAGTGATGGTGTATTTGTTCACTGGCTACTGACTTACGTGGACGCTAAGCCAGAGACAGACAGACAGCCACCTGGAAGTCAGAGGGTCCCCTTAGCCCTCAGTGTTGGCACAGTCATCCCCCTCTCCCACGAGCCGCGACCGGAGTCTTACGTATCAAGAATGAATGAAGATAAATCTGTATAACTGTCAGCTTGCATTTTTATCCACAGTAGAGAGATGGCTTAATTTTAGACATGGGTAACAATACCAAACAGATCAACATACTACATTCGCCCCAATGCATCACGTTTTCCACACATCTGTATCTTTGTCTGGGCTGTTCCTTCTCCCTGGGATACTCCCCTGATACTTGGAGGTCCCTGAGTACCTGTTCTTCCTTTCAAACTCCCTTTGTCAGTCATCTCCTCCTCAAAGCCTTCTGTGAGCCCATCTTCATCCCTCCCTTTTCCTGCTAACTGGGCACCTCAAATGAAAAGCTAATCTACCACTTCCAGCGAAGCACTGGGTGATACAAATTCAAACACCTGGCTCCTTCTCTGCACCGCGAGGCCTCTGAGAACAGGAACCATCTTTTCATCGCCACCCCCAGTGCCCAGCAGAGAGCACGGCAAGTAACGGGTGCTCAAGAAACACTGGTGCAACAGGGGACGAAAGCCAGCGCCCCTCCTTCCCTGTCACCGGTCACATTCCCATAAGAAGTAAAAGCAGCTGATGGCACGCTTGCATCAACGGTTCAGGGCCGGCGCTCTGCTCCAGGACATCTGGGTCAGAACCCTGGCTGCATTAATGACTGACCGAGTGACCGAAAGCATGTGACTTCAGCTCTCTATGCCTCAATTTCTTCCTTTCAATTCAGAAACAATAATGGTAAGTAAGCAGCAGGACACTGGGTAATTGTGACAATTACATGATGTGTATAAAGCACTTAGCAAATACCTGGCGTGGAATATTTCCACATATGCTAACAATTGGTGTGGTCTGAAGGTTCGTTGCCTCCCACCCCAAATTCATAACCCCTAAGGTGATGATACCAGGAGGTATGGCCTTTGGGAGGTATTTAGGTCACTAGGGAAGAGTCCTCCTTCCTTATAAGGGGTTAGTGCCCTTATAAAAGAGGCCCTCTTGTTTTTTTGACCACATGAGAACACAGAGAGAAGTCTTCAGTCTGTAATCAGGAAGTTGGCCCCCAGCCAGAGTCAGGCCATGCTGGTGCCATGACCTTGGACTTCCCAGCCTCTAGAACTGAGAAAAAAAATACATGTCTCTTGTTTGTGAGCCACACGTTTGTGCTATTTTGTTATAGCTGCCTGAACGGACTAGGACAACTATTACCGGCACTAACTTATGAAACTGTTATTTTCTCCACTGCTTTTGCATCACTTTTCAAATAAAGTATTTTCAATTAATTCTTCCATTCACAGACAAAAAAATGAGTTGAATGAATAAACACCCAACAAAGAGCTATCAAGCAGCAAGTAAGGCAGAATAGGGATTTAGGCAACGAATGAGCTCAGAGTCCTCTCTTCAGGCAGCAATCAATCTGGCAGAGACAGAGAAAGAATACTAATAACGACATAAACGCTAGAACCCCGGTGTCGCGCTGTAACGCTGGGCTACACACACGGCCGCAAAGTTTGGGAACGGCACAGCTCCCAGGGAGCCACCTGAAGACACTGACGTGGACGGTGAGTGAAGGTACTCCTGGAGCTGGGGAGTGAACAACTTGCACAACTGTACAGGACGGTGCCACAAGGAGGAACACACATGCCACTGGAGTATAAGGTGGGAGAGACCACTTCTCACTAGTGGGGAATCTAGGAAGTGCCCATGGATGATGTGGCAAGTAAACCGGACCTCTGGATGCAAAAAGATGGAGGATAGAGGAAGGCATTCTGCAGGAGGTAACAGAATAAGGAAAGGAACGGAGGTGGGAAAGTCCACCGTATGTCAGTGAAAGAACAATAGTCTTCTTTGAGTGGATCACACAATGTTTATTGAACACCTAGTGTATGCCTGGAATGGGGAGGAAAAAAAGAAGAGAGAGACAGTATTAACAACAAGAAGACAGCCAGACAAGGTTTGGGGAGCTCAGCAGGCAGCAGATTGAAGTTGTAATTCAGGAGGTTCATCTAGTTACCGAGCAGAAGATGAACCAGCGTGGGTAAGAGGAACAGGCTCTCAGAGGACGGTGCAAGCATTTTTTTTTTTTTTTTTTTTTTTGCAGTACGCGGGCCTCTCACTGCTGTGGCCTCTCCCGTTGCGGAGCACAGGCTCCTGACGCGCAGGCTCAGCGGCCATGGCTCACGGGCCCAGCCGCTCCGCGGCATGTGGGATCTTCCCGGACCGGGGCACGCACCCGTGTCCCCCGCATTGGCAGGCGGACTCTCAACCACTGCGCCGCCAGGGAAGCCCCGGTGCAAGCATTTGTATGAGGCTTTCCCCCTCTCCTGCGTTCTTCCTCTGGTCTATTTAAAGCATCTCTCCAGAAGGGAGTGTAACTCCAGAAAGACACTGGGCTCCTCTTTAGGGCTAAACTAGGTGTTTGCATGGTCAAAGGGGTCAGTGAGCCTCATCAGCTTCCCTCATTAGACAACTAAGAAAACGCTTAATCTGAGGACACACAGTCCCCAGCTCAGGGGACCACCAGGACCCTGACAGTTCGCTGACCCCCTCAGTAATCAGCTTCCCTCATTAGACAACTAAGAAAACGCTTAATCTGAGGACACACAGTCCCCAGCTCAGGGGACCACCAGGACCCTGACAGTTCGCTGACCCCCTCAGTAATCCAATGCGGTCTAGCCAGCAGTAGCTCACGTCTCCTCGTGGGGAGGAGGAACACCTGGAGGGGCTCTGCTAATAATGCTCCACCTTGGGAACCATCACAAGGATGTGGGTCCCGTCAACTGCACCTCCAGCGGCCACGAGGAAAGCACCTGAAAGCATGGCCCAGACCACTTTTCATAGAGCTCCTGTGTAAGCCAGAATGTCACCCTTGAGCTTTAACTTCTGAATCTGGCTGCCAACCAGATGGTCCCACTTCATATCCCATGGGCCCCTTGGAATCAAGACGACCCAATTACAACCCTCCTAACAAACAAAGAATGTCAGCTCCATGGGGACAGGGACCTGGTTGGTCATTCACTGGTGTATCCCACCCCCTGGAACAGTGCCTGGCATATTAAATAGGGGCTCGTGTTGTCCTCTCTTGGCCCCTTACACATGTCTGTCCTCCTGAATTCCCTGCCTGAGTGAACGGTGCACCATTCACCCACACTCAAAAGCTAGAAATGGGGCTGTCACCTGGGCTCCTTCCCCGCCCACATCCCACACGCCCAGTCAACCGCAAGTCCCCAGAGGCAGCGTTAGTCTCATGGTTGGGGCTTTGAAGCCAAACCGCCTGGCTGCTTCTTATCTAGGTCCTGTCACAAATGATGTGACCCTGAGTGAGCTTTTTAATCTTAGTCTCAGTTTCCAAATCTGTAAAATGGGGTTGATGTTGATGGCTCCTACCTCATAGTTACTGTCTGATGAACTGAGTTAAAATATATAAAGAACTTAGAAGGGTGACTCCCAGGCAGTAAGGACTTCATAAATATTAGCTATTATTACCCCAACTAACCTTCAGGAACATCTTATGAATATATTCACCCCTTCTCTCCCTGATCTCTGAGCTTGCTCCCTCCAATAGCTCGTCCATCCTGTCAGCCCTGAACTCTCTAAAATGATCACATGATCCCCTGCTCACCATACAGCCTTGCGCCTGGAGCTAACCGGACCTTCAATGAGCTCCCCCTGTCCCCCTGTCCATGCTCACGCCTCCCCACTCCCTCCTGCACTCCAGCCACTGTCCTCCGCAGACCTGCATGTGGCCACCTCTTATCCCTCCTTCAAGAAGAAACCGAAGTGTCACCTCTTCAAGGAAGCCCTCCATGGCTACTCTACCCAAAATGTCCCTCTCCCTCCCCATCACTCCCCACCCCACTGCCCTGTTTGGTTTCTGTCTAGCACTGACTAGTATTAGAAATCTCCATCTTCATCGGCAGGTCTATCTCCACCCTCCACTAGAATGTGAGCTGTCTAGGGTAGAGATTCTCTCGTTTCACAAAGCACCTACTCTCTCGTTAACCCCCTCTACAACCCCAGTGCCTAGAAAGTGCCTGGCCGTGAGTCAGGTCCAGGACTTGGCCACGTTCTCCCACAGGCTGTGTTCACGCTGTCGTGGCTTCCACAACCGCCTACACGTTGCCGCACTTCCTGCTTCCAGCCTTCTGTTCTCAACTTAGACGCCACGGCTCCAAGGAAGCCATTCCACAGAGTCAGATGCCCTTTCTCAGTGCCTCCCACTGATATCAGAGCTCAAAACTTAGATTTTTCTGACTGTTCCCTGTTAGATGGAGTCTCGGCCCTGGAAGCTACATTTTGTTGATGATCTTTTCCTCAGATTTTTAACAGTTCCTTGTAGATATAATCATCCAGTGATTGTTTATTGAAAGAATGAATGAACGGACAAATGAATAATTACCAAAGAGAACCAAATTCCCTCAGAGTGGACACAATTACCTGGAAATTAGGTGTAGAGGCACTTAAAAGAAAATGTGAGAGTAAATCTTTTAATTTGGGGTTAGGTGATGGTCTCTTAGATATGACATCTAAAGCTCAAACAACAAAAGAAAAACAGATAAACTGGTCTTCAAAATTACAAACTTTTGTGCTTCAGAAAACACCATCAAGAGAGTGAAAAAGACAGCCCCAGAATGGGAGAAAACATCTGCAAAGCATATGTCTGATAAGGGACTTAAAACCAAGAATGTGTAAAGATCTTTTACAAAGACAAAGACAAGTTAGCAGGTTAAAAAAGGAGCAAAGGATCTGAATGGTCATTTCTTGGAGAAGATGTACAAATGCCAATAAGTCACTAGGGAAATGCAAATCAAAACTCAGACACCACTTCCCACCCACTAATGGCTAAAATAAAGAGACAGATGATAACAAGTGTTGGTAAAGATACGGAGATACTGGAACTCTCATTTGTTACTTGCGGAATTCTAAAATGACTGTACCTGCTTTGGAAAACTGTTTTGCAGTTTCTCAGAAAATTGAGCAAAGTTACCATCGCTGAGTTATCCAGCAATTCCACTCCTCGTTATATATGAAAAAGTATGAAAACATATATTCACACAAAAGCCTGAACATGAACATCCAGAGTTACATTATTCATAATAGTCAAAAAGTAGAGACAACGCAAATGGCCACCAACTGACGAATAAACAAAATGCAGTACATGCATACAATGGACTATTACTAGGCAAGAAAAAGGAATGAAGTACGGACACGTGCTACAACATGGATGAACCTTGAAAACATTATGCTACGTAAGGAGAAGCCAGTCACAAAAGACCAGAGAGTACGTGATCCTGTTGATATGAAATGTCCAGAATAAACACATCCATAAAAACAGAAAGTAGACTAGTGGTTGCCAGGGGATGGAGGGAGGGGGAAATGGGGAGTGACTACTGATACATATGGGTGTTTCTTTGCAAGATGAAGAAAACGGTCTTACGTTAGATAGTGGTGAGAGCTGCATAACTCTAACTGTACTAAAAACCACTTTTCAAGAGTGAACTTCATGGTATGTGATTTACGTCCCAATGCTTACTTACTGGCCTGAGATGCGGAGTGATGGTCTGACCTATGAGTTTGGGAGAGGGATTGAGGCCTGGTCTGTTCAGCTGTCTCTGGGCTTCTTTCCTGGGGAACTGTGTTGTACAGTAAGTCATTTGCCCAGGTGGGGAAGGCCTGCAGTTGTCCCGGTTGGCTCAGACTGTAAGTAAACCCAATTCATGAGGCCAAAAAAGAACTCACAATTGAAAGAACATCCCACAATTCAGAACTAACAGCAGTAGAGGTGATATTTCATTCTCCAGGTGTAACTTCTGAGCCTTATTTTGCAATTGGCTCCTAACTCAGGAAGGTAAAAATGTTTTAAAGATAGAGGCCTCCAATTCCCCAAATCAGCCAGAGGTGATGAGCCTCCATCCTACTCTCTGTTGTCCAGAGGTAAATTAGCAAGAGTTAGACAGATGTTAAGAACATATTTACGCCAAAACGAGTCTCATAAACTGAAGACAGTAAGAACTCATTCAGAAGAATCACAAAAGGAATAATTTTCTTAATATATGATTCAATGTTATTTAATTTTACATCTAGATAACGTCCGAAATAGTCTTTTATACCAGTCCACCAGTTACATATGCATTTTGGGAGCACTGCTTTAAGCCCATGAGAAAAGACTTCTACCTGAGCAGGCAAGCTTGAGTACACATCTTCAAATACAATGGGGTCCACTTGGCTGGGTTCAAGCAACACAGACACTAGGTCTGTTCTAATTCAGACCAGATCACACTTTTTTAACAAAGAAGGGAGCGAGTGCATGCTTCATCTTCAGCACAGTCTGCAGATTTTGCTCATAATGAGCAATGCTCCTGCTGCCTCTGGTTTCCTTAACTGCTCCCCTGTTCCAGGCTGGGATGCAATAAATATGGTAATACAAAGAGGCAAAGATGATTAAACCCTAGCTTCCTCCCTGCTTTTCCTTTCTTATTTTGTCAGGAACGTGCCACAGCCCCTGTAAGGCAATCCAAGGTCTGTTTTTGATTAAAATATACAAGGACAGCTGAGTTGAAATAATCCTTAATTATTAAGGTTACAACGGAATTGCAGTTTTAGAAAAAGAAAGAGCCTGTGACAGCAACTCGAAGGCTCAGTGAATCTGTTACACTGAGAGATGTAAATGGAACTCACTGCAGAAAACCATAGCAGCCAGAATGAGGGTTTTTCAGTGTGAGTTCTTGGATTGGGGGAGGACAAGTGGCCTTGATAATGTGGGAAGAATCGAGGACAAGTCAGTATTCATGTCAGAAAAGCTCTCCAGGGGAGAAGAACAGAGCAAATCAAAGGCCTCATGGTGTAGTAAAAGCAGCATGGATTCCAGGGTTGGCCGGAGCCAAGGCTAGAGACCCAGGAGCATCACTTATTCACCTGTGACCTTGATCAAGCTATTTAACCTCTCTGAGCCTCAGTTTCCTCATCCATTTGTGGGAGTAACGGCATCCACTGTACAGGGTTGGGATGAAGGTCAAATACAATGACCTACCCTTGGCATCTGAACTACACGAATTACTTCTTTTTGGTTTTACATATACATGCGTGACTAAATAGCATAGATCTTTTACCTGTTCACAGGTTCTACATGTCCTTGCTGTTTTTTTCCCTGAACTTTAGCGAGGTAAAATTGACAAATAAAAATTGAATATATTTAAGGTGTACATTAAATACTTTGAAAACATTAAAGGTGATATTTTTATACACGTATACATTGTGAAATCATCATCACAATCAAGCTAATGAACACACCCATTGCCTCACACAGTTACCATTTTCTCTTCTTTCCTCCATGCGATTTTCTTAAGTCTTACTAGAACACTAATGTCCAGGTCTTTAAAACCACTATCTATACTTATCACCTCAAAAATACATACCTGGGGGGGAATGAGGATGATAATGGAAACCACAGGAGTAATAATAATGTCTACATGGTCACCCAAAATGATGAATGAAAATAAAAATAAGAAAATGATACTCAAAATGGTAACTTTTCAAGAGCTCAGACTCTGAAGCTAGACTGACTGGGTCCAACCCCGGCCCTGCCCCTCCTCTCTGTGACCCTGAGCCTTGCCTTCACATACGGATCCTCAGTTTCATCATCTATAAAATGGGGATACCAGTAACCACACCCTGGAACTACATGAACATTCAATGCATTCATATCTGAAAAACACTCAGAACACAGCCTGATGTAGAATGAGAACTACCTTCCTATTTGTAAAATAAATAAAAGACATGAATGTTTCACGTCGATTACCTCTTTTGATAGTCACAACAGGGCTCTATGAGAGGCTGGGGGGCAAGGCAAAGCTCCAAGAAGTACAGTGACCTGCTGGTTCACCAGCTCATAGATGGAAAGTCCAGAATCAGAACCTACTTCTGGTTTCTTTTACTTAAATCCTAGGTTCCTCCCTTCAAAATCTGGAAACTGCTTGTATAACAAGTTTAAGCCTGAATAAGCAATAAGACAATTAGAGGCAGACACTGGTCACGAAGATGCTGTTTTATCCTCTCTATTCTTGAGGGGCACAAGTAAAGCTAAAAAAAAAAAAAAAGGATGGGCGTGCGCGCACACACACACACACACACACACACACACCCCAGCTGTTTGACATGTAAAGTAAGGCAAATCACCCAGCTTCTTCCCGCCAACAGGGCTGTGGAGTAACAGTTAAGTAGATCACCCCAGCAAACAAATATGAAATGTTTACAAGCTGGTCCACCTTCCTGCCCAGGAGGTAAGCACTTAGTGACTAAGTGAATATATATACTTTTTCCTCTGCTTACTAAAAGCTCGGTTTCCTTGAAGAGCAGCTATACTTCCCGGTTTATCTGCAGCTGGGATTGGAGTCACAGGCATCCCCCCAACTTTTCTTTAAATAGTCTCCCATCTAGGTGACACAGACACATATTGTGTTATTTCCTACTAGCTAAACCTTTGCTCACATTTATTTTGTATTTATTTTTCTCATCCTTTTTTCTTCATCATAGAGGGTGCAGAGTAAGATGACCAAAAATATATATAAAGAGAAAACAAAACCAAGATCAGCTGTATTTCTACCACCCCAGACACAATATACAAGAATTCCATTTTTCATGTATGTTTTGCTATTCTTTCACTCCCTGTAGTATTTCAACCATGTATATGTGTATCTGTATGCATGCCACACATGTGTGCATGTATTTATATAGTGGAACGATGTTATGCATGAGTTTTTTTTGTGTGTTTTCTTTTTTTTTTTTTTTGCGGTACGCGGGCCTCTCACTGTTGTGGCCTCTCCCGTTGCGGAGCACAGGCTCCGGACGCGCAGGCTCAGCGGCCATGGCTCACGGGCCCAGCCGCTCCGCGGCACGTGGGATCTTCCCGGACCGGGGCACGAACCCGTGTCCCCTGCATCGGCAGGCGGACTCTCAACCACTGCGCCACCAGGGAAGCCCTACACATGAGTTTTTGAACTGTGTTGTCACTCACCTTATATCATAAAATATCACTTGTCCATGTTATGACATACTTTTTACAACCAACTAAGAATATGGTTTACTATAAGAGGACATTCCATTATTCAGACTTATTGTTTAAGTGTTATTTGAATTTTTATGATTGTAAGCAATATTTTGCAAAAACTTTTTTCTGTAATTAGGATTATCCTTTTAAGACAGACTCCCTAAAGCAGTCATAGGGTAAATGTCTTGGTCATAATACTATGAACTTTCTTTCTAAAAGGTTATAGCAATTTTTTAGTGCAAGCATCAGCATATAAGAGTGCCCATAATACTTTTACTATCTTTTAAAATATAGTGTGCCCACTGTCACTAAGCATGCTGCAGAAGCAAAATTGATTTGATGTGACGAAGCAAACCTTACATGAAAGTTTGCTAAAAATCTTGTCTGGAAAATAAATCTAATTACTGTAATTAACAGTGAAAGCCAAAAGAAGCACCCTGCACCACTATGTTATTAACATTAGGAAGGTGCTCCATTTGTCAAAGTATTTTATAATCAAGTACTAGTTAATCCTCACAGTGTGCTTTGGAAACAATGAAGCTATTTATAGCTGGACTTTCTGAGCTGAATGTCTTTCAAAGGTCCTTTTGTCTTGATATCTCAAATCATTGTCACCAGCATATCAATTCACAGAATAATTCTCATCTGTAGAATTTCAAGGATGGGAGGGACTTAATTGGCTATTCGGTCCAAAGGGATCAAGTAGTCACTGATGTGGGGTGTAGAATGTTCATACCACATACTGAGAATTTACTTTCTTCTCAAGTCCCCATGCCTCCATGAAAGTATGGCATGCCATCAGCAGCTGATAATAAAACTACTGTTATGTTTTTAAATTTATTTATTATTTTATTTATTTATTTTTGGCTGCGTTGGGTCTTCGTTGCTGCACACAGGCTTTCTCTAGTTGCGGTGAGCAGGGGCTGCTCTTTGTTGCGGTGCGCGGGCTTCTCATTGCAGTGGCTTCTCTTTTTGTGGAGCGCGGGCTGCCGTAGTTGTGGCACGCGGGCTCAGTAGTTGCGGCGCACGGGCTTAGTTGCTCTGTGGCATGTGGGAATCTTCCTGGATCAGGGCTCGAACCCGTGTCCCCGGCAGTGGCAGGCGGATTCTTAACCACTGCGCCACCAGGGAAGCCCCCTACTGCTATTTTTAAATTTAACATCTTTGTGCTTCAGCTACTGTAGAAGTAAAAGTTTATACTCAACAGGATTCTTACGATTTCAACAACTATTGGAATTATTTAGGTTTTATGACCTTAAAGGTGCCATAATTGAGAGAGAGCGCGATGACCTGGAATCGTGCAAACACTCTTCTCTAAAGAGTGGGCTTTTTCCTTTCAATCAGGGAGGGACCCGAGGTCTTTAGTGGAGACAAGGAATAAACACATAAAGGCTGAGAACCACTCATCTGATTCAATGCGTAGCCTACAGAATGCCTGGTTTCAAGGGGCAGATGGAGGCTGCAGAACCGTGAGTCCCCAAGGTGCACAGAAGCCGTGGTGTTGGGAAAGGGCCCCTCTTCATTCGGCGTTCCCACCTCCTCCTCAGATGTACAACTGAAATCACAGTGGCGACCGGACAGAGCTACAAGGAGGACCTGAGCACCCCTAGCAGTAACTGATCCCGTAATGTATCTGTCGGTTGTTCACCTCTCCCTGCTCCAGGAGGCAGTGAACCTGATGTTTTGCTAACCTGCCAGCTGACTGCAGGAAGGCTGGGGGCCCTGCAAGAACCAGCCACGGGAGTTCAGTACAAACAGCTGAGCTCAGAAGTGTTGTTTTCAACCAAGTCAGTTTTGGGGTGAACTGATTCCTAGCAAAAGCTAACCGATATACAAACTAAAGTCTCAAGAACGAGATGATGTGCTGAACATCACTGAGCTACACGGCGGCTGGAATGTGAAGTCAAACTAAATCTGGGCTAGTAAGTAACTGGTTGAATTAACACTCTTCAGGTTATCTATTAATGCAGTCTCCTAGGTGCACTTATTAAACAAGTCAACACTTACTGAGCATATAATACATGTTAAGTACTCTGCTGAGATACTGGGAAAACAGGAAAAATAAGGCACGGTGTCTGTCTCCAGAAGCCCCAGATTCTACTACAGGAGATATAACATGAATATATAAATAAATTACAATGTAATAAATATAATGATAGAAAGATACACAGGGTATTATGGGCTGGTAGAAGGGGAGCCCCGACCCAGGCTTCTGGTTAGAAATGATACCTACACAAAGGCTTCAAGGATAAAAGGAGTTTGCCAGACTGGGGTGGCAGGGAGAGGCAGGGGGAGGGGAGAAATGGGCAGAGAGAGCAGCAAGAGGAAAACAATAGGTAGGGCGCACCTTGGAGAGGGTGGGGACCTACCAGCACATCAGTGCTACTGGAGCGTGAAAAAACAGCGAGGAGAAAGAGAACACTGCTGAGAATGACATCACATCCCGGATGGTCTGTGTGCCACAGTAAAGAGATTCAATTCTCTTCCCTCGACAAGGAGAAGCTAAGGAAAGGTTTTAGGAAATCAGATTTGCATGCCTGAAATATCATTCTGACATTAGGGAGGATAGGTCAGGGAGACAGAAAGCACAGCTGAGAGTACATGTAGACATGAACTATGACACTCACAGTGGGGATGGAGGGGAAGGGGTGGAAATGAAAAATTACTTAGGAAGGAGGACCTCAAGGCATCAGTGATAGATGGGCTGGTTGGGGGACTGAGAGAGGAAGGGGACACAAGATGAATCCCACTTTCCTGCAGGGTGGGTATGTCTTGGGTGTCCACCAACTCTCTCACCTCCATTTATGCTGTTGACAGATCTGGGTGTAAACCTTTACATGGATCGCTGTTCAATTAAACTGTGGGAGCTTTTCATGACTGTTCCTACTGCTAAGACCCTTCTGCATCCTGCCGTGGTTATCTGATACATTTCCATGCTGTTTACTGCAGCTACGGGTGAGCTTCGTCCAAACCCTTGGTAAGAAAGCAAGTTAGAGCAGAGCCCAAGGACACTGGCTGGAGCTGTAGGCCCAATTCTGGATACACTCTGAACATAACTAGATATCAATCAAAATAGTGAGGGGACAGAAGAAAAGTGCCATGAAAAAGCATTATGAAAGCAAATGGCCGGAGCTTAACTTGGAGAACAGAGGACTCAGGAGGGACTGTCATTTCCAGGTGGAAGAGGAATCCATCCTTTGTATGACTGTCTCCACGGTGATGCACTAGCACCAATGGACTTCATCACACAATCTACCAGTTGGAAAAGTTCAGTTTGATATAAGGCAAGACTGTCTAATGGTCAGAAACACCCGGAGGTGGGATGGGCTACACTGGAATAGAATAAGCATCCTGTATTAGCTTGCTAGAACTGCCATAACAAAATGCCACGAACTTGTGTGCCTTAAACAACTGGAATTTATTTTCTCTCGTTCTGAAGGTTAGGAGTCCAAAATCAAGGTGTCAGCAGGGTTGGTTTCTTCTAAGGTTTCTCCCCTTGGCTTGTAAATGGCTGTCCCGCTGTCCTCATCTTCTCTTCTTATAAAAACCTCAGTCATACTGGATTAGGGCCTACCTATATGATCTCATTTTAACTTAATTACCTCTTGAAAGGCCCTATCTCCAAATACAATCACATTCTGACGCCCTGGAGTTTAGGATTCAAACAGATAAAATTTAGGGGGACACAATTCAGTCCATAACACAACTTGTCAACAGGGAAGTGTAAATGGAGGTATGGTGAGTGTCAGGTAGGGGAAGGCAATGAAGTAGCAAATCTGGAGTGTCTTTGAAGGTCCCTTAAGGTCTAAGAGCTACAATTCTAAACATTGCGAGAGGGCCCCTCATCACTGCTGTTAAACATTATTAACATGATAATCTCCCCGGGGTTTCAGACAATAATTACATTTTCATGGCAGCTTAAATGATTGATGAGAAATGTTGCTTTTATTTAACCCTTCCTGGAGGAAAGGCACAGGCTGACAGCTACACACGTGAGCCCGCAGAGGACAACAGTCACGCTTACCTGTGAAACAGGACAGACTTCACCAAGGTGACAACATCCCGGCTGGCGTTGTATCCGGCACAGACAATGGCAACGTGGATTGTCTGGGAAGCAAAGAAAGCAGGGGGAGCAGTTAGATGGAGGAAGAGGACTTTGCTGGCGCTCTGGACCGCACGAAAAAGTGCCCTTATTTCTTGCTGGGATCATTGGGACACAAAAAGCATTGGCGGCAGCCGTGAAGAATAACTCGAGACAGTTTCATGAAGGCCTTTTTAATCGGTTTATGGAGCTATCATCATTTGGAAACCATTAAGGCTCTTTTCAATTACATTTTGGGGATGAGAGAAATGGCAACTGGCTTGAATAGGTAAACAGTGAGTCCCGTGCCCCCATGTCTGCAGACCGTGACAACTGGTAACAAGAGAAGAGAAAGTAATAGGCCCTGAAAGGATGACCTGACAATCGGGGATCTCAGACAGAGACGTGGTGGCTCAGAGTTTGGGAAACGTTCTCACGAGATGTCTCAGGTCAGGGGTAACCTGATAACAGAGCAAAGGGACCAACAAACACCTATGGGCCCCAGCTGGGATGCCATTCAAGGAACTGAAGACTGGCAGAATCAATGGGACGAGGATGGGTCATCTCATCCAAGCACTCGAGAGCATGGGCCCCAGTCTGTCCATTAACCAATCGCTGTAACACGAGGGGCATGACACGTATCCTGCAGGATGTCACGGAAGGGAACTATGCCACGTGCAGAAATACAGCACACTGCAGTCCACTCATGACAAAAACGTCCTCAAGAGCTAAGCTTCCCAAACGGGGTGACTTGGCACCTTGGTGTGCCGTGAAATGAATGACAGGCGATGAAGACACTCATCTCTTCAAGTGAGATCTCCAGGCTACCAGGCAGGTCTACCCCTCAGGCTTGGCTGCCCTCTGCTGCCAGCAATTTTTCCTATTCACCTCCTTGTACTACACAATTATCATCCTCTGTTTGAGCCACACTGACAAAGATTGGAAAGTACTGCCCTAGGGCATCCCCTTTAGGAAGTTGCCCAGCCTCTCTCAGAACAGCTGAAAGAAACGGGGCGTTCCTGCCTCTCCATGTTGTCCTTTTACCAAAGCACAGCCTCCCTCGAATTGAAACCTGCCTACTAACACCCACTCCAGCCCTGCTCTGTCCTGGGAGTACTGCAGAACCAATATGTTCCCCAGGGCGTCCAATACTGAAATTCGAGGGAGAGGTCTTGATAGGTGCCTCTTTGTTTTCAGAACCACACACATGGCCCTTCCTCCCAGGGCACGGCTCCCAGACTCTCTGCTATCCTCATGAGCCACTTCCAACTGCAGTGCAGTTCTGACGTCCTGGTCACTGCCACACGGGCTTCCCCAGACCTACCTTCAGCACCGTGCCTCCTGACATCACCAAGGGAAGTTTAACCACCTCAAGGATAAACCAGCCAAGAGCCTGGAATGCACTTCCAAGACCGCTTCAACTCCAGTGAGCTGCACTGCACCTTGGCCACCCACTCTCAATGCCAGGAGCTGAACCTCAGCGTCACCCAGATCCTCATTTCGAGAAATCCTGAAATCACGGGTTCACCCGCAGCTGTGGGATTCTCAGAGCCTCTCACCCCTGCACCTGCCCCTCTCCCCGTCCTGAAGAACCCCATTCCGCCCTGTGTACCAGGCCCTACCCTGTCTGACCCATCTTCTGTGCCCTTGGCTCCCTGACATGTTCAACCCCACACTCAATACACAAACCCCGACTCCTGGATCAGGGCTACAGGGTCCCTCCTCCAGACTTATACCTGGGGATCAAGAAGGAGGACAAGGGAAGATAAAGGAGACGAATAATCACCACACTAAGAGCTAATATTTATTGAGCAAATTATTCCATTCCAGGTACTGTACTTAGCACACAGATTGCCAGATTTAGTTGTACAAGGCAAGTACAGTGTTGCTATTTCAGTATTATAGATCAAGAAACAGGCTGAGAGATGGGATTTGAATTCTGCAAAAGAGATTCTTCACCCTGCTGGTGGTACATCAGCAACACACAAAAGATTTAAAAAATACACCCTGTGCCCCGGCCCCATCTCAGACCAATTAACAATCTCCTATGCCCAAGATCTTAAAATACCCTGCTGGGAGGCGGTAGTTCTCAACAGGGGCTAATCTACTCCCCTCTGCCTCCCCCAGAACGGGCGTCCATGTCTGGACTCATTTTTGGTTGTCACTCCTGGGGGTGTGCAGGGCTACTGGCATCCGGTGGGTGGCGGCCAGGGATGCCGTTCAACACCCTACAATGCACAGGAGGCCACCAAGACAATGATGCTGTGCAAAAGGTCCAGGTTTTCGGGATGCGGAGGGGGTGGGAGAGGCTAAGATCTCACGGGGCACCAAAGCCACCTTTCTCAAACTCATTTCTGCACGTCTCAACTTCTCCACCTGTAAAATGATGACAGCCCCACTTATCTCCGGATAATATCTCCAAAAGACTCGGAATCAAAGCCTGTAATGTGGATGCAACTGTCACAGTTTAAATCATGAAGGAAACGGATAGGGAAACGCCTGCACAGAGGAGACGTAACCAGGGCGGGGATGAGAATGGTAAAAGCATGCTGAATCAGGCTCTTTGGAATTGCAAATATTTAAACACCTGGCCTCCGCGAGATGTCAAACTCTGTCTTGGCTTCAGGGTTCAGGGACGTTTTCAAATGGGCCCATTAAATGTAAGCACGAGCGTGCACATTCTCAAACATTTTACATAATTTTCCAATCTCTTTAGTTTCATCCAGTACACCTGCCACCATGAATAAATTCATCCTCGGGAGCCGCTGCGGCAGAGCGCTGCTACCCAGGAAAGCAGAAAATTGGAGTGTCACGAACACGCGCTGGGAAGAGTTCGGGGTGGTCCCAAATTTTGTGGGTGCAGGAGCGAACGGCAGGAGTGAGGCAGGGCTTGGGGTAGGAGCGGAGACAGTCCGGGAACAGGGATGAAGGTTCCTTGAAAGAGCAGGGGTGCACACATGGTCCTACCATGAGAACTTTCTGGTCTGAAGCTACGAAGTCCAGGTTTTCATGTTTCTCAATGTGGTGGCTTAAAGATGGTCACAGATACATGGACATTCCGACTCCCAAAGGGAAGGGTCTAGACATCAGATTCTGTGACCACTGGTCCACTTCTGCCCTATACTTGGTAGGTGTCATACTTGCCTTTATTGGTCAAAGTCTGCAAGTAGTGTGACGATGCTCTTGTTTGCTCCTCTAGGCTCACTCTCTGCGCTTCTCCAACTGGCTCTGTGCCCCGAGAGCCTGATTTTTTTAGACCGAATTAACTGGGTTCCTCCTGCTTCTGGTTCCTGGTTGAGTTTGGTCAATGGGAGACCCTAGTGGGAGTCCAAAGGCCCCCCTCTTTATGTCCACTTCTTGCTGGGTTCCACAGGGCCTCCTGCCTGCACCTCTCGGGCCCAGGGGTCGTAGTGACTCCCTCGTGGGAGCCGTACCACCCTCTCTGGTTCCCCTTAACCCTGCGTTAAACCCTCTCCACCTCTTTTGTGAGCGTCCCCCTGTTTCCTACCAAGACCAGACCAAATTCCAATGATCCTCCCTCAGCACCCTATTTGTCCTGGTGGCTGAAGGGAACCACAGATGATTTTGGAGTATCCACAGATATATCACCGATATAGCTAAAATAAAACAAGGCAGGAGAGCAACTTGAGAATGGATAAATTGTAGTTAGAAATTTTAAGGCACTCTGGAATTCCCTGGCAGTCCAGCGGTTAGGACTCAGTGTTTTCACTGCCGGGGCCGGGGTTTGATCCCTGGTCAGGGAACTAAGATCCCACAAGCCGTGTGGCACGGCCAAAAAAAAAAAAAAAAAAATTTACTTAAAACAAAATTTTACGGCTCTATACAAAATTCTCAGACACAGGGACCACAAGGCTCTTTCTAAGGAAGCCAGTAAAGCTTCCCGCTCACTTACAGTGCTGCAACCTGCACCCAAAGATACAGGTTACAGTGCCGGAGCTAGGCTCTCATTCCTGATGCCACTGGGGTCAAGTGAGTGACCTTTACTTTTAGGGCCTGCAGGAAGAATTCAGACATGAGCAGAGTGTTTTTGGAGATTGATGTGCCAGGCACTGCGCTGGGCTCAAAGGATCAAAACGTCAATCAGCCTTCATCCCCCGGGTCAAGTGAAGAGAGAGGAAGAGCCAACCAGACAACCCCAGCAGGGACTGCAGAGGCTTCTGTGGTGGCAAGCTCGGCGTCCCTGCCCCTAGAGTAGCCAGCAGCACCCCAGACCGAGCAGAGGCAGGGAGAGCTTCCAGGAAGAGAGGGCATTCTAGTAATGAGACCAGGGCAATACTCACTGCGGCTATTCAAGGTTAGCAGGGATTTATAACTGTGTGCTTGCCAGTCTCCATGTAACCCGAAAGAGAACTGCCCCCCAACAGGAAGAAATCCCCACAGGGCAGAACTAATCAGCCAGCCATGTGTCTACCAGCGACCCCATGAGCAGCAACCCTGAAGGCCAGGCGTTCTGCCTGGGGGCACAACGCAGTGAAGGCATCTCATAACCGGGAGCCTGTGGGAGTAGGAGGGGAAACCTATTTAAACGCTGGCATACGTGTGGAGGGGCTGGGGGAGTCAGGCTCGGCCCAGATTCTGGACTGCAGCTGCTGGAACAGGGGGTGGAGAGGCAGGACCTCCCAGAGGACAGATGCTCCCATGGCAGCCAGGGAGAGGCACACAGCTGGCGACAGAGGCAGGAGCCAGTTAGCTGGGAAAACCCAACGAGAGTGAAGAGACCTGGGTCTGAGCCATAACTTCAAAGCTGAGTTGCTGTGTGACCTTGGAGCAGTCGCTTAACATCCCTGAGCCTCACTGGCCCACCTGTAAAATGGAGATCAAGGTAGACACGCCACTGTGTAGCTGGGGGGATTCAGACAAGTAGGTGCAGGTAGGTGCACTATTGAACTGATGCTCGTTCACGTGACTGACTGCATACACAGCATAACGAGAAGGTGTTCATCATCCCGTGGCTTTAACCTCCTCGTCTGTAAAACGGGGACATCATACTACTTACCCTCAAGGGGCTGCTGAGGGAAAGTGGTCCTCAAAGTCTAACGTGCATCAGACTCCCTGGAGGGCTCGCTAACATAGAGCGCTGGGCCCCTCCTCCTGAGTTCCCCATTCAGGAGGTTCAAAAAGCGGCCTGAGGATCCCCCGAATCCAGGTGACGCCGCTACTGCTGGTCCAGGGACTCCGCCTGAGAACTGCTCTGTGTGTAAAGCACTTTGAAGAGTGTCTCCGGTTAAACACTCCACAGATGTCAGCTGTGACTATGTTGGGAGAGGAGGAGGGGTCTTCGCAGTATCTGTTTCCGATACTCTCCCAGGAGGAAGCACCATCCCGCTTCTACAAGACAAGCAGAGGCACTGCTCCCGCACAGCCACCTCATTCTCCCAGCGCCTTGGAATTTACGACTCTTCCGGGGTGACGAAAAGGCCAGGGGAAGAGAACACGGGACGCAGCTTCTCCTGCGCAAAAGCAAAGCCCTGGAAATCGGGACAGTGGCCCAGCTCTGCCTCTGGCCACCTGGGTGCCCTTGGGCAAACGACCTAACCTCTCTGATCCTCGGTGACCCCTTTATAAAAAGAGGGATTTAGAAGTTCTATATACAGAGCTTTCCTGATACCCAGTATTTTCCAAAATTCAAGAGGAAGGAAGTGAGAGCAAATGAGTAACTGGTACAAGGCCTCAGCCAGTCAGCGGCAAAGGGGTGGAAGAACTCAGACTCCTGCCATTCGACCCACACAACTCGGCTCAGTAACACACATGTTAACTATTAAATTTTTAAAAATATATTGCTAACGTGCCACCTAAAATAATCTTACAAACTGCCCAGGCTCGACTCTCGGGAAACCACTGACCGAATTCTGTCTATTCCCTCAAAATACTGATCCACCGACCCAGAAGACAAAATTATTTCAACCCTGTAGAAAACAGAAGGAGACCCCTTCCAACTATAATGGAAGCCAAGTCATCAGGGGCTGCGCAAGGGGGCAGGTGGAACGCAGGGCCTACAGGGCCCGGTGAGAGGACGGGATGGGCCAACCCTCCAGGGGGTGGTGACTGCGTCCTCCGTGGCCAAGGCCCAATCAATGGACAACAAGGGAATGATCTCCCAGCATCCCCACCGGCATATTCCTGGTCTGCTTTAGGGTGGGTTTTCTTGTGTTATGAAGAGCATGATAAGCTGAGGAATCAGAAACCCAAGTATCTTGTGGAAGACATGTGAAAGGGTGAGACTGATTTTTGGGTGGGTTGAGAAGAGTTTAATTATTAGGGTAAACCCATGCCTGGGGCAGGTGGGTTGTCTAAATATAGCCCCGTACCCAGCACAGTTGACATGTATCACAATCCCATCTATGGGGCCAATGGACGACCGGCCTGATCCCCAAAAGTCTACACACCTTTGCCAAGTACTCAATCATTCTACAAGCGTGGACTGAGCACCTACGATGTACCAGGCTCAATTGTAGCTGCTGGGGATACAGCAGCAAGTGAAGGAGACTGAATCCTTGCCCCCCATCACGGGAGCTGGCGTTCCACTTGGGGGGGACATAGAAAATAAACAAACAAAGGCATATATAATTAAACTATATAGAATGCTAGACGATGATGAGTCTAGGAAGAAAAATTAAGCAGGGGAGGAAGAGCGGCACGTGGATAGGCAGCTGGTGAGAAGGGCTAAGATTTTAAAGTGGGGTTGTCCGGACAACTCTCCCTGAGAAGGTGACACTGGAGCAAAAATCGGACGTAGGTCAGGAAATGAGGCCTCTGGGTGTCCAGGCAGAGTGTCCCAGGCAGCGGAAACAACCCTGAGATACCAGGCAGCCGCCTGTGGAATAGAGAGCTGTGGAAAGGCAGCCTGGGAAAGACGGCAGGGAGGAAAGCTGGAGTCCGTGAGGCAGCTCTCCTAGAGCTCCCAGGCACCCTTAAGAACTCGGCTTTTCCTGTGTGTGAGGAGAGAAGCTACTGGAGGGTTCAAAGCCGAGAAACAGCACAATCTGACTTAAATTTTAAAAGGATCACTCAAACTGCCAGTTAAGAACAGATGCTCTGAGTGTGCACATACCTGGGGGTGGGGAGGGGAGCAAGCACGGAAGGTGGGAGCAAGGAGAATAGTCAGGAAGCTACTGCAATAACCCAAGTGCGGTGGACTCCGTGATATGCTGTCTAAGGCCCCTTTCATGAGGTGTGCGTTGCCCCACTTGCTAGGAACAGCCTCCTTGCCAAGAGCTGCCTTTTTGAGGGTCGGCCCCTTCCCGGGGCAGCTGCAGCCAATGACCCTCCCACGGCATCCTCAGTGGCTGGCCCCATGGACATGGCTTCACAGATGGTCAGCATGTGAAACTCCATCTCTGGGTGTGCTTCACGGCACGTGAAGCTGGAGATGAAATGGGCCAGGGAGGTAGTGGTGGGGGTGAGAAAGGGCCATACGGCATCCTAGTTCAAAGTCCTTCATGACCAGTTCACAGTCGGCTTCTCCAGTGGAGGGAGCAGGCTATCACACACATTAAGATTTACAACCGGGGCTTCCCTGGTGGCGCAGTGGTTGAGAGTCTGCCTGCCGATGCAGGGGACACGGGTTCGTGCCCCGGTCCGGGAAGATCCCACATGCCGCGGGGCGGCTGGGCCCGTGAGCCATGGCCGCTGAGCCTGCGCGTCCGGAGCCTGTGCTCCGCAACGGGAGAGGCCACAACAGTGAGAGGCCCGCGTACCGCAAAAAAAAAAAAAAAAAAAAAAAAAAAAGATTTACAACCTCTGGCGAGGATGTGGAGAGACCAGAACCCTTGTGCATTGTTGCTGAGAGTGTAAAATGGTGCAGTCACTAAAGACAAGAGTACGACAGTTCCTGGAATAATTAGAAACAGCATTACCATATGATCCAGCAATCCCACTTCTTGGTATATAACCAAAAGAAAGGAAAGCAGGGCCTCAGCAACGTATTTGCACACCCTCATTCCCAGCAGCTCTATTCACAACAGCCAAGAGATGCCAGCAACCCAAGTGTCCATCGTCAGATGAACAGATAAACAAAATGTGTGGTCTATCCGTACAATGAATTATTATTCAGCCTTCAAAAGGAAGAAAATCCTGTCACCTTACAACATGGGGAACTTCGTGGACGTTACGTTAAGTGAAATAAGTCAGTCACCAAAAGACAAACACCCTATGATCCCACTTACAAGCGGTATCTAAAGCAGACCAAGCACAGAAACAGAAAGTAGAATGATGGTTGCCAGGGGCTGAGAGAAGCAGAAATGGAAAGGCTCTGCTCATTGGGAACAGAGTCTCAGTTTTGAAAAAGTTCGGGAGATCTGTTGCACAACAATGTGGATATACTAAACATAACTGAATCGTGCGCTTGAAAATGGTTAAGAAGAGAAATTTCATGTTTTGAGGGTTTTTTTTTTTAACCAAAATTAAAAGAAAAATTACAACCTGGATCTGCACAACATGGTCTCACTAAGGCTAAGTTTCCCTGTCTATAAAATTAGGATGCTTAAAATGATTTCTTAAGCTAAGGTATGTCAAGTCCAATGCCGGCACCTAATACCTGCACAATTAATGAAAGCAGGTCTGATTAACATCATTACCGTCAGCAGTCCTGCCTCCACCTTTCACGCTGTTCACACCATGATCAAGCTAGATGATGCACTGAGCTTTCTTGCTTCCATGATGTGCCCTCAATCTAGGATGCTCTAGCACCTCCCCGCACCTGTCAAACTCGTCCCCATCTTTCAAGATACAAGACTACCTTCAGGGACTTCAGCTCCCTCATCTGTAGAAAAGGGATAATCAATGTGTCAACTTACAGGGTTGGACAGATTAAGTAAGATGACTCATGATTTAGAGCCTGGCATCCCGTAAGTAGTACATATATATATCAGCAGTCATTATTAAATTATTATTATTATTATAAGAGAGTTTATAATAGGCTGAAGGCTCTGAATTTGAGGCCTTGAACCTGTTTTTTTCTTTCTGGACGCACTGTGTGGCTTACGGGATCTTAGTTTCCCCGACCAGGGATTGAACCCAGGCCCTCAGCAGTGAGAGCACAGAGTCCTAACCACTGGACCGCCAGGGAATAACCGGCTGTGAACCTTACGTATTCTCAAAAGCTAGGCATCAGGTTTTTCCCTTCTGCTCTCACTTCTACTCCTCTTCAAGTAAGAACTGAAACAGTCTTTCCCTTACTGTTGAAAGGAAGGCTTTCAAAGATGCCCAATTCCCTCCACTGTTGAATGCGGGCACTGCCTTTATCCTCTCTTTCAATACAAGAAAGCAGAAAACCCGGGAATGTGGAGGTGAGCCACTAGCATCAGCATCTGGGCTGTGGTAGCAACTGTGGAACCTTAAGTAAGACCCTTTATATTTCCCTGCTTTGATTTCATCATCTTTAAAATGTGAGGGCTGCATGGGCTTCCCTGGTGGTGCAGTGGTTGGGAGCCCGCCTGCCGATGCAAGGGACACGGGTTTGTGCCCCGGTCCGGGAGGATCCCACGTGCCGCGGGGCGGCTGGGCCCGTGAGCCATGGCCGCTGAGCCTGCGCGTCCGGAGCCTGTGCTCCGCAACGGGAGAGGCCACAACGGTGAGAGGCCCGCATGCCGCAAAAAAAAAAAAAAAAAAAGTGAGGGTTGCATCTTTATTTGTTGTCATTGTTCCTAAGGGCACATTTTCAAAGGAAGTTTTACAAGAGGGCACAATAGATAAAGCAGATCAAGGCAGCCCTGCTTCGGGGTAAGCACAGCCAGGAGGCTGCCAGGGAAAGGGCCCCTTGCCATGGCCGTGGTGCGGAAGCCAGCCCAAGACTGACCCCAAAGATCCCTGCCAGCTGAGAACCATGCCCTGTGCGGCCCCTCCTACATTGTATCAGTGAGTCTGTGTGACCAGTCGAACTTAGCAGAAGTAATGGTCCGTGACACCCAAGGCCAGATCATAGAAAAGACTGTGGTGTCTGCCTTGTTCTGCTGGATCACCTCCCCTGGGGAAAGCTAGCCGCTACACCAGGGGAACACTCAAGCAGTCTTCAGGAAGTGAGGCCCCAGCTGGGCCAGCGTGCCAGCTTGGAAGCAGAGGCTCCAGCCCCAGGCGAGCCTACAGCTGATGCAGCCCCAGCAGATGTCTTAACTGCAACCTCAGGAGAGATCTGGAGCCTCAGTCTCCAACGAAGCTGCTCTCAGATTCCCAATTTGCAGAAACTATGAGACGATAAATGCATGTTGTTTTAAACTGCTAAGTTTTGGTAATAACTTGCCCTGAAGCAATAAATAATTAATACACTCAAGGAAGGTACCCGAAAGACCACACTGAGAGCTAGGGTTCCTGAAAATCACTGCAGAAGAAGTCCTCCTAGGTACCTTCCAGTACAACATCCCCTAGTTCCAGGGCCTGACATTTAGCAAGGATATTTTAGTAGATTTACATCCTTTGAGGAGCCCCAAAGACAACATATGAACCTAATGAAATGTGTATCCAAATGCCGTAAGAGTATCTTTCAACAGCAACGTGATGTATGAAAAGATTGCGGGCAAACCCTTCCACTGCGGAGTGATTATGGAAAGACCTTGAAGGTGAAGTCAAAACAAAGAGGTAGATCAAAATTCTTGGAGGTTTGTTATGGGTCCAGAAAACGCAGGTAAGAGGTGTCAAGGTTTATAAACATAAAACCCAAAGCAAAACGGTAAACTCCCACTGAGCTGACAAACGCGGTCACAATCCGGCAGGCACTTTAAAACAACCCAACTTCTTTTTAAAGAACAGACAGATCCTTGCTTAGACCTACAGAGGAATGATTACCCTCATAGGGCTGCGCCAGCCCCCAAGGTGAAAGATGACCTCCGTATCGTGACTGTCACCCAGAAGCCTTCTGAGGTGAGGCATCTGCCAGGCACAGGATAAGGACTGCAGTTCTGAGCTGATGGGAACACGGGTCCCAGCAGCTCTAATTTATGAAGTGTCCAGCACAGTGGTTCAGAGCACAGGTTCTAGGAATCAAACGGCCAAGGTTTAAATGTGAGAGCTCCACCTCTTCCAGACAGTGCAACTTTGCAATAATTATTTAACTTTTCTCAGCAGTAGTTTTCTAATCTATAAAAGGAAGAAAGTATGCTATGCAGATTAAATGAGATATTTTATGTAAGCTTTAGCATGGTGTCGCCTACACTTTCAGGGCTCAATACATGTTAACTTTTATTACTATTACATTACTATTTCATTTTGAATGAAGTTCAAAGCACGGAATAGAAGGAAAGAGATACTTCCTCAAGGGGTGGTCTGACATCAGACAGTACCATTCACCTGGCTTTTCATAATAACAATATCAACTGTTGCTGTTTTAATTCTTTGACGTTCTTCCCATTGAGGGATGGGATGTGTGCCCCTTCTCCCTTCAAACTGGGTGGGCTTTTGTGACTGTTTCAACTAAGAGACTACACTGTCAACAAAAGTGACACTATGTGACTTCTGAGGCCAGGTCATTAACAGTGCTTCTGGGGCTTCCCTGGTGGCGCAGTGGTTGAGAGCCGATGCAGGGGACACGGGTTCGTGCCCCGGTCCGGGAAGATCCCACATGCCGCGGAGCAGCTGGGCCCGTGAGCCATGGCCGCTGGGCCTGCGCGTCCGGAGCCTGTGCTCCGCAACGGGAGAGGCCACAGCAGGGAGAGGCCTGCGTACCGCAAAAAAAAAAAAAAAAAAAAAAAAAAAGTGCCTCTGTTCTGCCTTGCTCACTGGGATACTTGTACTTAAAGCCATCGGCTGCCACAGAAGCAGGTGACTGCTCTGGAGACGCCATGTAGTGAGGAAGCCCAAACTAGCCATAGAGGGAGACCACATGGAGAGACCCTGAGTCCACAACAGGGAAGAGAGATGCTGGGCCAGCGCCCATTGCTTCAGTCCTCACCATTCCAGCTGCAGCCACCAAGAAATTGCATGAGTCCTGCCTCCACCCCCAGACCAGAACCACTCAGCTAAGCCCTTCTCAAACCCCTGACCCACAGAGACCAGGAGAGCTAATAAAATGACTGGCATTGTTTCAAGCCATTACGTTCTAGGTGATTTGTTAGGCGGCAACTGAGAACTGGAATATCCATGATAAGTCTATGTGAAACCCATACGAAGTCAGTTTCCCACCTGCTGTCTCATTCATTTCATCCTCACAATTGCATAGGGAAGAGCACATTATTATTCTCATTTCATGATAATGAAATAGACTCCAAGAGGGTAACTGAATTGCCCAAGGTCACATGGCTAGTGAGCGGCAAAGTAAACATTCCTGGTTAGAAATTCGGACTCCAGTTCAGTGATTTCTGTGCTGTACCATAAGCTGACTCCCAGAATAGACCAGAACGAGAAATGCAAGAGAACTGCAGCGCACATCTGTACACACATAGGCAGAAGCGGAGATCAAAGAGGATCATCCCGTTCCAAGTCCCAAAGGCACAAAGAAACCAGCCCCTCGCGGAAGCAGCATTGTCCTGGCAACAGATATGTGCAAGAATAAAATGGGCAGCTCCTCGAAGGCCACACCATTAGAAAACAACAAGAGGGCACAAGGACTGGCAAAGGCCCCTGATTTCTATCACCAAATATCTCAGCTGACAGCCCGGGCATCATCTCAGAAGGGTTTTCAGAAATACTTGTCATAGCCCAGAGAAGTTTCAGCACAACCAGATACAATGACAACGTCCTTGGTGACGAGGCCCTGTGCACTGACAGCGTGTCAGGACCAACTTCAGCACTTGCAACCACAAGTGCTCCCATGAAGGGAGGATTCTATTTTGACTCCACTGACTGACATTTCTCATCTGCCTCTATGGCATTTTCCCAAAATTCTTTAAATATGCCAAGCGATGGAAACCGAGGAAGCACACTGCTGATGGGTATAAAGACAGCATCTCAGGGCACGTGTGCCCCCAGAGTAGACCACACTGAAATAAGATGCAAGCGGGTCAGGACTTTCTAATTCATCTATGAAACCTCGAACAGGACCTGGGGTTCATCACAGGTGAAGTCCACCAAAACATAACTTTTTAAGGGTCTAAGACATAACATTATCAAGACGCACAAAGAGAAAATAAACAAATGGACAAAACCTAATTCTCAGGTGCAAAAGACTAAAAAATAAGTTATAGTAAAAATTAACAAGCTCGGGGTCTTTATCTCTCAAAGAGCACAAGGATAAAGTGAACTCCATCATTTATTTTCGTTGTCCCTTAAAGCAGTGGTTTCCAAACAGTTTCCACGATCCCAGAATCACTGGGATACATATTTTTAATACTTATATTTTGGGCCCTATTCTCAGAGATTCTCAATCAGTAGATTCTGTGGTGGGTCCCATGAAAATGCATGTTTGGTATATAATTCTAATGTATAACCGAGTTCGGTAACTACTCATTTGACAGAGAACATTCACCGTAACCATAATATCTCTTCTCTCTAGGAGCAAACCTCCAAAATGTTAACAAAGAACATGGCTTCTTTAAAGAAAATCTATCTTTTCCAGGCTCCCTTGCAGCTAGGTGGCAGCTAAAGGTAGCAGCTAAATGAAGTTCTGCCAATGTGTTCCAAAAGGAACTGACTGTGAAATTTCTGAGACGTGTTCTTAAAGCAAGCTGATATGCCCCACCTTAACGCTGCTTCTTTCCTGCTAGCTGGAAGATGAATGACAGGGCTGAAGCTCTGGGAGTCATTAAAGACCATGAGATGACCTTGAGAATGCCAGTCATGCCAGCTGCGTGAAAGATAAAGGAAGCCTGCATCCAGGCAGGAACATCCCTACACCAATAGCTCCAGACTTCTTACATGTAAACAGAAATAAGAGGCAAAGCCACCATTAACTTGGGATTGTGGGATAAATCACAGTGAAATCAACTGCTAACCCAACTATGCTATTGTTTGCCTAAAGTTCTAATATCCACGGTCCCCACTCAAATAGTCTGAGGCAGGAACTTGATTTTAATCCATAACTTACAAACGAAGAAGCCAACACACAGAAAAGTGATGTAACTTGCTCAGTGCCACATGGCCATCAAGGTATGGAGAGGGAACCAGAATTGGGCTCCTGTCTCTCACTTTGAAAGCCAGTGGTCTTTGCCCACACTATTTGGTGGGGCGCTCGGGACAGAAGCCCTCTTTAGAAATATCAATAGGATGTGTGTATCTCAGAAAGCTGAGCAGGGGAAGACAATGGCCACGGAGACTACAGCAGGAAGAGGAATCCTCTGTGTTCTCCCTCTGTTCCACTTGTGTCCTCCCATTTTTTCCTTTTCCTTTTCTGTTTTTCACCTCCTTGATCGTAGTTGATGGTTTAAGTCAGCCTGAGTCATAATAATGTAAACACACTCGAAGAAAAGAAGTTCCTCCCTCTGGGCCAGCCAGCACTCTAAACTGATGCCATGACCATAACCTGAGAGCACAGAATCTGTAAGAAATCAAACCAGCCTTCGCCCAGGCAGGGAAAGAAGATCCCCAAATGAGGGGCCATCCCAGACCAGCCTAGACCAAGGGAATTTGTTAAAGTTGCTAAGTCCCCAAAGATGCAACACAGAGATCTTCCATTACACAGGCCACTGGCAATGGTTGTGGAAGATTAAATGAGGCTGGGCCTGGCATGTAGTCAGAACCTAATTATAGGAATGAGATCACTAGGCAATTGAACCTAACTCCTGACGTATGCTCTCCTGCATGCACGCCACGCCTTGCCTAACCTGTTGATTCTTTTCTTATATAAAAAGAAGCAAGGATGAAGAATGAAGCAGTTAAAAAATGACTAGCTCTCTACCCCTGACAGCCCCCCTAAGAATCCTGCAGGTAGATCACGCAGGCAACATAACATCTGAAGGAAGAGTCAGCCCGTCTGCATGCAATGGAGAATGATGCAGAATCCAGCCTCCTGCCTCAGTGATTCACTGAGATTCTTCCCCCTTTTTCCCCTTTAGAAACTGCCCTGGCTGAGCAGAACCTTCCGAGTTGGTCTCAGGTCATGAGTCCACCTTCCCCCCAGATCGCCAGCTCTTCTGATTAAAGCACTTTCATTTCTCCTGACACTCGCCTCTTGAATTACTGGCTTAGGAGCAGCAAGCAGCCAAACCTGGATTTGGTAACAGTACGAATTGCTCTTCGTTTATAATCTCTTCCTCACTTCCCACCTCAAAACATAAGAAGCAGAAGAAAGGGAGTTTTGTCTCTTTTTCAACCGTTGTTATTTCCCGGCACAGAGAACACTGTGAGACCCATAATAGAGGCTCAGTAAATATTTGTTGGATGAATGATGACTATGCAGCACCCGCTTCCCTGCCCAGGTTCTCTGTGCTCGCCTGACCGACCAACTCACTGAGCTCTGAATCCTTTCCTGCTTGACAGCGCCTCGCTGCATATTGTTCCGACTCACACATACACTCCTTGTTGGATGTCCTCCATCTACCTTCCTCTGCCTCTCCACCAGCCCACACTTCAACCAGGCTTGGGAATCCATGAGAAATCCTATTATCCTCAGGGGCTCCCCCTGACCATTCCAGTCTAAAATCTCCCTGACCACTGACCTTGCATAGAACTGAGTCTACGTCACTCAACAGGCCCCATATCCCCTTATGGCATACTACACAGTATCACCAATATCACTAAAAACCACATTCACGTGAACAGCATCTTACGGTTTGCAAACTGTTTTCTCTTCAGGGCGTCTGAAGTCTAACATTCTGAGAATGTAGGCAGGAAATGGAATAAACCAGCAGCAGGTAATATCTGCATCTAACTAAAAATAACAAAAATTACCCATAATTGAAAATATGCTATATACCAGACACTAATTGTGGCTTTACATGGCCATCCCATTTCCTTTTCACAAATACTGCAGGAAGCAGGTATTGTTTTCTAAAGTTTATTGATGAGACACATCTGAAGCTCAGAGAGGTTCGGTAACCTGCTCAAGCACTCACAACAGAAACCACCAGAGCTGGGAAATGAACTCAGGTTTGTCCGTCCCAGAAGGGCTTGCTCTTAACAGGGAGGTTCTAATTCCTCTCCACTGGGACTGGAGGAAGCAGAAAACGAGTGCGTGTGTGTGTGCGCACACGTGTGTGCACTTGCACATGCAGCGCACACATAAGCATGGATGCATGAACTGGGGGCGGGATGAGGGGCGAGAGGGAGTGGGAGTTTTCCAAACGACCAAAGAGTTACTAAGAAATACTCTAAAAGGGAGAAAATGATACAAAGCTATAAAAGTTCAAAGAACTGCTTTAGATAAGCAAGTCTCTGGTTCTGAATTACAGAAGCTGTGTATAAAGTGCGAATGAGGTCCAGGGGAACGGTCCAACAGGGCCTCAAGGCCAGGTGCACCATGCCCCCTGGAAGCTAAGTAACAGGGGCCCCCAGGATGACAGCTCGGCAGAGAAATCCTGAGAGTGTCAAAATGAGCTGCAAAGAAACAAGCAGCAGGTTCTGTGTGCTGCTCTTAATATCTCTGCAGGTGCAGGCCTCCTTATGCCCATTTTTCAGGTGGGGAAACTGAGGCTCAGAGGCTTAAAACGATTTGCCTGGCCATTCAGCAGAGTGAATGATCAAGCCAGATTCAGGCCCAGGCCTGAGCCAAGAACGCCAGCTCTCTCCAGGTCCCTGGCCACACTTCCTGGCGGCATTTGCAAGGGGTGGGTGTGGGCCACGTGGGGACTGGGACCTTGGAAGGCTCCGGGTGCTCTTTACCTCGCACTTCTCCACGACCGGCTGCTGCCCACACTCGGAGCTGTTGCCTGCCACGATGCCGGCCCGAAGGTTCTCGCTATCGCCGGTGCCCTCCTCCATGGAGTAGGTCTTCGAGTGGTTGCCGCGCCGGTGGGCCGGCCCGTGGCCCTGGGCCAGGCTGAGCTGCCGGCGGAGCGCGCGGTTCTCCTCCTCCACCTCGCGCACGCGCACCTCCAGGCTCTCGCGCTCCCGCTGGCTGGACGCCGTGTACCGGGGGCTGTGAGGCTGGGACTCCAGCGGAGACAGAGACACCGGCTTCCCATCTGCGGGTGCGGAGAGAACGGGAAGGGTTAAAGCCGAATAGAACTCCACGGGCCCCTACCCCTACTCCAGACGTCCAGGGCTCCTTTTGCCGTCCCATTTAGAAATAAAAGCCGGTGGAAAATGCATTGTAAATAAACACGCATCCAGACTGAACTGCGAACAAAGTTGAGAACAGAATGACTTAATGTGGTGATGAAAAACATGCTGTTTAACTGTTTACAACAGCCAAGAGCTAAGTGTCCATCAACAGATGAATGGGTAAAGATGTGGGGTATATACACAATGGAATATTACTCAGCCATAAAAAGAATGAAATAATGCCATTTGCAGCAACATGGATGGACCTAGAGATTATCATACTAAGTGAAGTAGATCAGACAGAGAAAGACAAATATCATATGATGTCACTTATACGTGGAATCTAAAATATGACACATATAAACTTATTTATGAAGCAGAAAGACACTCAGGGACATAGAAAACAAACTTATGGTTACCAAAGGGGATGGGGCGGGTAGAGATTAGCAGGAGTTCGCCACTGGCAGATTCAAACTACTATATATAAAATAAACAATAAGGTCCTACTGTATAGCATGGGGAACTATATTCAATATCCTGTAATAAACCATAATGGAAAAGAATACGAAAAAGAGTATGTATATGTATGTATAACTGAATCACTTGCTGGACACCAGAAACTAACGCAACACTGTAAATCAACCATACTTCAATTAAGAAAAAAACTAACACGCTGTTTAGAGAAGACAATCACAATATAATTTTTCCTAATTAAATGCACTGTCTTCTTTTCCCTACTTGGCACATTTCCAGGTAGATATTCTTGTTAGCAATAAAACATGAATATGAAGTAGGAGGAGGAGAGAAAGGAGGAGAATGGGGGGGAGTAGGAGGAAGTGGAGGAGAGGAAAAAAGAAGAGAAGGAATAAAGTAGTATTAATAATGATTAAGTTAATTTAGTTCTTCCTATGTGAACTCCTATTTACCCTTCAAAACCCAGTTTCAGAAGCATCACCTCCCAAGGGAAGCCTTCTTCAATTTGCAGATAAAATATCTATCAGCATATTCCAACAGCATTTCGTACACAGCACTAAGAAAAATATGTGCCTGTCACACTGGATTTGGTAAATTGTTTTACTGAATGTTTCCTATGAAGATTGGGTGTTCAACGAGGACAAAAACTGGCTCTTACTTATCTTTGTGGAAACATATCATAATATATGATAAATGCTGGAAGCATGGATGCATGTTCCATGACAAGAGAATAGAATAATTAAGTGCAAAAAGGAAGAAGAAAGTAGGAGCATAATCATGAAACTGAGGGCAGAAACAGTCTATTTAACAATCATACACAGAGAAGACAAGTAGGTCTCTCAAAGTCACACAATCAGAACCCAGTGGTACCAAAATTCGTACCCAGGTCTCTCTTATACCCGAGCCTGTACACACTCCCCTTAAATGCAGATTCATAAAAGGCTATATATAGGGCCACGGATTTAAAAATTATTAATGTAAAAACCTCATCTCCCAAGGATATTTAGCATAACTCCTTGTACACAGTAAGTGCTCAATGCATGCTTACTGTTGAGGAGCCCCAGGGACACAAGACATACCCAAAACTCTACCTTAAGGTTTTCTCTACCTTAAAACTCCACAGATTAGTCACCAATGAAGACACATAAAATAATAAAAGCCAGGCCTCAAGGAGGGGGAGCAGACGTTGGAAAAAGCCACATGCTGTACCGTGCCCGGTGCCTGGCATGTAAGAAGGGCTCAATAAACAGCAGAATCGGAACTGCTGGTTTGTGTGTTTGCAAGGTGCATCACCTTGAGCCGGCCCCTTCCTCTTTCTCTTCCTGAAAGGGAGTGTCCTGGAGATGGGCACCTCTCGGCTCTAACTTGCCGTGGGCTCGTGTACAGATGGACCCTGCATCTCTAACCCAGCCGACCCATCCAGTGCTGCATGGCCGGAAGTCAAGACAGTGGGGCCCGTTGCCCTGCCATGTTCACAGCTCATTCAGCCTGCCTACTGCTTTTGTTCCTGGACTACACATCTCTCTGGCTCCTGACTCCTTTTTTCCTAACCCTCTGGGGGGATGTAGTGGGGGCAGGGTTAGGACAGTGCAAGGCCTGCCGTCTTCGAAGTGGTCCGCACATCTCTGTGCTGGCTTCTGGGCCCTGGTCTCTCCCAGGAACGCTCCTCTTTCTTTGTGTCTAGGCCATCATTATAAAGCCCATCACGTGGGACTGTATCGTCTATGGAAACCACTGAACCCACAGCAGTTACTTCTCAAACTGGCAGTACTGAAGCTTTTCCCTCCAATCCACCTTGGATAAAATGTGGGCCCAATACACATGCCTAATACATAGCTTACCCTACATGCAATTCTTCACGTGAATTCAACAAACTGGTCCATACCCTAGTCATCAAGACAAGCTCCACTGATCGCATGCCTGACACATGTCCACCTGCTCTCGACATGCCTGCCCCCAACTTCCACACTTACCTTGTTGAAGACCAGTAACAGTTTGGGGGCTGTGATGGTTCATCCTATATGTCAACTTGACTGGGTCATGGGGTGTCCAGATACGGGGTCAAACTTATTCTGGGTGTTTGGGGATGAGATTAACATTTGAATCAGTAGAGTGGGTAAAGCTCATTGCCTTCCCTAATGTGGTGGGTCTCATCCAAACAGTCAAAGGCCTGGAGAGAACAAAAAGGCTGACCCTTCCCCACTAGGAAGGGAGAATTCCTCCTGCCTGACAACCTCTGAGCTGGGACATTGTTTTGTTTTCCCTGCCTTTGGACTTGAACTGAAACACTGGCTCTTCCTGGGTCTCGAGCCTGCCAACCTTCAACTAGAATTACATCATCGGTTCCCCTGGGTTTCCAGCTTGCAAACTGACCCTGCAGATTTGGGACTTGACCATCTCTATAATTGCATGAGCCAATTATTTATCATAAATTTCTTTACACACACACACACACCCTGTTTGTCTGTCTGTCTGAACAACCCTGACTAGTACAGACCAACAACACTCTGTAGATCACACTGACTACCACTGCCCAGTACCCAGCCTCTCTGTCCTCAGGGCCTGGCACGCTGCCTGCACTTAACAAGCATTTCAAGGAAGGATGAAGGGAAGGACTGGCATCTAGAGTTAAAAAAAAAAAAGGCATGAAAAAAACAGATCTAGCAAACCTTCAACTACCAGTTCACTTGAACTTTGAACAACCTGGGGGCTAGAGGCATGGATCCCCTACGCAGCTGAAAATCCATGTCTAACTTTAGAGTTGGTCCTCTATGTCTGTGGTTCCACATCTGCTGATTCAACCGACTACAGATCATATAGTACACGTATTAATTGAAAAAAATCTGCATGTAGTGGACCCATGCAGTTCAAACCTGCGTTATTCAAGGATCAACTGTACTTACAAAGTGACTTCATTATAAGGTTAATTGCTGGGGGAAGAGGGAGAGATAACCAAGAAAAGCAAACAAATCAAATCTAGTCATAAAAGCATGGGATTTGGAATAAGAAAGAGCTGAGTTTGAATTACGGTTCTGCCACCTACTAATAATTAACCTTAGGCAAAGTACTTAACTTCTGTGACTCACTGTCCCCATATGTAAAATGGGAGACAGCGGGCTGTGTACATTATTACCTAGCAGCAGGCCTAATCAGAGTAGATATTCAAATTTCCCCTTCCCACCCACCCTAACCTACCCCACCAAACCCAGAGGCAGGACACATAAAGACAACAGTGAATAGGATCCTTCATTTCTAAGCCCCCCTGACCCTTGCTTTTCTATTACCTTTCCTTCCAGGTTTCTTTTTTCCCCCCAGATCTGCACTATATTTGTACACAAGGTGCATCTGTGTCACATAATGCCTATATGTGTTGATCTACAGTTCAGCCCACTTTGAGTTTAAAATGTCAAACAAGACATTATTCAGAATCTCAGTTGGCAACATCTTCCTCCTCCCTCCCAAACTTCTCAACAAACATGAATTTATCATCAGATTTGAATCTCTGAATCCACTTGAGATGAATGCTCTGAATTAAGAATCAAAACAGCTAAGATTCAGAACAAAAAAGGTAAATTGAAAATCAACCTCCGTGCAGTACGGTGACAGAGATTAGGGACTTGGCATCCAAAACGTCCTAAGTGATGATCTGAATCAGTTTGTGCGCACTGACTCTCTCTGGAGTACTGGCGTTTCACACTGTGATAGCCACCACTGCAGACAGAACTGGGGGGGGGCTCATTAATGGAGGCAGGGACCCCAGCCCTGAAACCGCCATGTTGCAAGCTCATACCAGCCCCTTCCAGTGCTGACAGTCCTAGATCTTTCTGGCCAAGGACACCACAATTCTGCACTCATGCCCAGATTTCAGGAAGGCTGTCCCCCTGCATCATTCTACCCACGATGAAAACATCGCATCCCTAACATTTATTCGGCAAAATCCCCCTATGTACAATCTGTCACCAGGGCCTGCCAATTCTCCTGATGTTTGAAGCCCTTCTCATTCTATTTCAAACATTCCATCTCAAACCCAGCCTTTTAATCTTATCCTAAAACAGGGGTATCAAACTTCTGTAAATGCCCGGAGAGTAAATATGTTTTACTCTGTAGGCCATGCGGTCTCTGATGCAAGGACTCAACTCTGGCTTTGCAGCACAAAAGCAGCCACAGAAATTCCTAACACACGAGCATGGCTGTGTTACAATAAAACTTTATTTACAAAAACAAGCGCTGGGCCAGATTTGGCCTGCAAGCCCTAGTTTGTGGATCTTTGTTCTAGAACATTGGTCTCCTCAGTTTGTCTCCCCACTTCCAATCTCTCTCTGTTCCTGCCAGCCTTACTTACAGGTGCCAGGGATGTGCTTAATGAAAACCCTATTCCCACCACATTGTGCAGTTTGACAATGTACAGAAGCTTCTCCATCTGCTTCAAGGTCATCTATAAAATTCAACAAACACTTGGTCACTTCCTATTGAGTACATGTCCAGTGCTTAGAGGCTGTGTCATCTCATTTTAATTTATACAACACTTCTAATCGAGTGAGTGTTCTCACACTAACCCTATTGGACAAATGGAAAAAAAAAAAAAAGAAATAGACACATGACTTAACCTGTTCAATGTCATCCCAGCAACAGATGGCAAAGGGAAAGACTTGAACTCAGGTTCATTGGCTCCAGATCAATTTCTCTATTTGCCCCAAATCACAATGTCTCCTATTTGCCCCTCTCCAAATATGTCCAATCTAGTTTATTGTTGCTTCTGCTTCATCTCCTGGTCCCTTAGCCAGTGGTTCTCAATCCTGGCTACCATTACAATCCCTTGGGAAACTTAAAAAAAAAAAAAAATCCCAGATTAATTAGCTCAGAATCTCTGGAGGTTATGGTCTAGTTATGAGCATTTTAAAAAGCTGCCACCCGGGCTTCCCTGGTGGTGCAGTGGTTGAGAGTCCGCCTGCCGATGCAGGGGACACAGGTTCGTGCCCCGGTGCGGGAAGATCCCACATGCCGCGGAGCGGCTGGGCCCATGAGCCATGGCCGCTGAGCCGGTGCGTCTGGAGCCTGTGCTCCGCAACGGGAGAGGTCACAACAGCTAGAGGCCCGTGTACCACACACACACACACACACAAAACAGCCACCCTCCCGTGTTCTCATGTGTAGTCAAGGTTGAGAAACCCTGGCTTAGGCATTTCCCCCAACCTCAGGCTGAGACACCATAAACCCCATTTGCCACTGTTTGCTCCTTAAGGCAAATTTAAGGAACGGGCTCCGATGCAAAGAGGTCTTAGCAGCACTGTCGCACTTAACTCCGGTACTGCCCTTGCTCCAGTCTCTACTGTATTCTTAGAATAGCTCCCATCATGTAACCCAGGGCCTTCCTGATTTCCTATAACCTAGGCTGCCCGGCATTCTAGCTCTTCCACGCTTGGGGCTGTTTTGCTGCTATCAATCCCCCTTCCTTCCAGGATGAGAGCTCTTCCCAAAGCAGGGTTCTACTATTGCAGTTGCCAGACCTGCCAGCTTCCTCGGTTCCAGACTCCGCCCTCTATGACCAAGATGTCACTCCATTCCAATGATTTACTCCAATTTCTCGCCTTCCACATAAGGCTGCATTCATTAAGTAAGCATTTTGTAATTCTAAAAAGCACAATGCCTTCCTTGCAATCAACATAAAAACTTCACACTCTCCTTCAATGCATTTTGAAATTGCAAACTAAATTAAATATTGTGGCCAAAGTCATTTTAGAAAAATTTAGAAAACTCAGTTCAATCTTTAAAATCTCCCATTTAAAAACTGCTTTTAAATTGTGATCACTGGATCTCCACATGACAGCTGAGTCTACTCACACATCGCAAGCTCAGCTGTCACTCTTGGTAGGTTACAGGCTCAGAGTAAGACACAGGTCTGGGTGGAGCTATTTTCCCAAGTTCCGAATTGTGGAACCAGATTTGCCAAGAGGAGGAAAAAGGGACTGATGACACGAAAAGGCTGTTTTGCTTGTTACGGGATAAACAGGGAACATTTTTACCCAAAAATGCCCCAGAGTCATTTCCTGAAATCATCTTTGGCAACCAAAGCAAACTTGAGTTCCAGCAAAGACCTTAGAGCATTTCTGGCAAAGACCAAACACAACAGAGCTCCCGGCAAGCTTCTGAAAAGAATCAGCAACCAGCAGGCCAGGAAAAGAAGCCTAGATTTGTCTCATCATAATAGGGTAAAAGCAGTTTGACTTCTTTTCCTCCATGAAATTATTTTGCAGAACTTTGTCTTAAAGAGCTTCATTAAGTCAAGAAAATGAAGGCATTTTTAGCACCGATTTTCTGTATCCATAGCCGGGTTTGGGAGAGAAGCGCTTAAGGGTGCCCTAATAAGCAACGATGTCAGTGGTTTGCCCCTTGAAACTTCAGGATCAGTGATTTCAAAGCTTCAAATGTTTTTGGCCAAATATCCTAAGTTCTGAAAGTCTGAGGCAGGTGGTTCTCACAGCAAGAGTAACTTAATCTTTCCACTCCTAAATCTGGCCTATCTTTCTTCTCTTTGATGTCCAAGGAATCTAAGCATTAACAGAAAGACTTTGTTGGTAGCATTCAAATCGTCACCGAACACGACAAAGGATGATGTATTTAGTGCTCTATTTTTTAATATAATTGAATGGCGTGACAGCAGAGTTGAGTTCTTAGATCACCAGGTGCTTTAGAAACAACTCTTGGAGGGAAGAATACAGTGCATTCCAGAAAATGTGACGTTTATTCCAATCTGGAGAATCAACCAGTGTGTGAGAGCCAAATAAATTCATATTTCAATCACCTCTGCTCACTCTCTGCCCTCACTGAGTTAACTTCAATCACTTTTTGCATAGCCTCAAAGACACCCAAGCTTTACTGGTGGACTCCAACGGCTGAGTTTGAGAAAGTGGTCTTTCCCCTCCCAGAGTCTCTTGAGACATATTCCATTCACCTGCAATAGTTGGAAACAGTTCCCTTTATTAGGAAAGACATCAAAACTAAAATGAGCAAGATGATTTTATCCTTTGTAAAACGTGAACTGGACATCCCCAAGTCACCAATATGGCCCTTGACTGTAGAATCGGACTCAGAAATATTCTAGAATTTCTACTTCATTTTCTCTTTGGCAGCACTCAAGATATATGACTTCATATATTTCCACTGATCTATTTTTTTAACCTTAGCAATATATGTTATTTTATATGAAATATTCATAGCCCTTATAAAATCCCACTAATATGTTCCAAGAGTGGCAAATCATGTATGTCGGGGAGAATCATATTTTACGGTAAATTTTTTTTTTTTTTTTTTTTTTGCGGTACGCGGCCCTCTCACTGTTGAGGCCTCTCTCGTTGCGGAGCATTGGCTCCGGACACGCAGGCTCAGCGGCCATGGCTCACGGGCCCAGCTGCTCCATGGCACGTGGGATCCTCCCAGACCGGGGCACAAACCGGCGTCCCCTGTATCGGCAGGCGGACTCTCAACCACTGTGCCACCAGGGAAGCCCCGGTAAAAATTTTTTAATGAGGCTTGTTTTTCTTTGTTTTGTTTTTGGTAACTAAAATCTTGTTCATATCAATAAAGCTGCATGGGATGACGCTTTATCAAGGTTTTAAAATTTTACGTTCGTCGCACTAAGGATACTGAAAACTGTCCTTTTCTAAAAATGTGAACCCATGCTTTCCATAAGCCTCACACTGTCATACTTGGTGGCTATATTTATTTATCAAAAAACATTTAAAAAGAATTTTAAAAATTAAATTAAATTTTAAAAAAAGAATTTTAATGGTGAGTATTGACAACAACGTCTGGTTTGGATTACAGAGGGATGGAAGATTTCAATGGCAGGCAGCAGATGCTTCAGGACTCCAGACAAATCAGCAGAGCTCTGGCCCATCCATTGTGCTCCCTTCTCCTCCCCAGGGCTCCTAGATCATCTCATTTCAGGGGGGAAGTGCCAGAGCGGAATTCAGATCTAGGGAAAAGAGTTAGGGACTCTTGCAAAAAGGACCCAAAAGAACAACTGCCCTGCATCCTGAGTGCCTCTTTCATTGGACTGTGGCAGACTTGAACGATGGCGCTCTGCTCATCTAGGGAGGAAGGGGGACCACCAAACAGTATCCTCAGGCTTGGAGATTCTGCTGCTTTTGGAGGATGGTACTTTCATGAACGTCCCAGGGGTAAAAGAGGAAAACCGAGTGCAAAGCATGACCAGAAGGCGAGAGGGTAGTCTTCATGCTCTGCGTCAGTGATGGCGGCCAGTGTGCTTATCCACCACCGTATCTGAAATTAGGCACATGCCAATCTGAGCAAAAGCTCTCTTTCTCTGGGCTGCATTTAAGTGAGGATTAACATAGGGGAAGAATCCCTTCTCCCACTTCTGGTACTTCAGGAGGTCTCGTGTCAGTGAGGACTGGCTTGATTTGCATCCGATTTTTGGGGCCTTCTGACACACCTCATCTCCTCTACACTGAACTGGCTTTGAGACAAAGGCCTCTGCCCTTCGTGCAAACCTCATGCAGGCTGCACTACATCAGGAGAACCCAATTCTGGCCTGCAGTGTTCATGGTACAGTTTGACCTGATGAGATACTGAAAAAAAGGAGTTGGAAAGGAGATTAGAAGAAAGAGTTAACAAAGACAAGTAGGACGCTTGATTTGCACTAGTTAAAGTTAGTAATGGCTACGGAGCCAACCACCAGCACGAGTAGCTGCCATGAAGAATATTCCTACATATTTCAAAGAGAAGAGGAAGCAAGTGTTTTTGTGAATGTGGTTGATTCCTTCAATAGCATCCCCTTCCTGTAAACTGCCACGTCACCAAAATCAATGTTACCATCCTCGGCTCAATTGTAAATGAAAAACAAGAGAAAACAACCAAAAGCCTGACTGAACATGCTCTTGCCTATAAATGACTGCTCTCCTTTTCTCTCCTTTTCCTTTCTTCACAGTCTCCAACACCCCCACCCCTTATCAGCTTGACTTACTTAAAATTATATTCCAATTGCCACGAGCATCTATATGGAAGCAAAATTTTAAGAAAGAAGAAGAAAAGAAAAACCCTTATCATCCTTTTTTCACCCCTTCCTGACAAATCCAAACCATCCCTTGGGAGGAAATCAGAAATGAAGAATGAGGTTTTATCAGGATAGACTCGGGGCGGAGGGGGTAGATAGAAGATTTTTATCAGGAGCTCAGCTTGACAGAAATAGCATTTTTCAGGATGGGCACTTGGCAAAGATAAGACATTACCAAGAGCAAGATAGACGTTTGGGTAAAATATCGTGCTAATACCTATTAAGCAAAACCTGCCATCTCTACTTTTGACAGATGGTTATTTTCTTCCAAGTCCTCCTCCAGGGATGATGAAGATTTTTCTGTAAGGTGCTTCCAACCTTATCACAGAAGCAAAAAGAATAAAACTAAGGACCCTCAACTCAGCTCCACTGTAAGGCAAACCCAGGATTTTCCTCAGCAAGTTGAGAGGAAGCACGGGCTTGGGTACAGGGAGGACTTAGAGGGGACCCAAGGGATGCCTGGATGGTGATGCTCCAGTACAGACCCCAATTCCTGGCCCTGAAGAGAAGAGTCCCTTGCAGGCCAGAGGCCCACCTGAGGCTGTGCTAATGGGACTGACCTCAGAGGCCGTGTCAAGACATCAGAACAGATCTGTCAAGAGGAAACACTTATTCGAGGCTTTCTAGAGTTTCTGGAACTGCTCTTGAAGTCTCCTGCACTTTCTGACTCCATCTTCTGGCCCCGAAGAGCACCTCCGAGAACCATCCAGTATTCACCATCCAGTATTTCCAAAGCCTTTACACACGGCAGCCCTATGCTAAGATCCTGGCTGGCATGACCAGCAACTGGAATAAGCATTAAGTATTTGTGCCATTCCCTTTGCAGGACTTATCACCTGGTGAATGCTCACTGCTTCTCCAATATCTGGTTAAAAATTCCCTTCAAGGAACCCTTCTCCAATATGCCCAGGGTGGGATGGCCACTCCACTCCTCTCCCCATAACTGGATTTCCTGTAACCTCCCACCATGGATCTAAGGTGATGGCTCTTACTACGTTTGTAGCAGCTGTTCATGCAAACTGCTTGGCACTGGGACTTGAATCCCCTCAGCACCTGTTCTGGGCAGATGCTGTGCCAGGGAAGGCAGGGACCACGTTGAGTCACTTTTGTTTCCCAAGAGCCCAGCACCAGGTCTGTAAGCAATGAGCATTCTTATGTGTCCCCAACTGCGGAAAGAGACGATGACTCAGGAGTTACGTGATGTCCTCACATCCAAACAACAGCCCTTCCTAAACCTTCCGCTCCCCACTTCAGCCAACGGCATCACTGTTGTTCCCAGTGCACAGGTCAAAAACCTAGGGCTCGGGCTTCCCTGGTGGCGCAGTGGTTGAGAGTCCGCCTGCCGATGCAGGGGACGTGGGTTCGTGTCCCGGTCCGGGAAGATCCCACATGCCGCGGAGCAGTTGGGCCCGTGAGCCATGGCCGCTGAGCCTGTGCGTCCAGAGCCTGTGCTCCGCAACGGGAGAGGCCACAGCAGTGAGAGGCCCGCGTACCGCAAAAAAAAAACAAAAAAAAAAAACAAAAAAAGAAAACCTAGGGCTCATCCTTGAATTTCTTCCCTCACCTCCCACGTACGCTGCGTTAGCAATATATCTGAATGTTGGCTCTGCCTTCAAAGTATACCCCGAATCCAAACTCGCAGCACCACCACGCCAGCCCAGGTCCCACCATTTCCCACCTGGACTCATGCAACAGCCATCTACCAGGCCACCCGGCTTCAGTCTACTCACCACTCAGCAGCCAGATGACACTTAGACATGGTCCTCAGGCCCCACCACCACCCTGCTCAAACCATCCCTCGGACGGCTTCCCATCAAACTAAACACAAAACCCAAACACCTTACCATGGGTTACATGGCCCAACAAAACCCTGACCAGGGTTATCTTTCTGACCTTAGAATGTTCCTCCATTCCCTCCGCAGCCACCACACTGGCCTTCCAGATGTTCTCGAATATACCAACCGCTGTCCCACACCCTGGGGCCTCTGCACTTGCTGCTGGCTTCCACGATCTTAATTGGGAAACCTGCTTGAGTACCAATCCTCAGAGAAGAATCTGTACACCAGTCTCTGAAAACCCATCCCTGCCCATCCAGCAGCCCTGGTCTCCGTCACTCCTTCTCTGGTACTTCTTCTCCACTGTACACATTACACTACTCTCCCCAAGGAGACATTTCTTTGTTTTCTTCTTGTTTGTCTGTCTCCACCCCTAGAATACAAGTTCCGCGGTGGAAGCGTCTTTTCTGGATCTGTCTCATCCACTATTATATCTCCAGGGTCTAGAACCAGCTACACAATACGCACGCAGTCAAGGTCCTAAATGACCAAGGCAAGGAATACAAGCAATTACTAGCACAGTTCAATGACGGGAATTGGGTTTCGAATGAGGATGACAACTACAGCTCCCTTACTGGCCACGCATGTTGGCTGAGTGAGTTTCACACATTACCTTATTTAAGTCCCACATCTCTGAGGTGGGTTTTATTGTCTCGATTTTAAAGAAGCAGAAGCTCACTGAGCTAAAGTAACTTGCCAAGACGTTCTGCAAACAAAGGAAAGGGCTTGAACTGATACCCCCCCTTCCCCCCAGAAACCCTGTTTTCATTCCACCTTCTGTCTCTAAATAGCTCTCTGAAGGAAATAAAGGTTGCATTCCCACGGAACAAGTGGGGACACCCTGCATGTAGTACACTTACAAGATAGACAAGTAGAAGGACAGTTTCAATAAGGATCAAGAAAGTAAGGGACTTTCTGCAAAAAGATGAATAAGAGGAGAATTCGAAAAAAACCTTTTCTAACAGCCCAGTGAACTGTGCTCAGGCAGCTAGAACGCGTGAGGTGGACAAAGCGACCCAAATACACTACCAGATGTCCCAGAGGGCAAGCACACACAGGATGAAGGAAAGGAAAAGCAGGGAGGAGAAAAGTTCCTGATATCTTGATCTAGACATCCCGGGTGCCCTGTCTTGCAGTCTTCTTGTGTCCTTTCACCATCAGCTTTATTTTGTTTTACTTTTTTAAACTGAAGTACAGCTGATTTACAATGCTGTGTTAATTTCTGCAGTACAGCAAAGTGATTTCCTTATTTATTTTCATTTTGGACGATCTGTCCATTGGTGAAAGTGGGGTGTTAAAGTCCCCTACTATGAGTTTGTTACTGTCGATTTCCCCTTTTATGGCTGTTAGCATTTGCCTTATGTATTGAGGTGCTCCTGTGTTGGGTGCATAAATATTTACAATTTTATATCTTCTTCTTGGATTGATCCTTTGATCATTATGTAGTGTCCTTCTTTGTCTTTTGCAATAGTCTTTATCTTAAACTCTATTTTGTCTGATATGAGAATTGCTCCTCCAACTTTCTTTTGATTTCCATTTGCATGTAATGTCTTTTTCCATCCCCTCACTTTGTCTGTACATGTCCGTAGGTCTGAAGTGGGTCTCTTGTAGACAGCATATATATGGGTCTTGTTTTTGTATCCATTCAGCCAGTCTATGTCTTTTGGTTGGATCATTTAATCCATTTACATTTAAGGTAGTTATCGATATGTGTGCTATTACCATTTTCTTAGTTGTTTTGGGTTTGTTACTGTAGGTCTTTTCCTTCTCTTGTGTTTCCTGCCTAGAGAAGTTCCTTTAGCATTTGTTGTAAAGCTGGTTTGGTGGTGTTGAATTCTCTTAGCTTTTGCTTGTCTGTAAAGGTTTTAATTTCTCTGTCAAATCTGAATGAGATCCTTGCTGGGTAGAGTAATCTTGATCGTAGGTTTTTCCCTTTCATCAGTTTAAATAGGTCCTTCCACTCCATTCTCACTTGCAGCATTTCTGCTGGAAGATCAGCTGTTAACCTTATGGGGATTCCCTTGTATGTTATTTGCTGTTTTTCCCTTGCTGCTTTTAATATTTTTTCTTTGTATTTAATTTTTGATAGTTTGATTAATATGTGTGTTGGCGTGTTTCTCCTTGGATATGTCCTGTATGAGATTCTCTGTGCTTCCCGGACTTGATTGACTATTTCCTTTCCCACATTAAGGAAGCTGTCAACTATAATCTCTTCAAGTATTTTCTCAGTCCCTTTCTTTTTTTCTTCTTCTTCTGGGACCCCTATAATTCGAATGTTGGTGCGTTTAATCTTATCTCAGAGATTTCTAAGACTGTCCTCAATTCTTTTCATTCTTTTTTCTTTATTCTGCTCTGCAGTAGTTATTTCCAGTATTTTATCTTCCAGGTCACTTATCTGTTCTTCTGCCTCAGTTATTCTGCTATTGATCCCTTCTAGAGAATTTTTAATTTCATTTATTGTGTTGTGCATCATTGTTTGCTGTTTAGTTCTTCTAGGTCCTTGTTAAAAGTTTCTTTTATTTTCTCCATTCTGTTTCCAAGATTTTCGATCATCTTTACTATCATTTCTCTGAATTCTTTCTCAGGTAGACTGCCTATTTCCTGTTTATTTGTTCGGTCTGGTGGGTTTTTACCTTGCTCCTTCATCTGCTGTGTGTTTCTCTCTCTTCTCATTTTACCTAATTTACTGTGTTTGGGTCTTCTTTTTAGAGGCTGCAGGTTCATAGTTCCGGTTGTTTTTGGTGTCTGTCCCCAGTGGCTAAGGTTGGTTCAGTGGGTTGTGTAGGCTTCCTAGTGGAGGGGACTAGTTCCTGTTTTCTGGTGGATGAGGGTGGATCTTGTCTTTGTGGTGGGCAGGACCGTGTCCGGTGTTGTGTTTTGGGATGTCTGTGAACTTATTATGATTTTAGGCAGCCTCTCTGCTAATGGGTGGGGTTGTGTTCCAGCCTTGCTAGTTGTTTGGCATGGGGTGTCCAGCACTGGAGCTTGCTGGTCGTTGAGTGGAGCTGGGTCTTAGCATTGAGATGGAGATCTCCAGGAGAGCTTTCGCCATTTGATATTACGTGGGGCTGGGAGGTCTCTGGTGGACCAATGTCCTGAACTCGGCTCTTCCCCCTCAGAAGCACAGGCCTGACACACGGCCGGAACATCAAGATCCTGTCAACCACACAGCTCAGAAGAATAGCGAGCAAAAAATAAATAAATAAAATAAAACAGAGTTATTAAAATTAAAAATTAACAAAAGGAAAGAAGAGAGCAACCAAACCAAAAACAAATTCACCAATGATAACAAGTGCTAAAAACTCTACTAAAAAAAAAACCAACACAGACAGAGCCCTAAGACAAATGGTAAAAGCAAAGCTATACAGACAAAATCACACAAAGAAGCATCCACACACACACTCACAAAAAGAGAAAAATGAAAAAAAAATCTATATATAAAAAAAAGAAGAGAGCTATCAAATCAATAAACAAATCTACCAATGATAATAAACTCTAGATACTAAACTAAGATAAACATAAAACCAGAAACAACTTAGATGCAGAAGGCAAACCGCAAGTCTACAGTTGCTCCCCAAGTCCACAGCCTCAATTCTGGGATTATTTGTTGTCTGTTCAGGTATTCCAGAGATGCAGGGTACATCAAGTTGACTGTTGAGATTTGATCCACTGCTCCTGAGGCTGCTGGAGAGATTTCCCTTTGTCTTCTTTGTTCACACAGGTCCTGGGGTTCAGCTTTGGCTTTGGACCCGCCTCTGCGTGTAGGTTGCCTGAGGGTGTCTTTTGGGAAGTCTGAGGTCTTCTGTCAGCGTTCAGTAGGTGTTCTGTAGGAGTTGTTCCATGTGTAGATGTATTTCTGATGTATTTGTGGGGAGGAAGGTGATCTCCACGTCTTACTCCTCTGCCATCTTGAAGGTCTCCCTCTTGCGTCCTTTTAAAAGAATGCCAGCCATGGGTCGCCTAAGCCTGAGAGCTACTGCAGGGTGAAACTAAGGCCATTATTTGTGGAGCTGTAAGCAATCCCACTGCTGCAAACAGAGATGGATCTATTCTGCCTTCCGTAGCCTAAAAAACAGAAAGGAGGTGGGGGCAGAGGAAAGATGCACACATGATAATAAAAGGGGTCAGGAAGACTCAGCTGCCAGGCTCAGGCCAGACAGGAGACGGGAAGAATGGTGGGAATCAAAACCTTTGTCTGCAATCACCAGAGTATTCAGAGACTGGTTGGAAGCAGCAGTACCGGGGGGGGGGGGGGGGCCTAGAAATGGTTAACTCACAGTTACTCTCTGGATGAGTAGCTCAGCTGCTCATCAATAGAATCTCCAGCTGATAATTATTAAGTGAAACTCAGGGCTCGTATTTGCATATGTAAAGCACGCTTCCCTCCAAAGCCACAATGGGAGGGAGAAGCACTTCCTGACTGTGCGGCCCTGGGGAGATTTGGGTAGGGTGGGGCTCCAGCCTGCTTTGCATGTGCTTCTCCACACTCATCAAGCCAGATATTCAGCAAAAATAAACCCCACATCCCAAAATACGCCATTTGTCCCAATCCCCAGCTAAGAGACCTTTCTCTCCAGCTCTGGCAAGGATGCATTCTACCATGATACGTGTCTTATAAGGCCTGTGATTATGCAGTCTGGAGCACGTGGGCATGCACACACACACGCCTGGGTTGTTTCACTGGATGATGGCGCAGTTATTCGTTTCTCCAAAAAGAAGGCTTCCATCCTCCGCACATATTTGACACTTTTCAATCTTTGCACCTGTCGATTAAGAAGCTTTAACCCAGAAGAAGCAAGAAGGAAATGCAAATGGCATCAAATTCCAAGTATCTGATGGCTTATCTCTGTTACGACATTTATCTTGGCTTGTGAGAAGGAAAGAAGTTACTGAGCTTGTCTCTCCTCCCATAGGAAAGGATGCCACACAGGGAAAAGCCTTCGCTCCCAGGAGTATAGAGACGACCCTGTCCTTAGCATGGCTTGAAATATCAGGGACTTTAAAAGACCAATGTCATTTGTAGGCGCTAGGACATGCCTGTAATAAGGAAGCTGCCAGGACTGTCTAAATTTACAGGGTGTCTAAGATTATACCCATGACATTCCAAAGACAGAAACAGACAATGGGATGAAAAACAATATAAACGATGAATTCTGGGTCTCTTCATTCTTGGTTAAGTCCATGATCCTCTTGGGGTCTCAATGCTCTCATCTATAAAATGGGAGTGAAGATTCTGCTGGAACCCTCTTACACGGCACCATCAGGGTATGTACATACTAACAACATTTTATTTCAATTTACAACCTATATACGTGCCTTCGTTTGACAGCCTTCTGGTATGAGGCTAAGGCTTCTTCTGTAAGAGCATGCCCAGGGTGTGCAATTCTACACTGCCTTTCTGCTTCACGTGCTGAGACCACAAAGGAATTGCCAAGTGCTTTTGGTCTGGGTATCTTTAAAATGTAGGGAAAACTTCAAAAGACATTTGTGAAGTAATGAGAGTCGAGAATTCCTTTCTCATTTTTATCTCTTCCCCCATTTTTTTAGTTGTCTTGGTTACATGTAATCTGATGGCTTACTTTTTATGGCCATTCCAAAATGTACAACTTAGCTGTTTACAGAAATGCTTCTTCCTGTACTATGTCACTGTGTTATGTAATAATTATATTATTAATTAAATTATAAAGTTATATTAAATTATATTATTTAATTATATGGTAAAGGTACATCATAAAAGCCTTGATGATAGGTTAAAACGACTTTGGCTAAGAACACACACAGTTCAACTGGTGGGATCGGCAGTGCCAAATGGTACTAGAAAGTGGGCCAACGGCAGGAGACTCCACGTGCCCTAGGCAGTGAACGGCGCTGCGACAGAGGGGCTGGAGGAACGCTTGGGGACTGGGTGTGTTCTTAAGTGGAAGTGAGTCAGGAAATCCTCCACTGAGCATCTACTTGGTGGCACTGCTGGGAAGAATACATACGATAACGCACAGGAGGCATTTAGCTTCCCATGTTAGGTACGAAATAAAGGCTTGGGAAAAACTTCTTAGTAGTAGTTGATCTTATTACATCAGTCAAGTCACTTGGATGCTGGCTTTGAAATAACCTCCCATGAGCTTCTGATAAAAATAATACTCAATACTCCTTCCCATTGGTAGGACACCGTGAGACCAATTTAGAGCATCTGTGGGTGCACCAGTCCATTGGTCCCTCACGTGAAGTGACGTAGGTGGAGAAGGAACAACTGTGCCCCCTTCTCCATGAGGCGGGTGAGATCCAGGGGCCCAGGGGCACTTGCCTAATATCTCCTGGAATACTGGGAGCAGGACCAGAAGGAGAACAGAATTCTCCTTGTGCTATTTCACATTCCCTGGAGTTGTTGTAGTGCACACTCTGCTGCTGCTTATACTCCTTCTAAAGTTATAACGATGATACGTATTTAATGACATGAAAAGGAGCACAGAAACAGATCTTCCTTTGCAAAAATGAAAGTCAGGAGACAGCAGACTTGAAGCATCTCTGCAGACCCCTCAGCCCACCTTGGCCTTCCACATGAAACAGCGGAGCAGACCTTCAGTCCTGAAGCCTCAGTCTGTGTGACAAAGTCTTCGAGGCCCATACGGTTGCAGCAGAAGTGAGGAAAATCTTCCCCTGCAGCAAGGTAGCCATCACACAGGAGGACACAGAGGGGTTCCCAGCTGTGCTGACCTCGGGCAAGTCGTTTAATACCTCTAAGCCTCAATGAACAGGGAAGAAACTTTTCTACTTTCCAGGGCCATTTGGGAAATGCATTTTTTAAAAGGCTGTGGGAAAGGCCTAGGTAGGACAGGGAATCTTATGGGAATAAGACATAATGTTCTTCCTAAGTGAAGACACACAGGACTCGTCATTACTATTACTGTTATGACCAGCCAACGTCCACTCACCGTTATTTAATTTACGAGTAAAAACAGCCATCCATGCAGATGAAAGCATTACCATCCTCATATTATAAAGGTAAGGCAAAACGAAAGAAAAACAATGTCCACAGGGCTCTGAAAAGCCATCTGAGTCATTTTAGCCTGGTGGAGGACAGTCATCACGTCAGAAGGCTCCTGTTCCAGAAACAGACACGAGAAAGATACAGGACTGTGAACAGGCACCCGAACGGCCACCATCTGCTAGCTGAGTCCTGGAGTGACCTTTCCCACCCGCTCTGGTGTACAACCCCAAGTCCCACGCCCTCTGAGAGGAGCTGCGCCCCAGTCCCCAAGTCTCTAGCACCTCCCAGCGAAATGACTGCCGCACAACTGTATCTTCTAGAATGCTACAGGGTGTCGGGAGTTCAAGCCATCAGGCAACATAATATATTTCCCTCTCAAGAAAAGAACAAACACAGTTGAATCAAGTTACATCTACAATTTCTGAGCCAAAGAGATGTGTGTGTGGGTCAATGTCTCACAACACAAATAAATGCAAAAGAATCAAACTGGCCTCCACTGTTATTTGTATTATAATTCAGGAGGACGACGTGCTTGTACCCAGGGAGGTCTGTAGTATGTGGCCAGGGAGCAAATGAGGCCATGGGAGGAAAGAGACATGGCATGCCCTTAAGGTCAGGTCTTTTCAAAAGACATCCTCGTACAAATGAAGGGAGCCCTGTAGTTGTCAACCTGTCTGTCTGGAGCTGTTATTTTGACTTCCTCCAGTGTACAAGCTTATTCTGAACCAGATCCAATAGGTGTTTCACTCACTCGCTCATTCATTCATTCATTCAATTCACACAGTTACAAAGCATCTGCACTATGATAACATGAATATACAGTCCCTTTCCCTCGAGGAACTGAAAGCCCACTGCACAGAAAGGTAAGTCAAGACAAAATGACAGAGCAAAGAGATTAAGTAGTAGGATTGAGGACAGAGTGTGCTAGGGGAGCATGCAGAAGCGCCCCTGAGCTCAGTCTTAAAGTTTCAGGGAACCTTCTAGGAGTCATCATATCCGCGCTAAGAGCTGAAGGATGAGAGAAGTATTCAAGCAGAGGAAACAGCACATGCAAAGGCTCAGAACCATGGTTCCCAAACTGTGTGCCCAGGTGCCCCACTGTGACACAGTAAACCCCCAGCAGCACCACAGATGTTTTAAAAGTTCCAGAGAAGCACAGCAGTTCTCAGTATCTGCTGGGCACTTCCTGTGCGAACCAGCTCAAGGTGCCTCATGGTTTCCACGTTAGATTGTACCACATTCCCTATTTTTTGCAGAGCTGGGTTTTCAGAATTTGCTGTGATAAAAAGCAGTAGCTGCATGAAAATCAATGTGCAACGGGTGTCCAGTCTGATTCTAAGGTTTGAGAAGTTGTGCAGCCCAACAGGTAAACATCCCACAAGGAAATAGTTGTGGTTATTTCAGAGTGAAACGTAAAAAATTTTTCCTTCACTTTATGTGCATTGTTTTTTTCAACAGCTACTAAACTGTTAGGACATAACCGCTTAATAAATGTAATAGTTAAGTATTTCATTTGGCCTAGGGGCGGGGTGAAAAAATTACTAAAATTTTTACACCAAGGGCCCCAAGAAATGAGAAAATGTGAGAAACCTGTGGATTAGAGCCCAGAGACACAATACTTACAGCAGACATAAACTCCTCTCATATGACTAAGACACGGAGGGCAAGGTGAGGATCGATGAGAGAAGATGCTGGAAAGGCAGACGGGGCAGATCCCAGAGAGCCTTGTAAGCACATGAATGAACTTGGCCTTCACTCTGAGGCTGGGGCAGGGCAGGGCAGGGCTGTCACAAGAGTTTTAAGCTTCACTGTTGCAAAAAGTACCACCCGAATTTAACTGGACTTTCCCCAGTTCTTGGAATTGCTGTATTTCACACCCATCATGTGGATACCACGTGGTAGAGTCCACCTGAGGAGTGGGGGGTGACCGAAGCCATCACAAGCTCTCTGCTGGCAACATCATCTAATCCACTGAACCTAAGGAAAAACACAGCGTAAAGTGTAGAATGCTTTACAGACAAAAGTTATCACCATCTAGCATTCATATGTGTGCTGCGTATTCTAAAAGTAGTCAACCTACAATGAATATAAGTCCTGCCTCGACCCCTTGCACGGTGGGTTGCTAACATCTCTTTTCCTTTCTCTGCATCATCACCAAAGCTTATGCCTGGTTATTCCTCTAATTCCTAAAACAACTTTTGGAAAAAAAACGAGAAAGAGCTATATGGTGAACTCTGAACTGCTTAACTTCAAGAAGCATTTGTTTTTGTTTTGGGTTTTTTTTTAAATTGAAGTGTAGTTGATTTACAATGTCATGTTAGTTTTTGCTGTACAGCAAAGTGATTCAGTTATGTATAACTCTTCACATTCTTTTCCATTATGTTTTATCACAGGATAGTGAATATAGTTCCCTGTGCTATACAGTAGTTCCTTGTTGTTTAGCTATACTAGTTTGCACCTGCTAATCCCAAACTCCCAATCTATCCCTCCCCCACTTGGCACCCATAAAACTGTTCTCTATGTCTGCGAGTCTGTTTCTGTTTCATAGATAAGTTCATTTGTGTCATATTTTAGATTCTACATATAAGTGATATCATATGGTATCTTTCTCTTTCTGACTTACTTTGCCTAGTATGATAATCTCTAGATCCATCCATGTGTTGCTGCAAAATGGCATTATTTCATTCTTTTTTTATGGCTGAATAATAGTCCATTGTCAAGAAACATTTGAAACAAGGCATGCTGTCATTTCTCTCAAGTGTCATCTAAGAGTTTTAAGAATGTTGACTCTTCTCATCTGCCTGTGTGATTTACAATAAAGCATACTGAAAACCCATCTCCTAAAACGTTTTCCATGAAGGTTTCTTTTTTCCTTTAAAATGTTATATTGAGGGAAAGCTTCTTACCAGTTACAGAAAAGCTTTACGAATCTGAAGCTAAACTGACTACATCACCCCCACTTCTCTGGCACGTCCAGAAGTTAGAAAAAAAAAAACACCATTATGGTTAACAGGTAATCAAAGTCATCCTGTCCACCCTGGGTCTTTAAAAGAAGGAAGAAGGAGGATGTCATAAAGGCTGGCCTAGAACAAATGCCCAGTAAAGGAGCCAGGAGCACACTTGCATCTCATGCCCCTTCCCTTATGTAGGACAGAGAATGGTCAGGGGGCAAGAGACTTTGGCCCTTCCCAAGATCTCCCCCAGAAAAACCGACTAGTTTTGAAAATTGCAGCAAGAAAAGCTATCCTATGTTTATTAACCCTTCCACCTCACTGCTCAGGGTTGCAGGAGGGGTGAGCTCTACCAGAGCAACAAACAAGCCTGGGCTCTCATCCCAGTCGTCACTCACCCCTTCCCAGGGAAGGGGAACGACACAGCTGATCCAGAGTCTATGTGAAGGAGGTGCTCACCCTCAGCCTGACCCTGCTTCCCTGCTCTTTCGGGGTCCATCTGCCTGCAGGGAGCATGGGTCACAAGTCCCCATGGAGAGGACCTGATGAGGTTTGCTATGCTGCTAAGATGGTCTGATTTGGGTGAGGAAATAAGTCTACCTTGTGGAGACACATTCATTCTCCAAGCGGTTTCAACAAAAAGCAGTACCTTTCTGCCTGGTCCTATTTCTGTCTCTCAATGTGTTCTCATCTCAGATGTGGAAGAGAGGGGTATTATGTACTGATCCCTAAAACCTTGACCCTATAAAGAAAGTTAAGAACCAAGTCAGTCAATGGAAAGGTAGATCTGACAAGCCACAAATCATCTGCTTCTCACAGATATGACATGGAGCCCCTACTGTGCAAGACATTATTTAGGTGATGGGGACACTTGGAGAAGAAGGCAGATACCGTCTTTCCCTGGGAGCTATTTATAGTTCAACAGGCATATAATCAATCCCCGCTTAATTACTTAGTCATATTTGTGATAAATACAAAGTGCTGTGAGAGACCTCATCAAGATTCTCTGTCTTGGTCAATGTCTCTACCAGATGGGCAAGCCTCAGACCCAGGAACTACTCAACACTAACGCTGCCCCCTCCCCTCACTCCCAAACTGGACCACAGCTAATCCATCATCTAGTCCTAGCTACTTCATCTCCTCATCACCTCGCAGGGAAATCGGATTCTTTCCATCCCCACCAGCAACTCCACATGCTAATTTCCCAGGCGGTCTCTCCCCCGACTGCGGCAAATGGTCTTCCAACTGATCCACTCGGATCCATTCTTTTCTTTTTTTAAGCCATGTTTAACTGTGGTAAAATGAAAACAGCATAAAATTTACTGTTTTTACATTTTTTAAATGTACAGTGCAGTGGTATTAAGTACATTCATACTGTTGTGTGACCATCACCGCCATCCATCTCCAAAACTCTTTTCTTCTTGCAAAACCGGAACTCTATAGCATCAGACCATAGCTCTCTGTTCCCCCTTCCCTCAGCTCCTGGCAACCACCATTCTACTTTTGGCCTCTATGAATCTGACCACACTAGGTAGCTCACGTAAGAGGAATCACACAGGATGTGTCTTTTGATGGCCGGCTTCCTTTGCTTAGCAGAGTCCTTGACTTCAAGTGTTTGACTTCCGTTCTACTATCTCCAGCACCTGGCACTGTTGAACAAATTAGCTCAAGAAAACTTGACTTGGACAGGTTCAGAAAAGGCATATGCCTGAGAAAGTGAGATCTGATCTGAGGACTGAAAAACGAGAAAGAATTCACCAGGCAAAACTGGAAGAGGTAGAAGATCCAAAACAGAAGGGCAGGAACTCAAAGCCCTCAGGTGACAAGGAGGTTGGTATATCTGCAAAACTGGGAAACAAACAACATAACACAGAACAAGGGCCATCGTCGGAGGAGCAGTGTGAACGGGAGGGGCGGGGGGGGGGGCGTTCAGGTGATGGGCCGCCTGATGCAGCAGGACCTAAAGGCCTCAGCAAACTGATGTTCTCTGAAGACTCCCGATCCCAGCAAGTTCCAGTATAAACAGTACTACGCTAGCGAGGGACTTTCCCAAAGAACTGTCTCTAAGCAGCTCTCCAAGACCACCCCCGACCCAGTACACACACATAAGGACTGTGTGCAGGGCAATAACCCTAATTTCTTATATGCATTATTTCAATTAATCCTCCCAACACCTCTCTGAAGGAAATATTCTCTCCGGTCTAGAGGACAGTAAAGTGAAGCAAAGACAAGTTAAGCAACTGGTCCTAGGCCATTCAGCTGGTAAGTGAAAGGGCCTGAGACTTGGATAAAGATCTGTCTGCAACATCCGTGATATTTTCACCGAGTCATGACCTTTTTTTTTTCTAATGCTTACTTAAATTCTGGTTCCAAAAGACAGTTCTATGTTTTTATGCATTACAGACAACAGCAGTCTAAGTTGTAGGTGATATTTTGGTAACAAAGGGTATTTTTTGCACAAAACATCAAAAAGTGGCTCATGCAGATTCAGGGCTCACTGTCCTTGTTGGGAGACTCAGGTCACAGCTCTGAGGTTCCCCAAGGAAGCCAGACTCTGGAGATGAAACCAGAGGAGCAACAGACAGTCAGTTACTGGTGGGAGAATCCCCTGAGCCATGTCACTGGCCACATGCAGTTCTTTGCACGTGACAGTGTGTCTGGTGGGTTTAACCTACACGTCATACAGTCACAGATTCAAAGGGGAGAAAAAAATAGCTAGCTAAAAATGGTTTAGAAAGACAGTGAAAGAGAACTGAGAATGGCATCAAATGTACTAGACAAGTAAGTGAAAAGTCAAACTACATAAAGACCAATAGAGCTATACAATAAGAGTTAAAGTCTATTAATTCCCATCGAGACACTGAGATCCTTGAACAGGGGTTGGAAAACTTTTCCTATAAAGGTCCAGATACTAAATATTTTAGACTCAACTGTGCCATCTGTAGCTCAAAGTAGCCACAGACAGTATATAAATAAAGCTGTGCTCCCATAAAACCTTATTTACAGAAACATACGGTGAGCCTGATTTGACCTGCAGCCCGTAATTTGCCAAGCCCTGTAACTAAAGGTCAAAAACAAGTCTTCTCCAGAGTCACAGATGCAGAGAACAAACTAGTGGGTACCAGTGGGAAGAGGGAAGCGGGGAGGGGCAATAGAGGGGTAGGGGATTAAGAGGTACAAAATATTAGGTATAAAACAAGCTACAAGAATATATTGTACAACACAGGGAATATAGCCACTATTTTATAGTAACTATAAACGGAGTATAACCTTTAAAAGCTGCGAATCACTATATTGCACACTTGTAACTTATATAAGGTTGCATAGCAACTATATCTTAACAACAACAAAATAATAAAGAACGACCCTCACATCCTTCAAAGCAATAACATAGAGCTTGGATTTCACACCAGAAGGGAAATTAAAATGTTTCCCAAACTTTTATATAATTTTCATAAAAACCTACTCTGTGAGGCAAATATCATTTTATCCCCAGTCTACAGAAGAAGGAACTGAGGCTCAGAGACCTTTAAACAGTTTGCACAGGGCCACCCAGGCCGTAAAGGGCAGGGCCAGGAGTAGAATCCAGGCATGCTGGGCTTTCAGCATTCAGGGGCTTTTCACCATGCCATAAGGAGATGGGCCTTGCGATGGAAAAGATCCAAAGGGGATTCAGTCTGCAATCTTTAGGGGCAAGGAACAGAAACTCACTCAAACCAGCCAACTGGAAAAAGGACAGGTTACCATCAACCCACGGAAATTGTGTAGGAACAAAGTACTCTGAGTCTTGGAGGGACCGAAAAGCCACTGGAAATCAAGACAGCTATCTCTCCATGTCTTATCTCCCTCTTCCCATTCCTCACTCCATCCCGCCCCATTTCCTTCCTTCCCTTCCTCCCCTCCTTCCCCCCTTCCCTTTCTCTCTCTTCCTCCTTCCCTCCCAACCTCCGTCTTTCAGAAGCCTGAGAGTCTCTCCTTTGTGCTTTCCTCAGGGATCTACAACATTCTCCCTGCTCTACAAGCTGGTGTCCTCTGCTGGCTCTCAGGTACATGCCTTCACATCCCCAGGTGACATGAGAGCGAGTACACTGGCCAGAGTGGTACCGTTGCCCTGATGCCACCCTCTCCTTCTGCTCTAGACCCACAGCTTATGCCCAGTGTCTCTTTGTCCAAATTCTTGGGATGGAGCATCTAACTGGTCACAAGCAAGTACAGGGAGTAACCAGGGGTGGGTCACAGACGCATCCTTAGTCCAATCAGCCTGTGGATGATGGAGTAGGCCTGTGATGCCAAACATTTAGGAAGGCCTGCCAGACCCACGGGCGAAAGCCAGTTCTCTGAGAAGCTGGCATTCACCTCAAACACACCTAACATCAGAAAGAGAGGAAGGATGATTGGGCTCTACAATGCGAGAGAAAGAGCAGACAGATTGGAGGCGCACAAAGCCAAGCTGGAACCAGAAAATTACTTAAAAGGAGTGGGATGTGTTTACTCAATTCGGGAAGAATCTGGAGGACTTGGAAAGGGACCAAGTGAGAGTGATAAAAATAATCAGATGCATGAAAAAATCCAATATGCGAAACGAAAAAAATACAATGGTGGCAAAGGCTGTTCTTATTTTATGTAAAGGGATACTACTCAACAGTTCAGAAAGCTGCTTTTTAACCCCATAAAGGGCAAATCACGAGGGGTAAGAACCAAAGCAGGGGCACCTATTTGACTCAAAAGAGTTAACAGTAAATTCCAACAGGGGCTGCGAATGGGTACAAAAAAGTGTCTGAATCGACATAAATAACCTGGTATAAATCATCACCTAAATGTGTACACAGGACACATGGTGGCATGGCTGGGGTAAGGAGCACTGCAAAGATTTCTTCTTCACTTTATAAGAGACTTCAACGTGGAGATGCTAGACCAGGAAACCTCATTAATTTCTTTGATTTCTCTATCCAAATGATCCTTAGGCAACGAGAGATACACCTCTGCTCAAGTTCTGTTTTTAGCACGAGCACTGAGAACAGCTCTGTTTCTGCTTCTCCAAGCTGACCCAGATCTCTCAGCGTCTCTTAATGACGTGCTGAGATCTGAGGACAGTTTGTGATTTTGCTGTGATTTATCCTCCACAAATGTGAGCAGAGCGCACTATGGTACAGAAAGGACCTTCGTGATTACCACGAGGAAGGGGCACATCCGAGACAGTTCTGCATCTTGATGGCTAAGACATCGTGGTAGGGGTAGAGGTGACTCCCCATCTATTCCCTTTTCTCAATGTTCTACTAGTAAAAGAGTTGACCGCTGGGGAAACAGTCTCAATGCTTTAGGCAGTGAGTCCTAATGGCAGAATTATCTTTAGAGCTTTGTAAAAAAAAAAAAAAAAAAAAAAATTATATATATTTATTTATTTATTTCCCAGGCCCCTACCCACAAAACTCCAATTCAGCACGTATGCCATTATCTTTTTTTAATTTAATATGGATCTGGGAATTGCCCATCTGGAGAGCCCTTCAGATGGCTCTGTCATATAGTCAGCCCCGAGAACCGCTGGTTTAGGGCACGCAACATTTAAACAAGGACACCGACACTTTGGGCAAGGAGAAAAAGCAGAGGAATAAAGATCTCCATGCGCCAGCAAGTGAAGTTTGGAGCTGCCCATCCAGTGAGCTATCTGAAATCGAGCAGCTGAGTTACACATCCAAGAGGTGGCTCAGGAGAGAGGGCTGAATGCTGAGCCCCAGTGGAAACGTCAGAAGAGGAGGCTCATTTCTGCATCGGGGGAAGGAGGGTCTGAACAGACGTGAAGTTCCTCTGAAACCCCACGAATCCAAGATTCCCACAGGGGTAGAATGCCCTGAGGTCTCTGACATGGCTTTCCAGGCCCGTGTTCAGACTGAAGATGACACAAGGTTCTGACAGTTCTACCACACACTGAACCTAACACTTGCTTTTCCCTTTCCCCTGAACACTTCTGCCCATCCCTTATCTATCAGAAGTCACTCCCAAATATTCACAGGGTGTTTTAAAAATAACCCCTTCCCCAAAGACCTTCCTGAACTGAGTGTACACACATGTACTGTTTAACAGATGTACACCTAAGCATTCAGCTCTAAGACAGTCCTCCAGATCACTCCATGGCTTACTCCTGACTTTAATGAAGTTGTGGCCCAAAGGCCACCAGGTCCGAGACACCTGCCTTGGCCACTCCATCTCAGGTAGCCTCCTACACCAAGTACCGCTGGCTATCTGCCTCCCCCATCCTTCTTCACTGCACATACCATCACTTGACATTCTATTGTTTAAACTTAATATATACCTCTCCCATTAAGATACAAGCTTCCTGAGATCAAGGAGTCGGTTTTTTTTTTGTTTTTTTTTTTGTTTTTTTTTTTTATAAGGAGTCGGTTTTGCTCGCTGGTCACCTCCAGTACCTAGAAGAGCACCCAGCACAAAGTGAGTCCTCAGATCTTCATGGGCTGAACAATCAATGTAGGAATGGATCTATGTGCCAGCCACTTGCTGGTGACAGGCTGTAATGAGTTGACCTGGGCTCCCCCAAATTTGTTATGCTGACGCACGAACCCCCAATACCTCAGAACGGGACCCTTTTTGGATATAGGGTAGTTGCCGATGTAATTAGTTAAGCTGAGGTCAGACTCCGATGAAGCGGGCCCCTAATCCAGTAATGACTGGTGTCCTTAGAAAACGGGGAATTTGGAAAGAAACGTGCATGCAAGAGAAGGCTGCGGAAGACTGGGGTGATGCTGCCACAAGTCGAGGAACTACCAGAAGTGGGGAGAGAGGCCGGAAAAGACCGTTCCCTAGCACCGTTGTGGGTCATGGCCCCGCCCACATCTGGATTTTGGACTTCCGGCCTCCAGAAATCTTAGCGACAATACGTTTCTTTTGTTTAAGCCACTTGGGTTGCGGCACTTTATTGTGGCAGCCCTAGCAGGCTAATACACGGGAACTCCAAATTGAGGACGTCACCTTCAAGTCTAAAGCTGCTGACAGTCCCCATCTGGGTCACCCAAAGCAAGGGGCTGCAGGCCAGTTTCGAAAAATGGGGTCTCCGTTGAGTCTCCGAACACTGATAAAGGGTAGTAAGTGGTGGGAGTAAGTGGACAGCTAAGTGAGATGACCACTTTCGTGGGAAACACACTCAGGTGAATTCAGAGATACAGGCATGTTTACAACAAAACCAGTCCGTGGTCTCTTGCCTGGACCTTTCTACTTCCAGAACTGAGGGGGAGGCCAAAAGAGATCTTTGATAAACAAAGATGTACCCGTCGGGTTTTACAGTAACTATTAGCTGGCAGTAGCTCTTGCCCCATCCATCGAGCCTTTGGGAGGGACGTGAAAAACCAATCGGAACGGTTATGCCATCCTCCTGGGTCCCAGTGAACAGGCTCTTGCCTTTTGGAAAGGGCGAAGCCCACCCATGAGTGTGAAAGATGCAGATTCTTCTTGCATTTAGCAAAGAGGATCCTGACTTTCAGATGTCTCACTGAGGCGCTACCCAGAAGGCAAGTCATTATTTCAACTCAGATGTCTTCCCAGAATACCCCCCTGTCATCTGCTTTCAAAAAAAACTGAAAAGATGATGTTGCTGGAAATGTCATCTGCCTGTTACGCAGAAGCGAAATCAAAGTGCTCTTTGTGTTAAATGTGACTATCATCACACTTGAAATCCAGAGCATAAATGTTACTAATACCCTCTGCAGTCACCCACCCAGTTATCAGCTGGAGGAGGCTGCAAAGACCGATTCAGATTTCGTAATTTCGCCTCTTATTTTTTCTTGTTCATTTAAAAATAGCACAGTGTTTTAATTGCACTCAACTTAATGTACTATACCTGCCAGTTCCAACACCCTTCATTATTTATATTGCTGGAAAAGCACTTAAAAATCAAATTGCATAATTTGTACTTGTACATCTTTAAGGTAGATTTCTATCTGAAATTGTCAAGTAGCAGTGACAGCACTGCTCTGAAATATTAAACTTTAACAAGTTGGCAACCCCTAAACACATACAGAGAATAATGGAAACTGGTCATTAGTTATTTGAGTAGGTAGCTATTAAAAGAGGAGTTGAAAAGTCAATCCCTGTCTATAATTTTTAGGAGCAAGGGGTCTAGGGCCAGCTTGCCCGAGTTCAAATCCCGGGTCTGCTGTTTACTAGCCCTGTGTCCTTAGGCCCGTGACTTAAACTTCCTGTGCTTTCTCTTTCTCCTCTGTTAAATAAGAACACTAATGATACCTACCTCAAAGGAGTGTGGTTAAGATGAAATCAGATAACATACATAAACCTTTCAGAGTGGTGCCCGGCATACCGTAAGCACAATTTAAGCACTTGCTAAACTAAGTATTTCCCATAATATTAGTAACTACCACCACTCATATAACAATAATAATCCTTATTCCTTCACTCTATATTAGAGTGATTCTGTCAACTAGATTTGCACCAAATATTCCCTTTGGATTTCTATTTCTCAATTGTCATTCGGGGCGGGGGGCGGGGGGCGGCGCGTTCCCTGTGTTCTCAGAAAGTGTTTGCTAATTTGGAATTTTCACTTTGAGGATAATCTTTTCAAACTTCATAGAAGCACAATCAGGATCATCTGGACCACTATCTTAGAGCAGAGCCCAATGTCACTACCTGCTTCTGCACCTGGGTTTATGGTCATGCTGTTCCCAGGTTGTACCCACGACCTTAAGTGTCCTGGGCTAGTGAGAACAGAACAAAGACTGGATACCTAAATGACGCCGTGACACCATACAACGGCCAAGGATGCAAAGTGGTTTGGGGCTCTCTAGTGAGAAGAGAGGAAAGCAAGGAAAGGCAAGCCATAACGTGGCACACAGGCATCCCAAATTCTATGAAACCACGGTCTACCCCATATTTATGCTGGGAGAGTAACACAGCACCACCTGACATAATAAAACCATGTTGATAATTTGAACTTTTTGTTGATTGTGCAGTTTTGTTAGAAATATTATATACATCTGTGTATTGTACTATTCCAGTTGATTCAAGCTATCTCTTCACAGACGTTGCACCAAGGTGCACATGTAAGTAACATTATAATGAGAATTATTTACGTCTGTGAAAATTGTGCTGCTTGGGAGAGGGCTGGCAAGATACTCAAGCTGAAGGACCTTAGCCTAAAGAGCGATACATGGAGCAAATGGGCTGTGATCTGGCCCCGGCCTCTCTCCCCTCCCCGAGCACCCCAGGCTATTCCCTGTCACCAGGCCTCTACTATTTCCTCCAAACGGGAAACTCTCACACAACTCTCAGATCCCTCTAACACCCACCCATGGAAGTCCTCCAACTCCAGCAGGCAGAACTTAGCTCTTCTTTGACTAGTTCTGTCGCCCTGCACGCAGCCTTCCATTTCAGCAACTATCTCTTTGTGTGAAACCCTCTCTGGTCACATCTGTGTTCTCAGAAAACAGAAGGATGCTGCAAACCAGAGACCACAAATCTTTTTTTTTTTAACGTCTTTATTGGAGTATAATTGCTTTACAATGGTGTGTTAGTTTCTGCTTTGTAACAAAGTGAATCGGTTATACATATACATATATCCCCATATCTCCTCCCTCTTGCGTCTCCCTCCCACCCTCCCTATCCCACTCCAAGACCACGCATCTTTGAATTGCTGGATCTACACCAACTAACGTATAATGTGCCGTAAAGCAGAAGCTCGGTGAAAATACACCTGTGAGTGTATCACCTACTGTGGGCCAGACATTCTGCTGTGTGCCTGTCGCTGTGTTATCTGGACCCAAGGGAACACCAGAGACGTGTGGTTTGATTTCACTGGGACTTGGGAAGCCAATCCTTAGCCCATAGTGACACCAACAGGGACTTCCCTGGCAGTCCAGGGGATAAGACTCCGTGTTTCCACTGCAAGGGGCATGGGTTTGATCCCTGGTGGGGGAACTAAGATCCCACATGCTGGGTGGCACAGCCAAAAGAATAAAAAGTGACACCAACAGCAGGAAGTTCAGCCCAGGCTTCCTGGTTCCAACCCACCGTGTAAGAGGAACGGTAACAGGGGTGGAAATAACAATAGGTAACACATTATAAGCTCCCATGTAACAAGTATTATGCTAGGCGCTTTGCATTTTTATTTTAGCCTTAGAACACGGTAAGACATATGCTGTCATCATCTCATTTTTAGAGGACAGGAAACCGAGGAACAGAGTGATTAGGCAATGTACCAAAAAGTCACACAGCTGCTAAATGGTGGAGACGGTAAGTGAACCATCTACCACGCCTGCCTCTCTTCCCAGCAGTCTGACTGTACACCACCAGGAGAGCGGGGACCCTCTCTGTAGCCCTTCGTGAAAAGCCCAGCTGTGGGTCCAGAACTACTAGAACAGAATTGTTTTAATGGAGGTAAAGCCTCCACAGAGTCTAGGACATGGCAGCATCTTCATATTACCAGTGCTGGGAGCAATAGTTGTAACAGTAACAAGACTGCTCTAGCTGGAAGGCTGTCCCTTGCCACGGCAGCCAGGAGAGCGGGGAGGTGCTGAAAGTAAACTATTCCGAGATAGTAACGTAAGAGTTTTACAGTGAGAAGGTCTTTAGTAAGACACAGAGCAGGACGTAGGACCAAATGGGCTTGCCCTTAAGTCAGCAGCAGCAGAAATCATCACGGGTGGTACCCAAGGTGAATACAGATTGTGTCTGGGGAAGGAGTGTCGTATGACCCCTCTCTCTGGAATTCCTTCTCTCTGGCACCTGTTCCCTTTCTCAACCCAAGCTCCCCACCACCGACACGTTGACAACAAACTAAGAGGAAACGTGAGAAAACCATGATACAATGACAGAGACCAATTAGAGCACAAAGAGTGGCCCTGGGTTATCCATGTGTTTTATACCCTCGTGTCCCTGGTACCCACAGGGTGCAACCTACCCTCAAGGAACAAGACTGATGCAGGAGACCCCTTGAGGACCTTTTCTTTGAGGACTAATCTCATGTTTCACTGGCTTCCTAAGTAGTACTGCCTATTAGCAACGGAGTGGCTCATTTAGGAACAGTTATGGCTGCACAGAACGCCATGGGGACTGCGGAATTTCAGGACCTAGCTCATTGGGGGTCGCTATGTTGTCATGACAAGTTTCTCATTAGTTACGAGTCAGGCACCCAGGGGTGGAGAGAAATGTTGCCAAGTCAGCTAAGTGTCTCCAAAAAGCAGAGAACCTATTACATAACGCGACCCTCTCCTCCCAGCAACCTCCCGCACATCTGGCCAAGATGGCATGCCAATCCTACCTGCCTTCCTACAGTCGCCTTCCCTTTCTCCACCCCCAACCCCTCCTGCTGTTCCAGCCAAGGCTCTGAGCTTTTTACTTCACTGCCTTAAGGTGCCCTATGACATCTGCTGAGGGTCCACAGCATTTTGAGTCTTCATTTTGATGACTTCCTAGGGTGGAACCGCCATGCTTCTCCAGACTCCTAACAGCAGAGGTTTCCCTGGGAATAAGCATGTAATCAAGACAGAGGCCACTGAAATCCATCCTTAAACTCTGCACACAGGGAGGGGGAGGAAAAGAGCATCTGGCTCAGGAAGGTGTGTGTGGGCAGCTGGCATAGGTCCCGGAGATGACAAAGGCAGCATGATGGGGACCTAGAAACCCTGGGCGCTAGGTGGGTGCGGAGCCAACATGAGGGCACGAATATGCAAGAGACACCCAGAGCGATTCTGCCTGAAATGCTGACAGCAGATCCTCCTGGAGGCATCTATGAAAGTGTGTGGAAATTCCTGAAAATAGGAATATGAGGAACACGTGCTATCACGTGTTCTTTGAACTGCATTCAAAGTTGCATCGCTAATACCCAAATTATGGAATCCAAGCATGCCCCACTGGGACGTTGCGGGGAGCAGGGGTTTTCTATGTTTGGCATACTCCAGAAATAATGGCATCAGAATCAATTGTGAGGTTTGTCCAAATGCATGTTCCCAGGCCATAACCTCAGTCTGACTGAACCAGAATCCCAGGCAAGGGTCTCAGGAATGTGCCATTTTTAACTGTGGATTTTATTCCCACTGAAGACAGAGATCCCTGCTGTGTAAAGTTGTGGAATCAGATCTGGGTTCTAAGTCTGGTCCTGAGGATGAGGACAGCTTTGGAAGATGTCCCTCATCTAAGCAATGTCCCTGCTGAGGGCTGAATGTGGGTCTGGTACTCGCATGCCCACAACCTTGTAGAAAACAGAGAAATAACCCTGACACCAATAAAGCAAAGAGCACGCAAGTCATGTTTTCACAGCGCCTCAACTTTCTCAGCTGTAAAATGTGGACGATCCCAGCACGACCCCACCTGGTTGTGCAAGACTCAAACAAGAGGGAGACAGACGTGGAGAGCAATTAGCAGAAGGTTTGGCACAGGATAACGGCTCAAAAGATGAATATATTCATCTATGACAGTATCATATTCATCTATGACAGTATCTATCAATCCATCTACCTATACAGACTGCATATAAATTTACCAAGTGTACAAAGATGCAGCAAAACATGGCAAATGACTCTCCTTTCTGTGGGCACCTGAATCTTTAACCCGTCACAGCTCAGGGATACAGCAGGCAACGTGGTCCACAGTTGACCAGGGCCTGAGACTCAATACTTCCTCTCGTGAACTAGAGCTTAAGGAACCAGCTTAGGACTGCCTGACTCTCTTTCCCTGGCATATCCAATCCATCACCAAGTCCCACAGGTATCACAATATATCCCAAATCCAAATACTTCTTAGCACCTCCACTTGGGAACACCATGGCCTGGACCAACACCAGCTCTGTCCGGGGAGACAACAGCCTCCACTCCGGTTCCGACTACAAAATTCCTCCCAGCCAACACTCTCTCCACACAGCAGGGCCGTGCTCTGAGCCCATCGATGTAGGGTTCCAGCATTTAGCAAATAAAAATACAGAATGCCCAGTTATGTCCAAACTACACAATTAACTGTGGTTTATCCGCAATTCAAATTTAACTGGCCACTCTGTATTTTTTTTAAATATAAATCTGATTCTTTCTTTAAAATTAATTTATTTATCATTTTTGGCTGTGTTGGGTCTTCGTTTCTGTGCGAGGGCTTTCTCTAGTTGCGGCGAGCAGGGGCCACTCTTCATCGCAGTGCGCGGGCCTCTCACTGTCACGGCCTCTCTTGTTGCAGAGCACAGGCTCCGGACGCGCAGGCTCAGTAGTTGTGGCTCACGGGCCAAGCCACTCCGCGGCATGTGGGATCCTCCCAGACCAGGGTCCGAACCCGCATCCCCTGCATCGGCAGGCAGACTCCCAACCACTGCACTACCAGGGAAGCCCGCCACCCTGTATTTTATCTGGCAACCCTCTACCAATGGCTTCCCGCTGCACTCAGAATCAAAACCCATCTCCTTACTAGCGTCTGTGCGGCCCACACCACTGGCACTGGCCCTCTGCTCTCACCTTCTCCTCCTTGCTGTCCCCTGAGTACATCAATCTTGCTAGGCCTCCAGACGGCTACACGTGTCATTCCTTCTACCTGGGACACTATTCCCTCAGATCCTAGCTTGGTTCCATCCCCTGGCTCCACTCAGCCCTCTGATCCAAGACGGCCTCTTCAAGGAAGTCCTCCCTGTCCCAAAACCCCATTCTCCATCAGCCCCTCGGGCTCCATTTCTTTACCTTGATTATTTTATAACCTTCATTGCTAGTGGACAGAATTGCCTATCCATTGCCCTTATTAGAAAGCAAGTTTTATGAGCACAAAGACTCTCGTAGTCATGAATGGACCCCCTGAGCTGAGGACAATGGGTGGCACATAACAGGTGCAAAAGAAACAGTCATGGAATGAAGGAATGTGGGAAAAGGCCTTGCATCCCACTCCACTCCAGACAGCTTCACAGAAACCTTGCCAGCCCGAAACGCCGGGAGGTGGGGGAACGGCTCAGGTACAGCTTGTGCTGGCCAAGTGTGGCAGGACGGGAGGGGGCGGGGAGGCAGTAAGAGGACCTGTTCATCAGGTAGGCGCAATGCCAAACTAAGAAGTCAAAATATCCCCAAGGCCAATTCTTGTCCTATTATTCCTCAAGAAAAGGGCCCTCACAAGGAAAACAAATCTATGGTTACCAAAGGGGAAAGGGTGATGGGGGGCGGGTGGGTGGAGGGATAAATTAGGAATTTGGGATTAGCAGATACACACTACCATGTATAAAATAGATAAACAAGGACCTACTGTATAGCACAGGGAACGATACTCAATTCTTATAACAACCTATAATGGAAAAAAGAATCTGAAAAAAATATATACATATGTATGTATAACTGAATCACTTTGCTCTACACCTGAAACTAATACAACACTGTAAATCAACTATACCTCAATTTCACCTCAATTTTAAAAAAAGGGCCCTCAATCAGCTTCTCTCCATGGATGGTAAACAATAAAACGTCATGCCTGCAGAGAACTTCCATATGTTCGTTTTCTCCCAAGATTCACTGCAACCACACGTGGGAGGTCTGACTGTCCTCATTTTACTGGGGAGGAAATCAAGGCTCAGAAAGGTTAGGTAACTTACCCAAGATCACACAGCTAGGAAGTAACCAAGTCAGGATTTAAACACAGTGAAACGGAGCCAGTTCAGAGTAGGGACTCAAGAGCCGGAACGCCTGGGATGAAACCCAGGCCTGACGCCCTCTCTACCATAACGCCCATCTACAAAGCAGCCGCAAGAAGAGCAGTACTTGCCTCACAGAGACACGCTGAAGATTAAAAGAGTCCTAACTGCTGAGAACACCGCCTGGCACAAAGGAAGCAGAACCTAAGTGGTAAGCACCTCTTTAAGCTTAGATTTTGGGAGTCCAAATCCCTCGTGTGTTGCACTGCTTTGAACGCTTCCTCTGGCTCCTGCCCCTCCTTCACTGGCCACGCCGGCCCCTCTCCGACCCCTCTCTCTGAACCTGAGTCTCCTCATCTGCAAGCTGACAGAAATGGCCTTGGCTGGTCATTAAGCCCCTCCATGCTAATTAGCTGGGCTCCCAGGATCCGTGTGCTTCTTCCCTTCTGACTGTCACATGCTCACTACTTGGCCTCACTGCACCTCCCGAAAGTTTCAACCCCCTCCCCCCACTGGCCTGAACCTTCTCCAGTTCAGGAGGAGCTTTGCAAGACTTTATGTCTCCCTTGAGCACATACCCAAATGTAAAAACACTACATTAAACGCCAGGCCCCGGTTTAGAGCTCCAAGCCAGTAAATTAAAAATGATAGTTCCCACAGTAACCATCTCTCTTCCTACCGTGTCCATTTTTAGAACTGTGTATTACTGTACGGGTTGACAAATTTACTGCCTGCCTGCGTGTCTGTGTGTGCGTGTGTCTGGCTAACTTATGAGGAATGCAAAAATTCATTCCAACCTGTTCTGACTTTGGGGAGATAAAATTCTCAGCCACAGCCATGCGGCAGTGATCTCTCTCTGCCTGTGGTCCATCTCCTATAACAGGAGTCACCACACACTGAACCCGGATGGGTGATCAAGGAGTCATACTCCATCCTCTGCTCCTGTGCGTCGCGGAACAGGAAGCCGCAAGCCAGCATGATTCCCGGGGCTTGTGTCATGCTGTGTGTCTGGGGGCTGACTTCAAACCCTGCTGGAGTTCCAGGATTTGGTTTGGCAAGTATCAAGATAGATAAAAGCACAGAGATGAGACAGAGATGGGGGAAGAAAGAAGAAGAAAAAAAGGCATGGAGCAGCAGGCTGGGAGGAGAAATTGAGGGAGACAAAAAGGGAAGGGGGATCTCTGGGGAAAAAAACAAACAAAAAGGGAAGAGGAACTGCAGGTAGTCCAAAAAGTAGAAAAGACCAAAGGAAAGAAGGAGTGCTGGGCCAGGCCCCAAGAGAAGGGAGTAAGTAGAAGCATAAAGAGAAAACAAACAAACAAGGGTATAATTAAAATGGACGGGACCTGGCCTGAGGAACAGCAGCGGGAGATTCAAGAGTAGGGTGGTGTGAAAGAGGGCAACAGCAGAAGCAAGAAAAACTACAATCCTGCAGCCAGTGGAACAAAAACCACATTCACAGAAAGGTAAGACAAGAAGAAAAGGCAGAGGGCTATGTACCAGATGAAGGAACAAGATAAAACCCCAGAAAAACAACTAAATGAAGTGGAGATAGGCAACCTTCCAGAAAAAGAATTCAGAATCATGATACTGAAGATGATCCAGGACCTTGGAAACACAATGGAGGCAGAGATCGAGAAGATGCAGGAAATGTTTAACAAAGATCTAGAAGAATTAAAGAACAAACAAACAGAGATGAACAATACAATAACTGAAAACTACACTAGAAGGAATCAATAGCAGAATAACTGAGGCAGAAAAACGGATAAGTGAGCTGGAAGACAGAATGGTGGAATTCACTGCTGCGGAACAGAATAAAGAAAAAAGAATGAAAAGAAATGAAGACAGCCTAAGAGACCTCTGGGACAACATTAAACGCAACAACATTCGCATTATAAGGGTTCCAGAAGGAGAAGAGAGAGAGAAAGGACCAGAGAAAATATTTGAAGAGACTACAGTCGAAAATTTCCCTAACATGGGAAAGGAAATAGCTACCCAAGTCCAAGAAGCGCAGCGAGTCCCGTACAGGACAAACCCAAGGAGAAACATGTCAAGACACATAGTAATCAAATTGGCAAAAATTAAAGACAAAGAAAAACTATTGAAAGCAGCAAGGGAAAAATGACAAATAATATATAAGGGAACTCCCATAAGGTTAACTGATTTCTCACCAGAAACTCTACAAGCCAGAAGGCAGTGCCATGATATACTTAAAGTGATGAAAGGGAAGAACTTACAACCAAGATTACTCTACCAGGCAAGGATCTCATTCAGATTTGATGGACAAATCAAAAGCTTTACAGACGAGCAAAAGCTAAGAGAATTCAGCACCACCAAACCAGCTCTACAGCAAATGCTAGAGGAACTTCTCTAAGTGGGAAGCACAAGAGACGAAAAGGACCTACAAAAACAAACCCAAAACAATTAAGAAAATGGTCATAGGAACATACATATCAATAATTACCTTAAACATGCATGCAATGCTCCAACCAAAAGACACAGGCTTGCTGAAGGAATACAAAAACAAGACCCATATATATGCTGTCTACAAGAGACCCACTTCACACCTAGGGACACATACAGACTGAAAGTGAGGGGATAGAAAAAGATATTCCATGCAAATAGAAATCAAAAGAAAGCTGGAATAGCAATACTCATATCGTAAAAAATAGACTTTAAAATAAAGAATGCTACAAGAGACAAGGAAGGACACTACATAATGATCAAGGGATCAATCCAAGAAGAAGATATAACAATTATAAATATATATGCACCCAACATAGGAGCATCTCAATACATAAGGCAACTGCTAACAGCTATAAAAGAGGAAATCGACAGCAACACAGTAATAGTGGGGGACTTTAACACCTCACTTACACCAATGGACAGATCATCCAAAATGAAAATAAATAAGGAAACACAAGCTTTAAATGACACAATAGACCAGATAGATTTAACTGATATTTATAGGACATCCCATCCCAAAACAGCAGATTACACTTTCTTCTCAAGTGCGCACGGAACATTCTCCAGGATAGATCACATCTTGGGTCGCAAATCACGCCTCAGTATATTGAAGAAAATTGAAATCATAACAAGCCTCTTTTCTGACCACAACGCTGTGAGATTAGAAATGAATTACAGGGAAGAAAACGTAAAAAACACAAACACATGGAGGCTAAACAATACGTTACTAACTAACCAAGAGATCACTGAAGAAATCCAAGAGGAAATCAAAAATTACCTACAGACAAATGACAATGAAAACACGACGATGCAAAACCTACAGGATGCAGCAAAAGCAGTTCTAAGAGGAAAGTTTATAGTTATACAAGCCTACCTCAAGAAAACAAAAATCTCAAATAAACAATCTAACGTTACACCTACAGGAACTAGAGAAAGAAGAACAAACAAAATCCAAAGTTAGCACAAGGAAAGAAATCATAAAGATCAAAGCAGAAATAAACGAATTAGGAACAAACAAAACAATAGCAAAGATCAGTAAAACTAAAAGCTGGTAGCTCTTTGAGAAGATAAACAAGTTGACAGACCATTAGCCAGACTCATCAAGAAAAAGAGGGAGAGGACCCAAATCAATAAAATTAGAAATGAAAAAGGAGAAGTTACAACAGACACTGCAGAAATACAAAGCATTCTAAGAGACTACAACAAGCACTCTAGGCCAATAAAATGGACAACCTGGAAGAAATGGACAAATTCTTAGAAAGGTATAACCTTCCAAGATTGAACCAGGAAGAAATGGAAAATACGAGCAGACCAATCACAAGTAATGAAATTGAAACTGTGATTAAAAATCTTCCAACAGGGCTTCCCTGGTGGCGCAGTGGTTGAGAGTCACCTGCCGATGCAGGGGACACAGGTTCGTGCCCCGGTCCGGGAAAATCCCTAATGCAGCGGAGCGGCTGGGCCCGTGAGCCATGGCCGCTGAGCCTGCACGTCCAGAGCCTGTGCTCCGCAACGGGAGAGGCCACAACCGTGAGAGGCCCACGTACCGCAAAAGAAAAAAAATCTTCCAACAATCAAAAGTCCAGGACCACATGGCTTCACAGGTGAATTCTATCAAACATTTAGAGAAGAGCTAACACCCATCCTTCTCAAACTCTTCCCAAAAACTGCAGAAGAAGGAGCACTCCCAAACTCGTTCTATGAGGCCACCATCACCCTGTTACCAAAACCAGACAAAAATACTACAGAAAAAGAAAATTACAGACCAATATCACTGATGAACGTAGATGCAAAAATCCTCAACAAAATACTAGCAAACAGAATCCAACAACACATTAAAAGGATCATACACCATGATCAAGTAGGATTTATCCCAGGGGTGCAAGGATTCTACAAAATACACAAATCAATGTGATACACCATATTAACAAATTGAAGAATAAAAACCATATGATCATCTCAGTAGATGCAGAAAAAGCTTTTGACAAAATTCAACACCCATTTATGGTAAAAGCTCTCCAGAAAGTGGGCATAGAGGGAACCTACCTCAACATAATAAAGGCCATATACGACAAACCCACTGCAAACATCACTGTCACTAGTGAAAAACTGAAAGCATTTCCTCTAAGATCAGGAACAAGACAAGGATGTCCACTCTCACCCCTATTATTCAACATAGTTTTGGAAGTCCTAGCCACAGCAATCAGAAGAAAAAGAAATAAAAGGAATACAAACTGGAAAAGAAGAAGTAAAACTGTCACTGTTTGCAGATGACATGATACTATACATAGAGAATACTAAAAATGGCACCAGAAAACTACTAGAGCTAATCAATGAATTTGGTAAAGTTGCAGGATACAAAATTAATGCACAGAAATCTCTTGCATTCCTATACAGTAATGATGAAAAATCTGAAAGAGAAATTAAGGAAACACTCCCACTTACCACTGCAACAAAAAGAATAAAATACCTAGGAATAAACCTACCTAGGGAGACAAAAGACCTGTATGCAGAAAACTATAAGACACTGATGAAAGAAACTAAAGATGATACCAACAGATGGAGAGATATACCATGTTCTTGTTTTGGAAGAATCAATATTGTGAAAATGACTATATTACCCAAAGCAATCTACAGATTCAATGCAATCCCTGTCAAATTTCCAATGGCAGTTTTTACAAAACTGGAGCAAAAAATCTTAAAATTTGTATGGAGACACAAACGATCCCGAATAGCCAAAGCAGTCTTGAGGGAAAATAACGGAGAGGGAGGAATCAGACTCCCTGACTTCAGACTATACTCCAAAGCTACAGTAATCAAGACAATATGGTACTAGCACAAAAACAGAAACATAGATCAATGGAACAAGATAGAAGGCCCAGAGATAAACCCACACACCTATGGTCAACTCCTCTATGACAAAGGAGGCAGGGATATACAATGGAGAAAAGACACACTCTTCAATAAGTGGTGCTGGGAAAACTGGACAGCTACATGTAAAAGAATGAAATCAGAACACTCCCTAACACCATACACAAAAATAAACTCAAAATGGATTTGAGGCCTAAATTTAAGACCTGACACTATAAAACTCTTAGAGGAAAACACAGGAAGACACTCTTTGACATAAATCACAGCAAGATCTTTTTTGATCCACCTCCTAGAGTAATGGAAATAAAAACAAAAGTAAACAAATGGGACCTAATGAAACTTCAAAGCTTTTGCACAGCAAACGAAACCATAAACAAGATGAAAAGACAACCCTCAGAATGGGAGAAAATATTTGCAAATGAATCAATGGACAAAGGATTAAACTCCAAAATACATAAACAGCACATGCAGCTCAATAATAAAGAAACAAACAACCCAATCCAAAAATGGGCAGAGTACCTAAATAGGCATTTCTCCAAAGAAGACATACTGATGGCCAAGAAGCACATGAAAATCTCAACATCACTAATTATTAGAGAAATGCAAATCGAAAGTACAATGAGGTATCACCTCACACCAGTTAGACTGGGCATCATCAGAAAATCTACAAACAACAAATGCTGGAGAGGGTGTGGAGAAAAGGGAACCCTCTTGCACTGTTAGTGGGAATGTAAATTGACACAGCCACTATGGAGAATAGTATGGAGGTTCCTCAGAAAATTAAAAATAGAACTACCATATGACCCAGCAATCCCACTACTGGCATATACCCAGAGAAAACCATAATTCCAGAAGACACATGCACCCCAATGTTCATTGCAGCACTATTTACAATAGCCAGGTCATGCAAGCAACCTAAATGCCCATCGACAGACGAATGGATAAAGAAGTTGTGGTACATATATACAATGGAATATTACTCAGCCATAAAAAGGAACAAAATTGAGTCATTTGTTGAGACGTGGATGGATCTAGAGACTGTTATACAGAGTGAAGTAAGTCAGAAAGAGAAAAACAAATATCGTGTATTAACGCACGTATGTGGAAACTAGAACAGTGGTACAGATGAACCAGGTTGCAGAACAGAAGTTGAGACACAGATGTAGAGAACAAACATATGGACACCAAGGGGGGAAAACCACGGTGGGGTGGGGATGGTGGTGTGCTGAAGTGGGCGATTGGGATTGACATGTATACACTGATGTGAATAAAACTGATGACTAATAAGAACCTGCAGTATAAAACAACAAACAAACATACAAAGAAAACAACTAATACTAAACTTTCTTTGGATTATTTGTATGGAAATATGTTAATATAAATGTTTCAGACATTACATGAAATTTCTAAAAATCTTATATGTTCTGGTATAACATTATAAGTCATAATTCTAGTTATTACTTTAAAACGTATATCTCAGAAATAACTAAATTTCCTTGTCAACTGCATTATTATGAACTTTCATCAAATCTTTAACTGTGGTCATTTTTAAGTCTTTTGTCATTCACAGACAGTTCTGGGTGTACTCTGATGCTTTTGCAAAAATGTTCCTATAAAAGGTTTTCATCTTCAAGGAATTCATGGAAAAGACTCTGACAAGTACAGGTTTCTGGTAACTGACTATACTGCTGAACTGAATGAATAAGCATTTTCAGAACTCTAATGGAAAACTGATGAATTCATAAAAGTGCTAACAAAAGATCAAGATGAAAAAAAAATAATTACATGGGACTGAGTGAACTGATGAGGATGATTATAATTTTTGTGACTTTCTGTTTGAATAAAAAAAAAAATCCCACAAGGACTCAGAGGCAAAAAATATACAAATCAATTTTCACTGCAAAGTAAAGGAGCTGTTACAGTGGAGGACTCCTGGACTGAATGTCAATATTATGACATAGTATGAGTGTGCTTCGTGGTTGGTAATTGCAATCACTGTTGCTTTTGTTGTGGTCATCCACTTACAATGCTTGGTGTCAGTTTACTTATCTCTTGTAAAAATAAAATAGAGTGTGTGTGTGTGGGAAAAAAAGGAAAAAAAAAAAAACTACAATGAGGTATCACCTCACACCAGTTAGAATGGGCATCATCAGAAAATCTACAAACAACAAATGCTGGAGAGGGTGTGGAGAAAAGGGAACCTTCTTGCATTGTTGGTGGGATTGTAAATTGATACAGCCACTATGGAGAACAGTATGGAGGTTCCTTAAAAAACTAAAAATAGAACTACCATATGACCCCGCAATCCCACTACTGGGCATATACCCAGAGAAAACCATAATTCAGAAAGACACACGCCCCGCAATATTCACTGCAGCAGCATTTACAATAGCCAGGTCATGGAAGCTACCTAAATGCCCATCGACAGACGAATGAATAAAGAAGATGTGGTACATATATACAATGGAATATTACTCAGCCATAAAAAGGAACGAAATTGGGTCATTTGTTGAGACATGGATGGATCTAGAGACTGCCATACAGAGTGAAGTAAGTCAGAAAGAGAAAAACAAGTATCATATATTAACGCACGTATGTGGAACCTAGAAAAATGGTAAAGATGAACCGGTTTGCAGGGCAGAAATAGAGACACAGACATAGAAAACAAACGTATGGACACCAAGGCAGGGAAGCCGTGGGGTGTGGGTGGGGGTGGGGTTGTGATGAACTGGGCGATTGGGATTGACATGTATACACTGACGTGTATAAAACTGATGACTAATAAGAACCTGCTGTATAAAAAAATAAAATTAAAAAATACATAAAATGGAGAGAAAAACAATATGAATAAATAATCTTTTAAATACTTATAAATACATCTTCCACAATTCATGTTAAAGAACTTTTACCCATAGATGTTCAATACACATCATTTCCCCATGTACTAGACGCTTCCATGGGTAATCCTATCACGGTGTGAAGGGAGGAGCCAGGCAGGCCAGGGGCCAACACAGGCTTCACCCTATGCTCTATGACTTTCAGCAAGTTGGTGGACCTCTCTAGGCCTAAGTTTCCTCATCTAAATTGAGGATAACAGTCTTGTCCCGTGGGTGGTCATGAGGATTGCGTGCACACATGTAGAGACACGGAGTGCCATATAAACATCAGAGCTATACACGTTTTAGTGATTGTTCTGATCACTCAGTCCTCCCAACCACCCCAGATGTAGGCATCTGCATCCCCAGTCAACCCTTGAAGATGCCGGTACCCAAGTTAATACACCCAGTAATCAACAGGAGATGGAATTCAAACACACTCCGTGCTCCTTAGACTAGAGACCATGGGGGAGGGAAAGAGAGCATGGAAGTGAGAGAGAAAAAAAAGAAGAGGGAGAAGCATCCTTTTCCCCTTAGGTGAGATGGCAGACACGAAAAGGCAAAGAAATCAGAGCACAGGGAAGAGAAAAAAGGGGTGGGCTGGGTACAGAGATCCCGAGACCTTGACAAAGGCAACCAAGTTGAAGGTCAGCATTTGGACCATCTCCCATCTGGCCTAGTGGGTCCCTCTAGCCAGCGAGGCCAGCCCTGGGAGGGGGTCCCGCTGGGCTGGTCCTCCCACACAGCATCTATCCACCCAACACTCTTCTGGACTCATCCAGCACCACAAAGCCACGGCCGCTGCACAGAACAGGGGCTCCAGTGGACCCTGCTTTGGATCCTCTTCAAAGCACGAGGGTCCCTTTCTAGTTCTAGAAAGTGCGTTAGAGCCAGTGAGGCAGCAGGCCCGACAGCCCTCGCCTGGGGAGGGCCCAGCCTGACTGTGCGGCCCTGGCAGTTGCACACATCACCCTCTGGCTTGAGAACAGAGTAGATTTCTGGGGACGTTATCAAGAGAGAATGAATACTGAAACCCCACAAGGACTCCATGCCGTTGCTTTCCACGTGCTGTAAGTGGAGGTGGAGGCATCCCCAACTGCAACGTGTTAATCCAATTGACATTTGGGGGAGGAGAAGGAGAGGCTGCTGGTCAGGAAGAGCGGTTTCACACTTTTCCAAAAGATGGGAAGAAGGGGAGAATTAAAAATAGATTTGGTGTTGCCTTAACACTACAAGCCACGCACACGACATTGATCAGAGAGAATCAGTGTGGTTGAGTATGGGACGCGGCGGTACCAGTGGACTCATTTCTCACCAGCATATATTGACTGTGCAGTAAGAACGCCTGTGAGCCCAAGACTGGAACACGGCCCTTCACAGGCCAGGAGTGGGCAAGTCAGCAAGCAAAATACATGCCTGTCGGCCCACGTGCGTACACCTCCCTACACGCTCGACACAAAAACTGGCCAAGCCCCATTCATCTCTCCTAAGCCTCCCGGTGTGTCCTGGCCCATCACGGCTGGCTTTAAACAAGCAGTTGCAAAGGCTATGACTCCTCTTAACACTTGACCTCCTCCTATTCTCTGGGCCCTTCGATGGTTCTGACATGGACCCAACGGGAGACCCCTAAGGAACCAGGGAGGGGGGTCCCTGCTCTTCTCCAGGCAGCACGACTCTTCCTGCCTCTGCACCCACGTTCCTTCTTCTGTGTTTCAGTTTCTGTAATATACCTTTAAAGACAAGCATCTCCCTTGTTATTCCAATAATTCATTCCTGAAAATAAAATGTCGTGTGCCACAAAGCTAACAGGGAACCAATTTCCCACAATTTTCACTGGGAAAAGTTATAATTAAAATTATAAATTAAGATTGTAATTAAAACTTAACAATGCATTAGATGTGACGCCAACTCCCTCCCCTCCCGATTTCCTAAAATGAAATAAAGACATCATAAACATAAAACACCTGTACTGAAGTGACAAATTCTCTTGCGAGGATGTAAAAATGCTAAAAAAAAAAAAACCCCGGTGCTTCCTGATCAGAACACCGTCCACGCGGCTGTCAGCGTGAGGCCGCCACCTGGCTGTTCTCATCTCCGGCAGCACCCCAGGCCCACGTCCCAGGTTTGTTGGTGCTTGGAGGCTTCTCAGAATGTCTACACACAGTTCCAATTTTCTACCAGTTGTATCTGGTCTAGGACTTAATACTTACCGTAATACATTATCTTATTTAAAACAGTATATTGATTTTTGCAGCATAAATATTTTCCCTATGTAAACATCATCCCCCGAAATATGCTATCGAGATATGTACTTTGTATAAAGTTTAGGTATTTAAAAAAGGGGCAGCAGCATTATCCACAGTCCCCCGCTCCCCATAAGGTGGCAGAACCCAAATATTCATCCGAAGATGAATGGATAAACAAAATGCGATGCCTGCCTACGAGGACACATCGCTCAGCCTTGAAAAGGAGGGAAATTCTGACACATGCCACTATGTGCACGAACCTTAATGATGTTTTGCCAAATAAAATAAGCCAGACCCGAAAGGACGAATAATGCCCTATTCCACATATGTGAGGTACTTACAATAGGCAAATTTATGGAAATCAAGTAGAATTGAGGTTATCAGGGGCTGGTGGAGGGGAAATGAGAAGTTGCAGTGATGAACCAGTTTTGGAAATGAATCGTGGTGATGGTTACACAACATTGTGAATGTACTTAATGCCATGGAAGGGCACACTTAAAAATGGTTGGAGTGGTAAATATTGTCATGTATGTATATCTATCGTTTGGGGGGGTTTTATCGGTTTGTTTTTTTTTTTGGTTTTTCTTTTGGGCCGTGCCACGCAGCATGCAGGATCTTAGTTCCCCAACCGGGGATCAAATCTGGGCCCCGTGCAATGAAAGCACGGAGTCCTAACTACTGGACCACCAGGGAATTCCCTATGTTATGTATACTTTATGACAATTAAAACAAGAGGCACTCTACTTGGAAAACCTCAACCCCGAAGTAGGCTGTAGGTAGTAGGTTATCAATATCTGGACGTGGTAAATTTTGGAATGAGTTTTTCTTGGTGACATAGCAGCTTGGTAAGTGGCATATGGAATATTAGAAAGGAGGGCTCATTGGTGAGAGAAGGTTTTCAAGAAATGTGGGCTGGCTAAAATATTTTAGAGGTTCTCTCCTCGTTTTCATAAACATACTGAAAACCTAGAGAGATTGGAATCACCATCCTTAGTGATGCCATCCCAGGGGTGATCCCTAAGCAGTCTTGTTTCTAGCCTCTCTTTGGAAAGACCGCTCTCCGTTTGCCTCATACCGGCTACGAGGGTGAGAGCAATGGTCCCTATAACATCGCCATGCCTGCCTCTCATGAGCCTGTCTGCAAGGTGCTGGCGAGAGCATCTGAAATGACAGAAGGCAGAGATACAGATATTGTTCAGCTTTCTTGAACCACCTGATGCCTCCTGACTGATGAATATAGGGAGGATGTAGTGGGAAGTTAACCCTTTTTCACCTCAAACTTTTTTGGCCACTACTGTTACCTAACAAAATCATCTAAGATTTTTGCATGACCCAATTGATTTAGGTAAATTCGCACAAAAAAAGAAATAGGATGAGGTAGTCCCCCTTGGTCCCTTCCAACTATAACAGTTGACACTTAACCTTATCTCTGAAATGGCTGGTTGCAGTCTTTACGTGGCTGGCACTGACTCTGGGGTGGAAAGGCCAGGATGGGGAATCAAAGAAATCAGAGTTTGGGACTATCATTTGAGACTAAGAGAAGTAGTTAAGTCCTCATTGGGCATCTTCTGTGGATGGTGCCGAGTCCTTTCTGCCCTATATTCAGTTCAGCGAAAATCACCGTGTCCCGTAACATAGTGCCAGACAGCTGGACTAACTTCCTTAACAACCAACCAACCACCACCTGAGGCAGGAGAGGAAGGAGCCACACATTCTATTATTTTTTTTTTTCAAGATTTTTCCCTAACATTTTCTTATGAGAGTTTTCAAACATACAGTAATGGTAAAAGAATTTTACAGTGAACATGTATATCCCTACACCTACATTCTACCATTATTAACATCTTACCACACTTGCTATATCATACCTACCTACTCTTCTAGTCATCCATCAACCCATTTTTTAAATGCATTTCCAAACAGTAAGTTACTTGTCACCCCATTATTCTCTAGCCACTTTGGTATGTACTGCATTAACTTGGGTTTAATAAAGTTACATACAACGAAATGCACAGACCAACCATTGGTGAGTTTTGACAAATATCTATACCTATGTAACCCAAACCACCTTTAAGATACAGACCATATTGGGCTAATGATGTAATTCACTCAACCGACTTCCCACTCAACCTCTGCCCACACTCCCCACATGTAAGCACTTTTAAAATTTATTTCCATTATAAATTGGTTCTTCCCACCCCAGAACTTTGTCCATTAGGCATCAAATATATAATCTTTTGGGTATGCCTTCTTTCAGAGTGTAACATTAGTGCGATTCACCCACGTTGTTGCATGTATCAGCTGTCTGGGTTTTTGTACTGCTCAGTATGAGCTATGTCGTCATATTAATATATCACATTTATCCATTCTCTTATTGATGAGCACCTAGGTTGTTTGCAGTTTGGGCAACAACTACAATTGGAATGGAAGAGTCAGAGGACAGGTGTCTATTTAGTTTTATAAGAAGCTGCCAGACTTCTTTTCAAAGCAGATGAACCCTTTTATATTCCCACCAATAAAGTATGAGAGTTACAGTTGTACCACATCCTTGCCAACATTTGATGTTGTCAGTCTTTTTAATTTTAGCCATTTTCTGGTGGGTTTGTGGTGGCATCTCATGGTAGTTTTTCCTGGCTTTCTGTGGGGTCCTCAAGCTTTTTCTTTAGAATTCCATTGATTTGCTGATGGTGTTTTTCAGTGTATCTCTTTGTATGGCTTTTGGAGTGGTTGCTCTGAATATTGCATTATATCTACATAACTTAGCAACGCCTACCAGGGCGGACAGCTTACTAGTTTGAGTGAAGTGCAGAAACCTGACCTCCCTTTGTTTCCCTTTATCCTCTCCCATTTACAATAGGATTGTTGTAACATTTCCCCTACATACACTGAGAGACAAATCAGACATTCTCCAAACGCCTTTACATCTTGGACACCTACTGTGAAACTTAGTTTTCACCAAGCAGATACACCTGTGTGAGATTAGACGCAAAAATGAACATCACGGGGTAGGGCAGCTCTTCTGTTGCCTTGACTCTTTTCTGGCAAGTATAAGTAAGAGATATTTGGTATTTTCCAGAGGCATCTGTGATTAGATCCTCGAGTTCAGTCCTGAACTTCATGAGTACCAAAAAACATGGTGCCCGTGCTGCCCTCACAGGTCCCAGCAGACAAGGTGGTCCTTATGGGGAGAGGTATCCCAGTGGCTTCTTAACCACAGTTTCCCTGGCGATCTGGTTCTGGGAGGTTCCAAGAACTGCCCCTCAGCTGACAGTCTGTGCCTCTAGCTTCTCCTGGAATTCTGCAAGGCACCTAATAATGGCAACAAATCCTTTTCTGCTTAAACTCATGCATTCTCTAGTCTGTAACTGAACTCTAATAGATGGGAGTCCCATGACTAATTACTGGCAGAGCGGAGATCAAAACCCTGATCTCTGCTCTTTCTTCTACAGTGTGCTACTAGAGTCTCTCTCTTGACTACGTTCTTCAAAGAAGAAAGAGTTGAAAGTCCCATGTTCTATTTTGAGAACATGCACTGGGAATGAAATGTTTGTATTTCTATGTCATTTCCTTTGTCCACTTTCCCACACCTGCTGTCATCATTACGTGGGCTGGTTTAACCACTACTCAGGAGCCAAATACTGTGGGTCCTTCCCAGGCAGCACAGTGGTGACAACCATGAGAATATTTTTCTGCTCTGCCTTGTGACTGCAGTTGAATTAATCAAGACGTTTCTTTCTTAAAAGATTGAACTCACTCTAGGAAACAGAGAAGAATGTAATCTAAAGGGGCTTCCCATACTTACCTGCATGTGGACAAACCCTGAACTTAGAACCCAAAGATCTGGAAATCACAGCCCAGCTACATCCCAGCTTGGGCTACTGATCAAGCATTTTTTGAGCTTCCGCTGCTCTAGCTCCATTGGCTTCCTTGCTGTGACAAACATATTTGGTCTTTGTGCCCAGTTCCTGGCACACAGCTCCTAAAACCCTTGGAATTCTGGCATGATGAGTGTCTTGTGTATGCTAATGAGATGACTGGTGACTGGGGACCCCTAGAGAGCGTTAGGAGGGGGTCTGGTCACCAGAAAGACCAAGGTAGGATTAGAGGGTTGCAACTTTCAGCCCCACCCCATGCCCAATACCCAGGGAGGGGAGAGGGGCTGGAGACTGAGTTAAGCACCAATGACCACTGACTCAATCCATCATGCCTGCACAATGAAACCTCCATAAACCCCCTAAGTGACAGGGTCCAGACAGCTTCCAGGTTGATGGACACATCATGGTCCTGGGAGAAGCACGCCTACAGAGGGTGCATATGTGATCCCTGCCTTGTTCCCAACTTGTACCCTTTAATAATAAACCAGGGATAGTAAGTAAAGCACTTCCCTGAGTTCCAAAGATGGGGGGGTTGTGGCAACCCCCTGAATTTACACCCAGTTGAGCAGAAGTGCAGGTGCCAACCTGAGATATGTGACTGGAATCTGAAGTGGGGACAGTCTTGTGGAACTAAGCCCTTAAGCCATGGGGTCTGAACTAACTAGATAGTTAGTGCAAGCATTAAATCGTGGGACAGCCAGTTGGAGTCCTGAGAGTCAGAAAACTGGTGTGGGAAGAAACTCCCAAGCATTCGCTCTCATAGTGTTGTAGGTAAGAATTGCGTAGACCTGTTCCTCCAATAAGACAAGCACAGTCCTGCCACAGGACCTTTGCATCTGCAATTTCCTCTGGCTGGAACCTGCATCCTTTTGTTATCTGTATGGCGAGCACCCTCACTTCACTCTAGTGTTTACTCAAAAAGCCTTCCATAATACCTGGTATATCTTGAATTTTTTTCTTATAGCACAGATATGATTCAATCTTATAACCAGCCATCCCTTGACATCTGTGGGGGACTGGTTCCAGGACCCGCCCGTGAATACCAAAATGTCAAGTCGCTTATATAAAACGGCATAGTATTTAACCTATACACATCCTCCTGTGTATTTTACATCACTTCTAGATTACTTATTTTATCTAAGACAATGTAAATGCTGTGTAAACAATTGTTGGCGTGCGGCAAATTCAAGTGTTGCTTTTTGAAATTTTCTGGAATTTTTTTCCCAGAGTATTTTTGATCTATGGTTGGTTGAATCCATGGATGTGAAACCTGCAGATACGGATGCCCGACTGTACCTATTTTCCACTTCAGTATTCCCAGTACATGGAATGGTGACTGGCACATAGTAGGAGCTCAATAAATCTGAAGAGTGAATGCATGCCGCCTGTCTGCATGTTTACTGGGGATCCAAGGCCCTCATCTCTAAACCTGAGGTCACAACGCTGACCTCTGACAACCGTCGTAAATGTTAACTGAGATGGATTATACAAAAAGCCATGACAGTGAAGCATGTGCCCAGCACGTGGTGGATATTTTAAAAAATGTACTAATTCTAGGACAAACTGTTTTTCACATTCTAACATCTCTGAAATCAAGTAGCCTCCAGCAATAACTAGAGAGCATACAGCAGTGGTAACACAGCTGCACTGCTAGCACATTCACAACAGGTGTCAGTGGCTTCCATGAAAATCCTGGAGACAGTGGCGGGGGCGGGGGGGGTCACTTTTTAACCCCTATGCCCCACATGGTTGTGGGAAGGGGCAGGTGGAGGGTCCAGTGTGTCCACAACATTCCCAAAAGAGGAGCCAGGAGTAAGCTAGCTCCACAGCGCTGCAAAGTGGGTACAAATGCTTTCTCAGGATTCTTACAAGCGATCTGATGCTCATAACGACATGGAGGACAGTACAATAGAGAAAACACAGACGGCAATGACACTGTAGAGAAGGGATTCCAAAGAGTGAGGCTCAATGCGAAGAAGCTTTAAGAATACCTGAACTGGGACTTCCCTGGTGGTGCAGTGGTTAAGAATCCACCTGCCAATGCAGGGGACAAGGGTTCGAGCCCTGGTCGGGGAAGATCCCACATGCCACAGAGCAACTAAGCCTGTGCACCACAACTACTGAGCCTGCGCTCTAGAGCCTGTGAGCCACAACTACTGAGCCCACACGCCACAACTACTGAAGCCCACGTGCCTAGAGCCTGTGCTCCGCAACAAGAGAAGCCACCGCAATGAGAAGCCCGCGCACCGCAATGAAGAGTAGTGCCTGCTCGCCGCAACTAGAGAAAGCCTGTGGGCAGCAATGCAGCCAAAAATAAATAAATTAATTAATTAAAAAAAAATACCTGAACCAACATGCTTGCCCATATTTTCCTTCATATGTAGGCATAGCAGTAAAATATGATAAAACCCACCTAACTAGGTCTAAAAGGGCTCTTTCAATAAGTATGGGAATATATGTATAGCTGATTCACTTTGTTATAAAGCAGAAACTGACACTCCATTGTAAAGCAATTATACTCCAATAAAGATGTTAAAAAAATAAAAAACAATAAGTATAAAAGATTCAAAAGGATGAGAAAGCATTGTGTCACAGCTTAATTAAAAGCCTTTTTAAATTTCTTGGCTTTATATAAAATAATGGTGTGTCTTACAATTGGCAGCATCTAAGATTAGGTGATATAGGAGATTTGTTTGAGAAAAAAATTGAAACAAAACTCTAATGCACTCTTGACCTCAGATATTTCTCTACTAGTTCATCCATTGACTTAATATTCCTGTATTGAATTCCCATGTCTATTTTCAGGCCTAATTTACATCGCACGTTTTCCGGGGGGAAAGAAACAAATCTGGGTGTTTCTCAAGGACAATGATCTCTTGAAGGGTTGTCCTGGGGCCAGCAGTATCAGTATCAGCTGGAAACTTCTTAGAAATGCACAGCCTTAGGCCCCCCAAGTCTCCTAAATCAGAAATTGGGGGAAGGGGGAGTTGTTAGAACCAGCCCTCCAGCTGATTCTGATGGAGTCTAGAGTTTGAGAAGCCCTATTTCAGGAAAATCACCCAGCACCATACGCCAGCAGCTTGATCACTCAAGTGTAACTACTCACTGAAGTTTAACTAAAATGTCCTGGGAGGGCTTCCCTGGTGGCGCAGTGGTTGAGAGTCCGCCTGCCGCTGCAGGGGACACGGGTTTGTGCCTCGGTCCGGGAGGATCCCACATGCCGCGGAGCGGCTGGGCCCGTGAGCCATGGCCGCTGAGCCTGCGCGTCCGGAGCCTGTGCTCCGCAACGGGAGAGGCCACAACAGTGAGAGGCCCGTGTACCAAAAAAAAAAAAATGTCCTGGGAATTCATCCTATACCAGGCACCGTGTTGGGGGGATGGAGGACAGATTCTGATTCAAGAGTCCGGGTGGACTTCTCAGAGGAGGTGGCAATGTAGGGTAAGAAGGTTTTGGATAGGTTTTCTATGGTAGAGGAGAGAGATGCACTAAGGAACTAGGACAAGCAGAGGGCGAGAGCACATTCAGAGCCCCATGAGCATAGGGGGCCATCACTCAGGTGTGCTCTGAAATCTGATTAATTTGACATCCGCTCCCCCCCACCCCACCTTTACATGCTCACCATGGATTCCACTTGCGGCAAGGCCAGCCAAGTTGCCAGCCCAGAGCCGCTCTCCCTTGTCTGCTTAGGAAGAGAACCCGGCTTCCATTCAGGGGAGTAAAGCAGCCAGAGAAAAGACTGTATACCTGACAGCCTCTAGGGCAGCTAAGCATGGCTGTGGGACTTCAGGAAGGCCACCCAGAGGCAGTTTGCCCTCTGAGATGTGCGCCCGTCCTGGCCTTCTCCCTGCTTCTTCTTGGCTGCTGGCCTGCAAGGATGTTGACACCCAAGAGCCACGATGGACACTGAGGTGCTTTGACACACGGCTGAGGATGGGAGAATTGCAAGATAGCATCCTGGGATCTAGCGATACCGTTAAACTACCGCACCACGCTACCCTGCCAACACCCTGACTTCTCGGATGTGAGAGAAAACTAAGCTTCCCTCTGGTGAAACCACTGTTACAGGGAACCTGCCGTCATGTCATCGAGCCTAACTGTCACTGGTGCACCACTCTCTTTCCAACGGCCTCCTATGAACCTGCAAAACTCCAGGTTCTTCCTCCTCTTGCGGAATAGCTCTGCCCCCCCTCCCCATCTTCCTCTCCACCTACTGCCATTCTTCTTGAGAACATTATCACAGACCCGCCCAACCCTCTAGCCTGACGGCAAAATAAGGGCATCATTTCCAAGCACCTTCGCCCACACTCCCTGTAGCACCTTCATCCCCCCTACACCTCGCTGCTCAAAGTATGACCCAGGTACCGACTACATCAGCATCACCCGGGAGCTCATCACAAAGGAAGACTCACCAGCTCACCCCAGGCTTATGAATCAGAGTCTGCGTTTTAACAAAATCACAGTTTGAGAGACATTACTGTCATCGTCATCTTCACCTACAGCTGCTCACCTCCAGACCACAGATTGGGAAATGCGTTCTCTGGCTACACCCTCCCGTCCCTCCAGGTCTCTCGTTCTTTGTCAATCTTTCCTACAACTCTGAAAGCCACCGATACCATCCTGAATTGCTACTCACTCTTCCCTGGACAAAATAATCACCTTCACACTTCCCTGCTTTTGTTTATTTAACTGCTTCTGCCTGGGATGTCCTCTGAAGCCTCTGGCCACCCGTGGACCCACTCGCCCTCCAGTGTGCTATCAGTTCAGACGCCACCTCCAGACCATGAGTATTCTGGGGAGAGAGACTGAGTCTTCTCCGTCAGCAAGGTGGTACAGCAGTGGGCTCTGGAGCCCATGCCACTTACTGGAGCACGACTGAAAACATTTAAGGCAACTTGTCTCTGCCTCAGTTTCTTCATCTGTAAAACTCAGATAATCATGGGGCCTATATTTCCCAGGGCAGTTCTATCAAGTCAAGGATGTGATAGAATGAAAGAACTAGGACCAATGTTTGGCATGTAATAACTACTTAATAAATGCTAGACACTGATTCTGGACGCCAAGCCCTAGCATGGGAGCAGACACACGGTATGTTCTCAATAAATGTTGACTGAATCTAACTTGCAGTTTCTGCATTGACTTCTGTGTCTTCATTGTTCCTGGGCTCATGAGGCTACCGTACCCACTCTTCTCCACAGCCCAGCAAAAAGTCCAAATCCAGCTCCCCACAGGGACATCATTTAGGTGAAAGAACATTTTCTGCAGCCACCCCTGTCCTCAGAGCCTCGCCAAGAAACAGAAAAGCAAAGCAATATGCGTGTGAATTGGAAATTGTCTCTTTGCTCTCACTTCGTTAGGCTGATCTCCTGCAGTCCAACAAACGGAATCAGACAGCAGAAGGGACAGGAAAACATGGGACCTGGACATGCTGAAGCCCAAAGGACTCAGGTCCCAGGAGGAAATGCAATTCCAGGCCCACAAGGCTGCATGGAAATCAGGACAAAGGGCTTCTCCTTGGCAATGTCTTCAAGGTAGGAGGTGTGCTCCTGCCCTGGTCCCCTGAACACCCATCAACCAGTGCCTACGGAGTGCAGCCATGGGTCTATGTGGTAGGAATAAGAAGGTGGTTACAATGCAGTCCCTGTCTGCAAGGACGACTGGGACAGACAGACAAACTGACAACTACATGGTGTGTGATAATGCTACTAAGGGTACAGGTGCAAGATGTTAGGTAGGCAAGGAGGAGAGGAACATTACCAGATCAACGGGACTGGAAAGGAAGGAGGTCCAAGGAATTCTTACAGAGAAGACCCTGAGGCTGGGTTCTGAATAGGAGTTAGCCTGGCAAACAAGGCAGGAAAAGGCATCGGAGGCAGCAAGAACACAAGATACAAAGACACATGAGGGTAGGCTGAATAATAGTTCCCAAAGATGCCCAAGTGCTCATTCTTGGAATTTGCGAATGTTACATTGTAAGGCAAAAAAGACTTTGTAGGTACGATTAAAGATCGTGACATGGGGAGATCATCCGGGATTATCTGACCGGACCTGACACAATCACAAAATCCTTACAAGAGAGATGCAGGAAGAGCTGGCACCGGAGAAAAAGTCATTGTGAAAACAGAAGCAGAGATTGGAGACATGTGCTTCATAGATGGAGGGAGGGGCCACAAGCCGAGGAATGCAGCCCTGCCAACACCTTGACATTAGCCGAGAGAGAGACTGATGCTGGGCTTCTGACCTCTAGAAGTATACAAGAATAAATCTGTATTAATTTAAGGGGCTAAATTTGTGGTAATCTGTTATAGCAGCCACAGGAAATTTATACACATACACTGTTTGAGGTACACCTTCAGGAATGTTAAAGAAAAATGTCAGAAAGAGGAACCCAGCTCAGGAGGCAAAGCCACGGGCCAAATCACAAAAGGATCTGTGTACCAGGCTGAATTATCCTCAATACGGAGCTGCTGGCTAAAGGACATCAAGCGGACGGATGACAGAATAAGATCGCTAAAGCACTGAATTGCCAAACTTTTAGGTCTTAAATCTTAGCAATTACCACATGCCTAATTCCCCATTTTATTGACTCTCATTTCTTTTATCATAGGCTGTAATGACTTTATGAAAGGAAGGAATAACCAGCTGGTAGATGTAACGATTTGCAGCCCCCCCCGCCCCCAATTCCATTAAAATGTTTCCAAAGACGCGTACCTATATTTGTAGAGCTGCAATCAGGGATGAGTACGCAGCAGTGGACAGCCGGATGGCACCGGAAATTGGGAGCTTTCCCCGAAATTCTGACCAGATGATTACTGTAATATGTCTAAAAAGGCCACGTGCTGAAATAACCACCCCCCGACCCCCACCTCTAGGAGGTGGGAAGGCAACTGACACACTGAGTGCTCACTCGGGGCCAAAAGCTTCGTGAACACTGTGCCTCGCTGGTTCTCTGAGGATGTACGATCGTCACCCTTCTGGGCACACTCTCGGTGCCACTGGGGGATCCCCGAGTCTCGTGTGACCAAGCCCCATTCCCCAAGCACAAGGCCCATCAGAGAACCCAGGCAGAGGAGACCATCCCTCTGTCCTGCACCCACAAGCCTCTGCCCAGGGTCTGCACACAGAACGGCCTTTACACATACAATTGCAGCCACTCCCAGGCTCCCTGCCCTCCTACCCTCTCTGTGCATCACATCCTCCCTGCAACACCCGCCTCTTCAAGGCCTCTGTCAGCCGTGCCCTTTGCCGAACGTCACTTGTTGCCAAAGGAATCACCTAGGTGGCACCTAAGCAGCCCCGTATCTGAACAGCTGGATTTGCTCTGGCACTGCCTCCTGACCCCTGAGGCCACGGGACAGGCCCTGCAGAGGTTCAAGGCAGTGCCTTAGCTGTGGCCAAAGCAGGGGACCCACAGGGCATGGTGCTCAATGGAATGATTTCAAACACCGCCAGCCCTCCCTGGACCTCAGTTAAAATAGAGGGTCACTGCCTTCCCACCACCGCTCAACTCCCTCCCAAATGGGACACCCCCCAAACTGAAAGCCACATCCGCTTCCCAGGCACCTGACATTCCCCACAGCCCCAGAGGGCTCTGTGGTATTAAAACACCCAAGATGCCTGACAACGCTGGGTACATGTGGAGTCTTCAGTTTGAGCTGCTGTAAACAGCGCTGCTGTGAAGCCCTCTGACAGGCTCCACTCTACCCAGCTCCACCTTTTCCTTTAGAATCTGTATGTGAGAACAGTACATTCCTAAAAACAGAATCACTGAGTTAAAGGCTAAGCACGATTTATAGTTCTTGGGATGAACCAACAGTTGACTCTCCAGAAAGAGCGATGCTGATGGGACCAGCAATTCAGATTCGACGGCCGTTGATGGAGCCCTGGCTTTATTCCAGCACCGAGCTAGGCACCTCACCTCTGTTCTCTTTTCAGTATCCCACAGAGCTCAGTTACCCTCATGCAGCTGATGCAGAATGTGAGGTCATAAAACAAAACAACTGGCCCAGGGCAGTCCAGTTCTTTTGAGACGGGGCTGGGAGAAGAATCTAAGTCCCAGATTCCTCCAGTTCTGTGGTTTCTGCTGAATTACTCAGATCTTTGAGCTTCCCCACACAACTACAACAGCTTTCATTTATTAACGATAACCAGAGGCCAGGTTCTAGACTGGGTACTTTATTACGTACACTCCCACATCCATCCAAGTCAATGAGGCAGTCGAAACAATGCTGCTGCCGCTGATGAGAATAGCACCGACCCGTTCCTGAATGCTAATATGTTCGAGGCACTGTGCAAAGCACTTTATGTTCATCTATTATTTTAACTCTCTTAAAATCTATAAGCGAGACGTTAAGAGGCCCAGTTTATAGATGAAAGGATTGAAGCTCAGAAAAGTGACTTCCCTTAAGGGTCCCACAGACTATAAATAGGAAATACATCCATCGATAAATGGATTTGAACACAGGGCTGTCTCCCAAACCTAAGCGTTTCATCTCAATGCTAGACTGCCCCAACAGCCAGCATCATCCGGTGGGTGGCGAGGAAGAAAGTTTCTAAAGAAGGTGGTGAGAAAAATCAGCATTCCATTTCGGTTCCTCTTCCCCGCGACGTGCTGGCTGTGTGTAGTTTGATCTGTGCTGCGTTTATTTCAACGCCATCCGACTGGCTGCATACAAATGCAAGTCTTTCTCTTCTGAGGGCTGCTTCCCATTATAGCAAAGGAGAATCACAAGGACCGGCCCACATCCCGACACAGGCCTCCAATGGCTAAGACGGACCCTCTCATCAGAGCCCAGGAAGGCTCCCTCTCGGGGCACCCTCTGCAGTGCAGAGGCAGCAGTAGAAAGATGAGGACTCCTAGAAAGTGGCAAAAGTAGCTCTGTATAAGGGGAACAGCATCAGGCTGGGAAGGAAGTCACAGGTTCAAGTCCCAGCTCTGCCAGCAACCCACCGCGTGACCTGGGGCAAGTAAGTCTTGGCCTCATGAACGCTAATACAATTAATAAACAACGTGATGTAATTTTGGACTCCCCTGTGGAGGGAGTGGGGGAGATTCTTAGCAAAGAATGACTGAATGGCTTTAAAGAAAGGATTCAGCAAATCAAGACAAGATGCCTGGGTCCTAGATCATTTGCACAGCTAACCTGCCATTAGAAGTTCTTGTTCTCAAAATGCACAGGTATAAACCCATGCTTAGGCCTTTGTCTGCCCTAAGGCAGCTACCACCACAGAGTCTTCATGATCCTACACCAGTTCACATCCTGGTAACTCTGCAGGTTGAAAGCAGACTGAAAAAGAAATCATTGCCTCCATCATCAAGTAAGCATTCAAGCATCTCCAGGAGATCCAGAGTTGGCACACAGAGACCAATTCCAGCTGAATAATGTTATGACTAATAAAGAAATGGGAAGAAGGGGAAAAGCCACTCCCCTCCCTTACTACCCTGATATGAGTGGGATGTGCCTTTATCTTTGTCGTCCTCCTGCCAATTGCTAAAGGGACACCTCCCACGCCCTCTGGCACCAGCAGCCTGATGGTTTTACTGCGTGTCCATCAATAAAATACACGGAATGCCCAGATGAGTAGGAACAGCATTTGACCTAAAATAACAAAATTCATAAAGTTTGGCTTGCCAGAGATGCTCTTTTCATAATAACTTTGGAAGTCTCCAGGTGTTAACAGCTGGAAATGGTTATCAGGTTCCTCTTGCTGGGGTTTACAGCTACATCTGCAGTGCACAGCCGAGGTTTTCCAAGCACACAGGACTCCAGGCACATATGCATCAGCAACCCTCCACCACCAGCTCTCTCCCATCGCTCTGGCTTCCCGGCCAAGCTTACTCCCTGCTCCCAGTTCTTTGGAATCAAAGGAACTTTTTTTAAAACATCAAGCTGCTTGGGGAAAAAAAAAGTGTCAATTTGTAAATTCCCTACTTGGCCCCGTCTACCTGCAAAGATACAGAAAAGTCCGGGGGAAGGAAAAGAAGAAGAGGATTGTGCTTCTCTTTTTAGTTTCCAGATGGAGCTGACTCCCACTGGCTACCCACACACCCAAGTGGCTGATGTCACTGTTGTGATTTTAGTAGTACTGTGCAGGCCTTGGGCAAGTACCCCCATGAAAATCAACAACAGCGAGCACATCTGAGAAAGCCAGAGAGATAAAAATGAGGGAACCAATGTGTCCTCGGCTCTGAAAATGTCTGCAGAATCTCCAAGCAGAGACCCGTCAAATGGACATTTGGGCACATGTGCCAACTGGAGCAAGCCAAGGTTTCTCAGAGGCAGAGACACTCGGGCAGGCTGACGAAGTCTGAAGGGCTGAGAACGATGCGGCCCCAGATATCACCTTGTAGGACCCTTAGGAAAAAGGTCTTTGACCATTTCCCAGGATGGATAGCTCAGGACTCAACCACCACATGGCCTGGAGGAGAAAAAGTGCTTTCAGTAGAGCCTAGCACTGCCATGTGACCAGCCTCCACAGACTGAAGAGAAGCTGCTGACACTCAGAGGAGCTGGCATTTATAAAAGAAACTAGTGAACATGATGGTACACCAGACCCTGAGTCTATCCACCAGAAAGGGTGCCACAGAAGGTGGCAGTGGGAGACCTGGATGGACATGCCAGCCTGGACCTGTTTTACGTGGCTTTGCCAGGATGCCTGCCCTGTGCCACACACCTTAACCTAGACGTCATATGACAGCACGTCTTCTGAGTCACTGTACCTCTTCAGGTGACTGTCACATTGGAGTAGGTTTCTAGGGCTGCCATAAGCAAGGACCACAGAGTGTCTTAAGCGAGGGAAATTTACTTTCTCACAGTTCTGGAGGCTGGAAGTCCCAGAACGAGGTGTTGGCAGGGTTGGTTTCTCCTGAGGCCTCTCTCCTTGGCTTGCAGACAGCCATCTTCTCCCTGTATCTTCACATATTCCTTTCTTCCTCTGTCTGTGTCCCAATCTCCCCTTCTTATAAAGACAACGGTCATACTGGATCAGGACAGTCATACTGTCCATACTGGACAACAGTCATACTGGACGTGACCTTATTTTACCTTAATTACCTCTTTCAAGGTCCCATCTCCAAACATAGTCACATTCTGAGATACTGAGGTTTAGGATTTCAACATAAGAATGTTGAGGGGGACAAGTCAACCCATCCAAATCATTACCATCTTTATACCACTGAGGGACACGAGACACAGGAAGTAAATGACACAGGAAGTAAATGACTTCTCAAAAGACATACCACTCAGTTGTGGCAGACCTAGGATTCAAACCCATATTTCCTAGAGCCTAAAAACATGATCCTTTTGCTCCGAAAGAGCTGCCTCTGACCAGTGCTCAGGTTGCTTAAATAGCTTACCAGAGAGTCACAGATCTAAAAAGCGTGACACTGGGACTTGCACACAGGGTCTAGATAATTTTACCCTCAGTAGTTAATTGCATTGAACACGCCAAGACCACTCAGATTAAAACTGCTCTTTGTTGAGCCAGTAACTGTCTATCATTATAACTCATTCTCCTCTATTCAGGGTTGTCCAGACACCATGATTGGGTAGCTCTACACATTCTCCACTGCAGTGCACCAATTTTCAAAAACCTTCACTGCAGGCCATTCAATGGTAGAATCAGGACAACCCTCAGGACCCCCCATTTGATGGATGCCTGTTCTCCAAATTGGATTTCACGCTTCCTAACAGCCTCTTAATGGTGCCTCGTGGAAAACCTTGCATGGAGTCGTCAGCTGATAAATATCTGTTGGATACGTGAATGTATGTATGCATGGCTGGAGTAGTCAAGGCAACCTCAAAAGACCCCTCCCAGCTTTAAATTCCATGATTCTGCTGCAGGAGGTGACACTGGGATTGCTGCTTGATAGCTGAGAATTGTATCAGACCCAAATCAGCACCTTTCCTTCATACAGTGTATCTTCCTCGACCCAGCCAGCAGGTCAGGGCAGCATCACCAACGGAAACGGAAATGCCCTTGAGGATAACGTCCCTTGCCCAGGTACAGCATGACAGAGAGCCCTAGGACCAATTAAACTTTCCCCTTAGAATTAATCACAACACTAACGTGATGTTCCTTCTTCTCTTGCCAGACTCTTACTAGGTGGAAAAAAGGAGGAAAATTTCACAGTCATTATCTAACTCCACTGTCCCTGGGGTCTGTGCTCCTATCTGGAAAATGCAATTGTCGTTCAACAAATGTCTGTCTGAGTAACTCTATAAGCAAAGAGTTACCATGGGCGGTTTCCAAAGAAGTGGAAGACGATAGCTCATGAAAGCAAGGCATTTACAAGTAATTCAAGGAGGTAAAAAATATTCGAGAATGCAGAATAATATAACGCAAATTATATTAAAACGCGTTTAGTTTTTAAGGAGTCAGTGAATCAAAGAATTACACGGGAAACCAAAACTGGAAATCCTGACCTTGACCCTAGGAAATAGCTAGATCTGGGTCTAACGGATGACCATGGACATGGTTTGACCAGGGTACTCAGCAAGTTAGGAAGAACAATGGTTTAAATTAAAGACGCAGAAGCCATACTACGTGTCATGGGAAAAGGGACAAAACGGAGGTGGGGCTGCCTGGAGAAGGAAGGTGGCGCTGACAACTACAGAGCGCAGGGGGTTCCTGGGGGACCATGAATGGTCCTTTCAACTCAGGCGTTTAAGACCAGACACAATGGGCACCAGAAACCCATTCAGTTCTCCTGAGCAGATGCAAGTGGTTTCTGAGGAATTAACAGCATTCCAACGGCACTGCTTTGATCGGAGTAGAATGAATCAAGGAAGGTGGCCCCAACGGTGGGCATGATGATTCAAGGGCACTGAGGAGGTCTCATACGCTACAGAAAGAGAGAGCGAAGTTCTTTTTTGTTTTTGGAATTGGGAGGGGACATTTATTTATCTATTGAGTGTGTGTTACGTGTGAGGCATTGCTGTTGTTTGCTGGAAAAGCCAGGCTCAGGCATAGGCCACAGGAAAGGGAGACCACAATCCAAACACCAAATAAAAACATACGTAATAAATTACAACAAAGGAAGGGTGGTATGGGGTGAAAACCTAGTAGAGAGGTTCAGGGAAGAGAGCAAAGTTCTTGAAAACCAGGGACACATTTCAACAGGTCATTGCCCCAACAATGGGGTATGGGAGTAGAATATAAATATTGTGTGATTTTCTTCTCAAAAGACCAGTTATAGTTTTTAGACATTTCCAAAGCAACAAATCACAGAACTGGAAAAGAGCACTGATAACAAACTGTTCCAAACCCTTGTTTTAGGACGTCATTGATTCATCATTTACTAAGCCCGTACTGTGTATGAGGCACCCTGCTAGGCACAGAGAAGGCATGAGCATGCCAGGCATTGTAGGAGAGGTAACGGGATGAGAAACACCTGACTCCAACTTAATTCCTCAGAGGGGTGGCAGTTTTGCAAGGTGAACACGTGGAAACAAGACAGAAGAGAGAAATGAGTCTGTGCTAAGGTGCAAGGGCAAAGTGTGGCCTTGGGGCTACCAAGTTTGTCAACTGCCGGAGCTGAGGGACGGAGGGATGGAAGGACAGAAGGACGGAAGGACAAATTGTAGCTGCAGCGAGAGAGTATGAAACGGAGACTCCAAGAGCAGACTGGATTGATCTCTTTCAAGGGTTCTAACCTCTGTATTACAATACTCTGCTACTACCCAGCCTCAATCCCAATTCTTCATACTTGCATTTAAATGTGTCCTAAAACACCAAATGGAATAAAAGTCTGAAGAATGCTCTGGAAACCAGGAATGGCATTGATCATCTTGCTGTAGAGAAAGGAGGTAAGCCGCCCACAGTAGACTAATTCATACGGTGCTGTTCAGAAAGAAATTCGTGCCACCTCCAGCCAAATGATATGAGCAGAAACACCCCTGAGAGCAGACAGAGAGAAAAGAGCACAGAGCAGGGGAACGCGAGCAGAAATGTGGGGTTTAAATAAAGGCTGCTTCTTCCAGGTTTCACAAAATAAAGACAAGAGCTCATGCTTGCTGCATATTTAGTGGTGTGCCATTTTACAGACGAGGAAATTGAGGTCCAGGGAAGCAGAGTAACTTGTCCCAATCATCCAACCAGTAGAAGCTAATGCCAAGATTCAACCCCAGGTAGTTCGCCTCTAGGGAGCTTTAATCACTCCTGTACCCCATTCAACAGCCTGTGGGGTGAAGAACAAGGTGGAGGATGCTACCTCCATAGGGAAGCTAGGAACCTGGATGCCAGGCCTAACACTGGACATGAACAGCCTTGGACCAGTAAGGATGTCAGCCTCAGCTGGAGAAATGGTCCTTCCCTGAGCATCCAAGCAGTCTCGAGGCAGAGGCAGGACCAGATGGTCCATGGGACCTGAGGCCCTCAAGGGAAGTGTTCACGGAGGCCAGGGACCCACTGGCTATGAGGCATTGCAGAATGACAGTCCGCTGGGCAACTAGGTGAGCCACACCCTCTACTCCATCATGGATGGAAAAATATCAGGAAATCTCAACTTGCCTCCAAAGATGGCCAAGGCATAGCAATGAACAGGTGGAGAACTGGAGGAAACCAAGGCTGGGTAGAGTCACAGCAGTTGAGAAAGAGAGGGATGGAGGGATGGAAAGAGGGATGGAGAGGGGAGTGGAAGAATGTAGGGGCAGAGAGAGGGATGGAGGCATGGAGGGATGGAGAGGGGAGTGGAAGAATGGAGGGGCAGAGAGAGGGATGGAGGGATGGAGGCGGGAGTGGAAGAATGGAGGGGCAGAGAGAGGGATGGAGGGATGGAGGGGGGAGTGGAAGAATGGAGGGGCAGAGAGAGGGATGGAGGGATGGAGAGGGGAGTGGAAGAATGGAGGGGCAGAGAGAGGGATGGAGGGATGGAAAGAGGGATGGAGAGGGGAGTGGAAGAATGGAGGGGCAGAGAGAGGGATGGAGGGATGGTGAGAGGGACAGAGGGATGGAAAGAGGGATGGAGGGAGAGAAGAATGAAGGGAGAGAAGGATGGAGAGAGGGAGAATGTGTGTGTGTGTGTGTGTACACACATATGGGTATCATGCAACCTACTGAGGCCAGCGACAAAAGCTAGTAACATACTAGTCTTTAAAAACAAAACAAACAACAGCAACAAAAAAAGGGAGTAGAGGCATTAACAGGGGGAAGAAGAGCCAGTAACCTTGGCGCCCAACATCCCTCAGCAGCCTCGACCACAGTCAAGTTTAAATCATGCTCCTATGGCCCAGACCCCAGTGCCTTCAGGAATCTGCCTCACGTGGCAGCTATACTCACAGAGGTGTGTTTGGTGAGGGTGACAACGACAATTACGCATTTACAGCCATCTAAGCTGCTATCCCCACGGCTAATTTGTTTTTGTTTGTCCTCCAAATCTCCCCTCTCCATCTTGAGAGCAACGTCGCATCACTTGGGGGCTGAGAACTGCTAAGAAGCTCGGAGCTTCATTTCATATCAATTTCTTATAACTAATCAGTTTTATTTAAAGAGGAGGAGGGGAAACAGATATATCTGCAGAGCAGGGAAAATGGACGCAGCTTAGAGAACAATTATACATAATAGTCCCAGAAGGTTTAGCTGTTCAGATGATCATTAAAGAAATGGATGGAGTAGGTTTTTAAAAAATTTCCAGCTCCCTCTGCCTCCCCCGGATTGGATAAACAAAAACGAGAGGGCTATCTCCACTTCCTCCTGGAATCACATTAAAATGTATCCCCAGACAGCCTTTCACTAAGAACCTCCCACCTTGGCTATGCCACTAGTATATAAATGCATCGCACCACCTCTGGCTTTTGGAAGCACATCAGTTACAGTCTGGGGTTCACTCATTACTGTAGTTATTGGTGGTTTATTTTTAAACGCACCAGCCAGCACACACGCGGCTGGACACGGCGAACCAGGTTGACACTCTATTTAATCTGACAGCTCCTTAATTACCTAGTTGGTGGTTTTGTTTTGGGCTTCCTCCCCTCCCAGGTATATATTTCTTAAGTTATAAATGGTAAACCCCTGTATCTGTTTATTCTTTGACAGCATTAAAAATCAGTCCCCACCAGTCAATAATGATGAACTGGACCATCTTGCAAACTGGTCCAGGCAACTGAGGACGGCCTCCTGCTTTTCTACTAAGTTGGCTAAGACAGCTGCAAGGGTATATAGTGACCGGCAGGACAGAAATGGTCTGTCTCCCTATGCTATCACATGATCACATAACTCCAAAGAAATGAAAAGGTTGATCTTTGCCTGGAAAAATGGAAGTGTCCGCTCTGGAATCAGACAAACTAGCTCAAATCTTGGTTTCTTTGCCTGTGCACCCTTGGGAATACCCCCTTCCCTCACACGAAGCCTGTGGCCTCATCAGTAAACCAGGGGAAAGAATTTTACCTACTTCCTAGGATCAAACGGACAAAGTCAAAACCGAGACAAAAGACACCACACTGGAGACACAGACAAGTAATAACTCTTTTGAACATATGAATGCTCAACTGATAAGTGTAATACAAATGTGCCTGAGTAACAAACCAAAGACAAGAAAAACAAAAGAAACTTGAAAAAATCTGCAGTGTCCAGGTAAAATGGACCATGACATCATCCCATACTGCCACCCAACTTGTCCTCACGTAGGCCCATCACCGGCCCCTCCCAGACCAGCCAAGAGCACGCAGCAATCTGGCCCACTCAAACCTCACTCTGGCCTCCTGGGCGCCCTGAATTCCAACGTAAGCCATCTCAGATTATGGAAGGTTGCAGGATGGCGACCTCATGTGTCCTGAGCAGCGGCCTCTGAAGATGCAGAGGCGGCATGAGTGAGGGGTCTTTGGGATGATCCTGTCAGGAGTGGCAGGAGGGGTGGGAGAGAACTGGTCACTCAAGGCCTCGCCTCATTTCATCACCACACGCCCTGCTGAGTCTGGGATCCTCAGCCCTTTACTCAGATGGAAAAAGTGAGGCCCAGCAGGTTAGTCTGCTCATCCAGCATCCCCCCTGTCCACCCCACAGTTTAGGAATGTCAACTCAGCTCTGAAGTTCTCCAAGGCCCCCCGGCTCACTCCAGGTCGTCCTCTGGAATTCAAGTCACAGGCAGTCCCCAACTCATGTCCTCAGGAGGCACGCTGCCAGAAGAACTCTTGTGCAAGTGGGGTAGACCAAATGAGGGTAACATGGACAGGAAGGGGCCTGGATGCAAGGAGGGGGACCCAAAGACACGCTCAGCTAGTGGGACTCCTTGTCTTCTGCTCTCTTGGTCTTTTGCATGAGAAGCTTGGGCTAAAAAGAATCAGAGTTAGGCTGTTCCTCTGAAATCCTCATTTTACACAATCAGAAATTGAGGTCTGGAAAAAAGCAAGCAACTGGGCAGCAAGGTCCTGGCCGGGGCAGGACTAGAACCCATGGTACTTACTTACCATCGGTCTTTCCCCACATCTTCACATCTACGTGAGCCATTCCACCATCCCTGGAGCCCTCCCCACTGCTCCTCAGGGGCACCACAGATCCCTTGCCATCCTGCTTCTTTGAGTTAATATTCCTAAGGGCAGGTTGGTACCCTGATATCGGGGTAACACCTGGGCGATTACCTCGTCCACAAGTGGTCCCTCCAGGCCAGCTGTGCTCCCATCCCTGAAACTGCAGTGGCCCTTTTGCTGACTGCAAGGCAAACATTCTTCCATGGCTTCTCCACCAACTAAAACAGTAGCTCTCAAACTTAAGTGGACATCAGAGTCACCTTGCGGGCTGGCTAAAATGTGAGAACGCAGGGCCCTACACCTCCAAGGCAGTAGGTCTGGAGTGGAGTCCAAGAATTCGCATTTCAAACAAGTTCCAGGGTCTGAAATTCTCTCTCCCAAACTCCCCCATGCAGTGACAGGTGGCAGGGATAGAAAATCAGACCCTCATCTGCAACTCCAGTGGCATCAGACACACCAGGCTAAAGTTGCCCTACTTTCAGACACAGCTCAAATCTCTCCCGTGATCACAGACAGATGTCACTGAGCAAATGACCCCGTACTGACATGCTGTGGGTCCCGGCTGGCAGTGGGCTTTCTTTTCACTGCTCTGAAACCAACACTAAGAAATCTAAGGAGTTACAAACCATCCACGATTTATTGAATTTTGAGTTAATTCTCCATCACTAACTACTAATTCCAATTTCATGTTTCCCTCTAGATAAACTGTTTCAACCCTGTGCACAATCAATGCCCGAATTTCCACCTCATCCCATACGCTTAAGAAGGGTTCAAACAGGTGGCCCTCACTTTGTGAAACAGAGGCAAATCGTCAAATCTGTTTCCATAAAGTCACGCCTATGCCCTTGGGTAGCGCCAGATTTAGGAGGAAAATACAGTACACCCAGTAAGATTTGAAGTTCAGATGAACTAAAAATTTTTTTTAGTATACGCATGTCACATGCAATATTTGGGATATACTTATACTAAAAATTGTTAAGCATTTATCTGAAATTCAGATTTAACAAGGAGCTACGACACCCGTGCACTCATTCAAAAAGATACACATTGAGCCTCTACTAGGTGTTACTTGCTACAAATGCAAGACATATAGGTGGGGGTGTGTGGTAAATGTTTAAAAAGTGGCTCTTGGGGGAGGGGATGGCTTTCAGTACTTGCTGAGGCTTGAAGTTCCTACAACCATCTTGCAGAAACATGAGGAGACCAAAAGGCCAGCAGAGATGCCAACCCAGAGCACCAGGTTACTGAGCCACAGGACTGATGGCAACAACCTCCTCCCTCCAAGATCTTATACAGCAAGACAGATACACTCTTATTTAAGCCACTGTTAGTTGTTTTTTCTGCTACTAGTACCAAAATGATTCCCAACGGATACACAGAAGATACTCCTCTTTGCTACGTATGCTATCTTCTGCTCTCCAAGTAGAACAGAAGTTCTTTCTGTTTACGAGTCACGCTGGTGGATCTCTTCTTTCCTTCACTTTCATTTACTCATCCATCCATGCCTCCACCCACCCACCCACCCATCACACACAGTGTACCATTTACCTATTTATTCTATTGTAACATCCAATGGTGAAACACTCTAGAGCTATGGGGAGACATCCCAATTAGTGCCTCTGATTGACACTCCAAGAGTCCATGACCAATATTTACCATCAAGGGCCTCTTTCAAAGAGTATTTTGTAAATCTGCCCCCAGATGCTACCACAGAGGAAGGGCTTTTTTCCTTCCAGTACTGATAATCCCCAGACTCTCTTCTCACCTACTCAGTACACTTCCTTGGGGTCAGATTACAACACTGTAGAAATCCAAAAAAGCCACGGAGGAGCCCTTGAGGACCAAGAAATCCACTCCAGGACACCCCAGTACCCACAGTGGGGCAGGAGTGCTCTCAGCCACAGGTTATCCGGAAAGGCTGCTGACCCAGCAGATGCTTCTTTTGTGAACCATCCCAAGCACTAATGACTGTGCTTAAGAAACCAACGGGCACCTACTTCTCTCTCTGGTGCAACAAATGGAAAAGGAAACTTAGTGCATGAAGGGTGAAGGCCACCAAAACCATACATGGAACCACTTAACCAACCACGTCCTAAAATTTCATTTCAAATATACTCCTCAGAGTCGCTTTGTCCCAAAGAGTCAGGCTGTCCACCCCTATTCCAGCCCTCCTGGGCTGGGCCTCCCTACTCCTTGCACCATTAATTTCCGTCTCTGAGACATCCTTTTATCTGTCATCATTCTTTTATTCCTTCCATCTCAGCTCTAAAGCGTTTCTCTTTCTAAGCTCCAGGTTTCTGCAATACTTTGCAATATATGCCATTTAAAAAGAGGCTCACGGGCTTCCCTGGTGGCGCAGTGGTTGAGAGTCCGCCTGCCGATGCAGGGGACATGGGTTCGTGCTCCGGTCCGGGAAGATCCCACATGCCGTGGAGTGGCTGGGCCCGTGAGTCATGGCCGCTGAGCCTGCGCATCCGGAGCCTGTGCTCCGCAAGGGGAGACGCCACAACAGTGAGAGGCCCGCATACCGCAAAAACAAAAAGAGGCTCAGGGAGGGAGGAGTCCAGATGGCGGTGTGGAAAGACACGGAGTTAGCGTCTCCCCACAACTAGGGCAACTGTCAGCAGCTGATGGGGGATCTGACACCCAAGGAGATGGGAGGAATCCCAGAGTGAACCGGTAGGACACAGGGAGACCGTGGGGGGAGGAGAAGTGGAGGCCAGACAAGATCAGCGACCCTGAGGCCCGGGAGATCAGGAGAGGCAGACGGGAGGGGCACTCCCAGACCCGAGACCAGCGGAGCAGGGGAAGAGAGGAGGGCGTCTGCCCCGCCCACTCGAGCCCAGGAAGCCTGCTGGGCTCCCAGGTGAGTTCCCCTGCCCTCTGAGAACAGGGGTGGGGGCCATGCCTGGGCCCCTGCTGTTCCTTGAGCCTAAGCCCCACTCCCCCGAAAGGAGCATTTTCCAGCCCTGTGGGTCCTGAGCATGGGCCCCGCCCACCACGCAAACCTCGCCCTTGCTTAGGCCCCACGCTCCACAACCAAGGATTTCCCCTCACTTTTATTTTTTTCTTTTCCCTCCTCTTCTTTCTTACTATTGTGGTAATGATGTACTTTCCGGTTGCTGATTCATCTATATTTTTATTTTTACATTATTTTCTAACATATGTTAGTTTCCTAGTCTAATTTTATTTTCTACTTTGTTAGTGTTCTCTTTTTCTTTTTTTTTGCCACCCATGCAGCTTGCGGAATCTTGATTCACGAGCCTGGGGTCAGGCAGAAGCTCCTGTGGTGGGAGATCCAAGATGGAACCACTGGACTAACAGAGAACCTCAGACCCCAGGGAATATTCATCAGAGTGAGGTCTCACAGAGTTCCTCATCTCAGCACCAAGACCCAGCTCTACCCAACAGCCTACAAACTCCAGTGTTGGAAGCCTCAGTTCAAACAACCAGTAAAAGAGGAAGACAATCCCACTCATTTAAAAAAAAAAAAAAAAAAAGACAGCAAAAAAATATGTCACAGATGAAGGAGCAAGGTAAAAACCTACAATACCAAATAAATGAAGAGGAAATAGGCAATCTACCTGAAAAAGAATTGAGTAACAATAGTAAAGATGATCCAGAATCTCGGAAATAGAATGGAGGCACAGATTGAGAAAATACAAGAAATGCTTAACAAAGAACTAGAAGAACTAAAGAACAAACAGAGATGAACAACACAGTAACTGAATTGAAAAATACACTAGAAGGAATCAATAATAGAATAATGGAGGCAGAAGAACGGATAAGTGAGCTGGAAGACAGAATGGTGGAAATAACTGCCGAGGAGCAGAATACAGAAAAAAGAATGAAAAGAATTGAAGACAGTCTCAGAGACCTCTGGGACAACACTAAATGCACCAACATTCGAATTACAGGGGTCACAGAAGAAGAAGAGAAAAAGAAAGGGTCTGAGAAAATATTTGAAGAGATTATAGTGGAAAACTTCCCTAACATGGGAAAGGAAATAGTCACCCAAGTCCAGGAAGAACACAGAGTCCCATACAGGATAAACCGTAGAAAAAACACACCAAGGCATATATTAATCAAAGTAACAAAATTTAAATTCAAAGAAAGAATATTAAAAGCAGCAAGGGAAAAACAAAAATTAATATACAAAGGAATCCCCATAAGGTTATCAGTTTATTTTTCAGTGGACACTCTGCAGGAGAGAAGGGAGTGGCAGGACATACTTAAAGTGATGAAAGAGAAAAACAAACATGTACAACCAAGGGTACTCTACCCAGCAAGGATCTCATTCAGATTCTATGGAGAAGTCAAAAGCTTTTCAGACAAGCAAAAGCTAAGAGAATTCAGCACCACCAAACCAGCTTTACAACAAATGCTAAAGAAACTTCTCTAAGCAGGAAACACAAAAGAAGAAGAAGACCCACAAAAACAAACCCAAAACAATTAAGAAAATGGTAATAGGAACATATATGTCAATAATAACCTTGAATGTAAACGGTTTAAATGCCCCAACCAAAAGACACAGACTGGCTGAATGGATACAAAAACAAGACCCATATATATGCTATCTACAAGAGACCCACTTCAGATCTAGGGGCACATATAGACTGAAAGTGAAGGGATGGAAAAAGATATTCCATGAAAATGGAAATCAAAAGAAAACTGGAGTAGAATCACTCGTATCAGATAAAATTCACTTTAAAATAAAGACTGTTAAAAGAGATATGGAGGGACACTACATCAAAAGATCAATCCAAGAAAAAGATATAACAATTATAAATGTTTATGCACCCAACATAGGAGCACTTCAATACACAAGGCAAATGCTAACAACCATGAAAGGAGAAATCGATAGTAACACAATAATAGTAGGGGACTTTAACACCCCACTATACCAATGGACAGATCATCCAAACAGAAAATAAACACACAACAGACCAGATGACACAACAGACCAGACAGATCTAATTGATATTTATAGAACATTCCACCCAAAAGTGGCAGAATACATTTTCTTCTCAAGTGCACATTGAACATTCTCCAGGAGAGATCACATCTTGGGTCACAAATCAAGCCTCAGAAAATTTAAGAAAATTGAAATCGTATCAAGCATCTTTTCTGACCACAATGCTATGAGATTTAAAATCAACTACAGGAAAAAAAACCTGTAAAAACCACACATACATGGAGGCTAAACAGCGTGCTACTAAATAACCAAGAGATCACTGAATAAATCACAGAAGAAATAAAAAAAATACATAGAAACAAATGACAACGAAAACACAATGACCTAAAACCTATGGGACAGAGCAAAAGCAGTTCTAAGAGGGAAGTTTATGGCAATTCAATCTCACCTCAAGAAACAAGAAAAATCTCAAATAAACAATCTAACCCTACACTTAAAAACTAGAGAAAGAAGAACAAAGAAAACCCAAAGTAAGTAGAAGGAAAGAAATCATAAAGATCAGAGCAGAAATAAATGAAATAGAAATGAAGAAAATAACAGCAAAGATCAATAAAACTAAAAGCTAGTTCTTTGAGAAGATAAACCAAATTGATAAACCCTTAACCAGACTCACCCAGAAAAAAAGGGAGAGGATGCAAATCAATAAAATTAGAATGAAAGAGGAGAAATCACAACTGACACTGCAGAAATACAAAGGATTATAAGAGACTACTACAAACAACTATATGCCAATAAAATGGACAAGCACGAAGAAATGGACAAATTCTTGGAAAGGTAAAACTTTCTAATACTGAACCAGGAAGAATTAGACAATATAAACAGACCTATCACAAGTAACAAAATTGAGGCTGTAATTAAAAATCTTCCAACAAACAAAAGTCCAGGACCGGATGGCTTCACAGGCGAATCCTATCAAACATTTAGAGAAGCGGTAACACCCATCCTCAAACTCTTCCAAAAAACTGCAGGGGAGGAAACACTCCCAAATTGATTCTATGAAGCCACCATCACCCTGATACCAAAACCAGACAAAGATATCACAAAAAAAGAAAATTATAGACCAATATCACTGATGAACATAGATGCAAAAATCCTGAACAAAGTACTAGCAAACAGAATCCAACAGCACATTAAAAGGATCACACACCATGATCAAGTGGGATTTGTCCCAGGGATGCAAGGATTCTTCAATATATGCAAAACAATCAACGTGATACATCATATTAACAAATTAAGGAATAAAAACCATATGATCATCTCTATAGATGCAGAAAAGCTTCTGACAAAATTCAACACCCATTTATGATAAAAGCTTTCCTGAAAATGGGCATAGAGGGAACCTACCTCAACATAATAAAGGCCATATATGACAAACCCACAGCAAGCATCATACTCAATGGTGAAAACTGAAAGCATTTCCACTAGGATCAGAAACAAGACACTCTGTCCACTCTCACCACTATTATTCAACATAGTTTTGGAAGTCCTAGCCATGGCAATCAGAGAAAAAAAAGAAATAAAAGGAATACAAATTGGAAAGGAAGATGTAAAACTGTCACTATTTGCCAATGACATGATACTCTACATAGAATATCCTAAAGATGCCACCAGAAAAGCACGAGAACTAATCAATGAATTTGGTAAGGTTGCAGGATACAAAATTAATACACAGAAATCTCTTGCATTCCTATACACTAATGATGAAAAATCTGAAAGAGAAGTTAAGGAAACACTCCCATTTATCACTGCAACAAAAAGAATAGAATACCTAGGAATAAACCTGCCTAAGGAGGCGAAAGACTTGTACTCAGAAAACTATAAAACACTGATGAAAGAAAGCAAAGACAACATAAACAGATAGAGAAATATACCATGTTCTTGGATTGGAAGAATCAATATTGTGAGAATGACTGGACTATCCAAAGCAATCTACAAATTCAATGCAATCCCTATCAAACTACCAATGGCATTTTTCACAGAACTAGAACAAAAAATCTTAAAATTTGTATGGAGACACAAAAGACCCCGAATAGCCAAAGCAGTCCTGAGAAAGAAAAACGAGCTGGAGGAATCAGGCTCCCTGACTTCAGACTATACTACAAAGCTACAGTAATCAAGACAAAATTGTACTGACACAAAAACAGAAATATAGATCAATGGAACATGTTAGAAAGCTCAGATATAAACCCATGCACCTATGGTCAACTAATCTATGACAAAGGAGGCAAGGAGATAAAATGGAGAAAAGACAGTGTCTTCAATAAATGGTGCTGGGAAAACTGGACAGCTCCATGTAAAAGAATGAAATTAGAACACTACCTAACACCATACACAAAAATAAACTCCAAATGGATTAAAGACTTAAATCTAAGACCAGACACTATAAAACTTTTAGAGGAAAACATAGGAAAAACACTCTTTGACATAAACCACAGCAAGATCTTTTTTGACCCACCTCCTAGAGTAATGGAAATAAAAACAAAAATAAACAAATGAGACTTAAACTTCAAAGCTTTTGCACAGCAAAGGAAACCATAAACAAGACAAAAAGACAACCCTCAGAATGGGAGAATATATTTGCAAATGAAACAACAAAGGATTAATCTCCAAAATATACAAATAGCTCATGGAGCTTAATATCAAAAAAACAAACAACCCAGTTAAAAAATGGGAGGAAGACCTAAATAGACATTTCACCAAGGAAGACATAAAGATGGACAAAAGGCACATGAAAAGATGCTCAACATCACTAATTAATAGATAAATGCAAATCAAAACTACAATGAGGTATCACCTCACGCTGGTCAGAATGGCCATTATCAAAAAATCTAGAAACAATAAATGCTGGAAAGGGTGTGGTGAAAAGGGAACGCTCCTACACTACTGGTGGGAATGTAAATTAATACAACCAATATGGAAAACACTGTTGAGGTTCCTTAAAAATCTAAAAATAGAACTACCATACGACCCAGCAATCCCACCACTGGGCATATACCCTGAGGAAACCATAATTCAAAGAGTCATGTACCACAATGTTCACTGCAGCTCTATTTACAATAGCCAGGACATGGAACCAACCTAAATGTCCACTGACAGATGAATGGATAAAGAACATGTGGTACATATATACAATGGAATATTACTCAGCCATAAAAAGAAACAAAACTGAGTTATCTGTAGTGAGGTGGATGGACCTAAAGTCTGTCATACAGAGTAAAGTAAGTGAGAAAGAGAAAAACAAATACCATGTGCTAACGCATATATATGGAATCTAAAAAAACAAAAACAAATGGTACTGATGAACCTAGTTGCAGGGCAGGAATAAAGAGGTACACATAGAGAATGGACTTGAAGACATGGGATGGGAGGGTGAAGCTGGGGCGAAGTGAGAGTAGCATCAACATGTATACACTATTGAATGTAAAACGGTTGGCTGGTGGGAAGCAGCAGCCTAGCACAGGGAGATTGGCTTCGTGCTCTGTGATGAACTAGAGGTGTGGGATAGGGAGGATGGGAGGGAGGCTCAAGAGGGAGGGGATATGGGGACATGTGTATGCATATGGCTAATTCACTTTGTTGTGCAACAGAAACTAACACAGTATTGTGAAGCAATTATACTCCAATGAAGTTCTATTAAAAAAAAAAGGCTCAGGGACTTCTCTGGTGGCACAGTGGTTAAGAATCCGTCTGCCAATGCAGGGGACACGGGTTCGAGCCCTGGTCAGGGAAGATCCCACATGCTGCAACTAAGCCCCGTGCTCCACAGCTAATGAGCCTGCGCTCTAGAGCCCACGAGCCACAACCACTGAGTCCGCGTACCTAGAGCCCATGCTCCGCAACAAGAGAAGCCAACGCAATGAGAAGCCTGCACACCACGATCAAGAGTAGCCCCTGCTCGCCACAACTAGAGAAAGCCCGCTCGCAGCAACAAAGACCCAACGCAGACAAAAATAAATTAATTAAAAAAATAAAAAGAGCCTCAATCACAAACTGCAGTGTAGACAACCTTTTCTGTTGCCTTGCAGACAATTCTAGGCACTATCTGTACTTCTCCTTCAATCAAGCCAAATGAGCCATTATTTAGCATCAGTTCACAGTCCCTTATTAGCACACTGACTGTGTCTAGAGAGCAGATGCCCAAGGATGTCAATTCCTTGAGGTATTGATCCAAGAGGCAGACCGCAACAAACTCCCACCTTCCTGCTCCGAGGATTCTTGGCTAAGTGTAGTCCATCAGGACCACAGCTGGCTCACCAGACCACACTGTGCAGAGCCAAAGCAGATGCTGGGGAGAAATCTAAGACAGTGACCAACCACTTTATGAGGGGAACGAGGGGGACAAATTGGAAGGCACAGAATGAGGCTAAGAAAATAAACAGACAGGAAGCTTTTTAGAGGAAATCTGTTCACACTGAGGATAATTAATTAATGTGTTGACTGGACTCCCCAAGGCAATCACAGAAGCTGCAGCCATGATGATTTTAATAGACTTAGGTTTTTATTGGGTGGAAACAACATAAGCCAATAACGAGCTGCCTGGCCACATGGTCAATGGGCTGAGTTCTTTCCTTCCTGATGCATGATTATTTTAACTGAGAATGAAGTGGCCACACCACCCCAACTCCAAGGTACCATCATTTTTAGCTTCAACCAGCCGGGATTGCACCGTTTAGAGGGGAGCACCTTATTTCTGAATGTCCTGGACAAGTCCGTCATTGTTTGTGTGTCCACCCTGACTCTGCCTGCCCCTCTACTGATCACATCAGCCAGGGACGCCTGATCCAAGATGGCGACAGGGGGGCTTCAACCAGCAGTGCTGAGCCAACCAGAGTTATTCTCCTGGAAATTTTAAAGAAGGCACAAAAAGAAGTTCTCACTGGTGGTAGGTGACTAAGCTGACAGGCATTCAGGGTTGGGGCTGAAAGACCATACTGGGTTGTGCAGAAGAAGAAAGAACAGAGCAAGCTGGACAGGCGGAGGGGAAAAGAACACAGCTGATGAACAGAGACAGTGAGGAGAGGACATGGGGTGGAGGAATGAGAAAGAGAACAAGAGAGTCCGAGGAAAAAGATGGAAAGACACAGACATGGAGACAGAACTAGAAGAAACAGACCCTATGGCCTCCTACATCCTAGAAGAAGCAGCCTTGATTTCAAAATTTTCAGGTAAAAACTGAGCTGTACTTCCTGCTCCTGGGATTTTGGGCACGTTACCCCAGTCTCATAAATAACACAGCCATCCCCCTCTTTGAACCTGAGCATACCTGTATGTCTTGCAACTGAAATATGCAGGATTAGAACTTGCATCAACACAAAACCCTCTTCTTGCACTAAGTACAAAGGTTACTGTCCTTTTAAAGTCAAAACATGCCTCCATCCAACTAACATTTGTTGAACATCTTCTGTCTTTGACCTTGCACTTAGCGTTGGGTTAGAGAAATGAGTCAAAACACAGCTGGTACCCACCCACAGAGTGCAGAAAACAGAAGGAAGATGTCCAAGCACACACAATTATGAGCTGTGCTGGGAAGTGCTATTTATAACCTGTGTTAGCAAGGGGGCATGTGGAAACACAGAGCTTCTGCCAGGCAGGGGACAGGTGGGTGCTGGTTGAGAAAGTCGTCCTGGAAGAAGCAACATCTAAGTCTTGACAACAGCCAAGAATCAGCGAGGTGAGAAGGGTATTCCAGGCAGTGTGGTTCCAGTCGGGTGCCGGAGCTGGCTCCTACTGGCGGGAGAATTTACACCTTAGCAAGGGGTAAATGCTACATAGCAGGGCTTTTTAGAAATCACTCTTTTCTGAGAGATGGTAGACCAGCACGCACCTGGGGTCCAAGGCTAGAGAGGACGGTTTGTGGTTATACGAGGTTGACATGTAGGATGTCAGAAAAGGAACTGGCCAGAGATACAAGGTGGACAGGGGCCACGCTGAACAGATCCAAAAACTTACAATGTCCTAAGCCATTGTGGAGTGGGTGGGGGTTAAGTAGGGAGTGAAATGGTTGGTTGAAGGGATCTGGCTGTACCGCAGAAGATGGGTGCTAATAAAAGCTGAAGCAACTGAAGCCAGAGGGCTGCTGGGAGGAGAGCCTGGCCCTCCAGGACCGCCACTCCCACACAGAGCACTGGCTTGGCTCTGGAAGGGCAATTCCTTGGGTCCCTAGTGCCTATGGGATTCGCGAGGGAGTGGAAGGAAGCCAGAAATTCAGAGCATTCAAGGCAAATCAAATTTTGATGGAGGGACTTCCCTGGCGGTCCAGTGGTTAAGACTCCATGCTTCCAACACAGGGGGCGTGGGTTCGATCCCTGGTTGGGGAACTAAGATCCCACATGCCACGCAGTGCAGCCAAAAAAAAAAAAAAAAAAAATTTTTTTTTTTTATGAAAAACAAAAACAAAGACAGAAGGAAGTAGGATTCAGTAGTGTGGTGTCAACTAAACAATGTAACTGCGCTTTATTATTTGCAACCACTTGTATGATTGAGATTTGTGAGTAAAAGTGACTTTGGGATCAGGTGTTGTGTAGGCGAAAGAGTTCTGAACTTGGAGCCACTGGCTTTAGATTGAAACCTTGGCTCTCCAGCTGTGTGACCTTGGGCAAGTCCCTGAATCACAGCAAAACATGTATTCCTTCTGAATTTCAATTGTCTCATTCAGAGAATGCGGGCAAAAATACCTGTTTTCTCAGATTTATTACGAAGACTACATGAGAATTTGAATACGTGTGTCTCTTCTAAATACAATACTTGACGATTACGGGGGACTGATCATTAACTCAGAGATTGCCCACTTAACTTAAAGGTCTGGATAAACTGAAGCAAAGAATAAGAAAGGCTACAAAGAAGAAATGCATTCATGAACATTTTCACGAAGTGTCTGGAACAGATGTCTTTTAAGTCAAATCTAGGCTCTGATTGAAGAGCATCGTACAAATTTGACAGATGTAAGACCAGGGCAGCCTGAGAACAAACATGGGTGGTGCTCCTTTTAAGCTGATTGGTTGGTACAGGCTAAATGTACCGAAGAAAAACTATACGTGGTTTAAGGACAAAATCCTCTTCTCATAGAAGCTCTAGACTTCATGTCCCCTCTGCACGTAAAACCATTGATTTGGTCTGAGCAGTATCTTCCTTGGTGCTAAATGGGAACCGAAAAGCATTGTCTGCAACCCTTACTCCATTTCTTATTTTTTAGCTTTGTCTTTGACATACTATTTTATACCCGTTGGTCAGAAGTACAACAGAGCACTTGGATAAGAAATTAACTTTGTCAATTTTAAGTCACTATGAAGATATCAATGATGACGACGATGATGAAAACAGCAATGACACCAAACGTGATAAAGACGATATTCAAAGTCCTTCAATGATATGAAAATAAGTTGAGACTTACGATGTGTATGGAACTAAATGGATGTTATGGGGACACACATTCCTGCCCTTGGAGTCGAGCGGCCAGACAAAATCACACAACAGTCACAGCAGAAGGCACGTCATAACAACTCCTGCAATGCAGGGAGGCACCGTGGCAGTAATGAGGAGGCAAGACAATTCTGAGCAGACAGAACAGGGAGCAGTATTGGTAGAGGAAACAGTAAAGATGGACTCTGCAGTGAGGATGGGGTTGGCCCAGGGAGGAGGTGGGTCCTAACAGCACAGAGACAGAAGAGGGACACATGCATCTGGGGAACCAACACCGACGGCCAAAGCACAGGAATGCTGAGAGCTGGGGTTATAAGTGGGAGCTGAGGTTGGTGGTTGAGGGCCAACTGGATCGACAGAGTTGGAAAGAAAGGTTGGAGGAAGATCCTGGATGGTAGTAAATGCGAGACTGGCCTGCCTCTCTTGCTGTCCAGGCAAGAAGGAGCTATGGAAGGCTTCGGAGCAGGAGGGGTGCAGCCTTTGAGAAAGATTCCTCTGGAATCTCTAGAAGAATGGAGGGAAGAAACGGAGGCAGAAGGCAAGGTCAGATAAGAGCTAACAAGGGCTAATTCAAAAAAGACAGCCATGAGGGGCAAATACAAGAAAGAAAAGTTTTAAGTTTAAAAGAAGTTTATGAAGCGCCTGTAAAAGGGGAAATGCAGTAACGAATTTCTCGGCTGGCGGCAAAGCCAGCCCAGAGCTGGGTTCTTGGTGAAAGGAGCACAAGCCCCAAGATCAGGGAGGAAAGGAAGCATGCCATCTCCGGACCCCTCAAGTAGTAAGTCCAGGACTTGGTTAATGTGCAAAGAACTTCTAGATACGACCACCCCCATGCCTCCTTTCTTCTACCAGCCAGTTCATGTCTACAGACACTGCTGAAATCCTACTATGTGCCACGTTCTGTCAGGTGCGGAGGGGGAAAGAGCGAAAAAGGCAGCTGCTGATTCCAAGGGTCTTATACACACACAGAAACAGCTGTGGTACAGGCACATTTGGGTAAAGGATATATGAGGCTTCAGCAAGGAATCACGGTGAAAGGGGAGGGGGGCACAGGATTCAGAAAAGGATGAAGACACTGTTGGAAGGTGGTATTAGTGCCGGACTAGTCCCGTCTTCTAGGAACCTGCCATCCACACAGCCATCCCAAACCCCCTTTTCTTTTCCCACTCCCCGTGCGTTACGGTGCCTTTGGGGGACCTCACTCATGCCCACAGCTCCCAACACCACCTTCAGCCTGAGCAGAGCCTGGGCCTGGCCACCGATGCAACTGGAATTCATCACTGAGCCCAGCCCTCGGCGGCAGCCAGCACAGGGAAGAAAGTGAGGAATTGATCGGGACAAAGTAGGTAATTAAATAGTCAATCCCACTAGCGGATTTTAAGTAAAGAAAAAAGTATGGGCAACCCCTGTAAGTTAATGATGACTCAAGAAAGCAGGTTTGCTTAACCACAAAACCATGCAACAGGAGCACAAGACCCCAAACAATAAAACAATGGTGGCATGAGACCCACATCCTACCCAGTGAGCTCAATAAGTTAATGTTTCCTAGGACATGCTCCTCTGGGCACATTAAAAACAAAAATATAAGGAAAGGGTGACATTATACTGAAACCTGAAATGATGTGCCGGTTTTAGCATACGTTACCACCTTTTTGCTCATTTCCATTGTGCCCTGACCGTCCTGGCTCGACCACGGAGGGACAAGAAAACTCCCCCGCCTGACGTGAAAAAGGAGCTGACGATGGAAACACGACATCTACTCAAGAGTGAGGAAGAAGGTGGTATTTTCCCTCTCCCCACCTTTCATTTGATTATAAAACTGTAAGTTCTCGGGGCACGGCACCCTCTCGCCCGCCCGCTCGTACGCCTCACTAGCATCCTGTTCCAATAAATCACTTTGCATCTATCTATCACTTTGCCTCTTGCTGAATTCTTTCTGTGCTGAGACATAAAGAACCGGAGCTCTGTGGAGCCCACCCCCAAAACACCACCTAGCGGTTTCAGGATCTGGAAGCAACAGAAGGAAGAACCTGGGGCCAGTTCAGACCAGATCAGTTTCCTGCTTTAGAAATGGAATGGTGCTGACACGTCAGCTGCAGAAGGCGGCACAATCTGTGAGGGGAAGGGTCAAAGGAGACTTAGTGGAGAGAAAAGTGTGGACCAGGGACAGCGTGGGGGGCAGGGGGAACAGGCAGGATGCCAAGCAAGCGCGACAGAGGACAGCAGGGGGGACGTGTGCAAGGAAACACAGGCTGGAGAGCAAGAGGTGTGTGGGCGACGGAGCGGGCCACGGTCAGAGGCAGATTCCCCGAGCGACGCTGAGCGCGACACAGCCGGTTAGAGGAGTGACGGTGACAAAATGCATGTTCCTCTTTCCTCCTAAAAATCCCTCATGCGTTAGATGAGAAGGATGGAAAGGTCTCCTGCATGTCGGGGATGAGCAAAGCACAGAGCACAGCAAGGGTCCCAGAACAAAGAGCCCAGGACACAGAGACAAGGCTGACAATGCTGTGGGGATCAGAGACGTGAACCCGGGGCTGTCAGCCACCGAGTTCTACAAAGTTCTTCATGCGCTCATCTGTACGTGCAGGTGGGCTCATTAACCAGGAGACAAAATTCTCTCAAGACGGAGAAGGGAAGGGTTGACATAACATGGACTTGACCTCACTCAGAGCTTTCATGGTACTGGAGGCCGTCCCTCCCAGGAAAGGGTGAACAAAGGTTCTGCACACTCCCAGCAACTTTGTACTAACACAGAGTCATCTTTTCTTTTTTTTATATTGACCTATAGTTAATTTACAATGCTGTGTTGGTTTCAAGTGTAGAGCAAAGTGATTCAGTTATACATGTATATATACACACACATATAGTCTTTTTCAGATTCTTTTCCATTATAAGTTATTACAGGATACTGAGTAGAGCTCCCCGTGCTATACAGGAGGTCCTTGTTGTTTACCTATTTTACGTATAGTAGTGTGCACGTGTTAATCCCAAACTCTTAATTTATCTTCTCCCCCACTATCTCCCCGCTTTGGTAACCATACTGGTTTGTTTTCTATGTCTGTGAGTCTGTTTTGTAAATAAGTTCATCTGAACCGTTTTTTTTTTAGATTCCACTGTAAGTGATATCCCATGCTTTTTGTCTTTCTCACAGAGTCATCTTAATGTCTCCTTTCTCACGCGAGAATCTGTCCCCCTGCCATCTATCCGTTCATTCAGTTATTCATTCACGGGCTATTACTGAGTGTCCAGAACACGGCAGGCACTCTTCTGGACACCGAACAAGATCGACAAACTGCCAACCCTCGGGGCATCCGCATTCTAGCGCAAGAACACAGACAAGAAACAGCCTCAACAATGGCAAAACGCGGTGGATGTGTAAGGGGGTGATCAGAGCTGTGAAGGGGCTAAAGCAAGGAGACACAGGCGGGAAGGAGGAGGTCCAGCTCCGGAAGATCCTGGAAGGCCGACGGTCCAGTCTGATGGAGAGTTTGGAGCAGAGGCGCTGCGCAGTGTGGCCGTGGGTTGAGAGGACCCCTCTGCTGCTGTGTGGGGCACGCACAGGGGAGGTGGCGGTGTTCTGCCCGCCAGGTCCTGGAAGGATTCTGAACGCACAGGAAAGGAGCACCGACAACCCGACAGTGTCTGCTCTTCCAAAGATCCAGCCGCTCTGAGGCTCGGACAGTCTCTCCCAGGCCAGGATTCATCAGGAACCAGGGGGCCAGCCAACAAGGCTTCCCCCTGTTCCCCACTTCCCACTCCGCCATGTTCACTGGGCATCAAAAGAAAAGACCTGTCCACCAGGAAGAGGCCTGAGCGCCAGTAAGCCTGCCTCCCCATTGTCCTTCTGATGTATTTCGGTCAAAACAAAACACTCAAGACAACATCGGAAGATTCTCCTACCCCATCGTAGGCCCCCTAGAGGGCAAGGACGACAGGTTTACACTCCTTTTTTGTTTCTCCCAGCTTAGTGCCAGACACCGTACACAGTAAGCACTACCTAAATACCTGGGGGCATAAATTCAAGAACTACATCATCACCATCAGAACAGCGATGTTCTTAACAACACTTAATGATGTCTTATTCTATGCCAGTACCTCACCGCTGAGGGTGGCTTTGCCCCAGGTGACATCTGGCAATGGCGGGAGGCATTTTTGAGGTCACAACTGTACGTGCGTGTGTTGGGAATGGGGAGTGTGGTGCTCTCGCATCTAGCAGGTAGAGGCTGGGTAAACGGCCCAACTTCATTCAATACAAAGAATTTTCAGGCCCCACACGTCTAAGTGCCGAGGTTGAGAACCCCTGCTTACTTGATCCTCACAATACTCTTTATTTGAAAAAACTGGGCCACTGGGACATGAACTTGCCCAAAGACAGCTTGGTGAGGACCGTTCCGAACTATAAAGTGACAACAACGTAGGGCACCAGGCAGGCTGAACTGTTTCTAGTCGACATTTCTGATGCCACGTATGCAGGTTTTTTCTTCCCTCACATCAACTGAGTGTCCTCCAATCCAATTCACTTCCTGGAGTTAGTGCAAACCCCACAGGTGAGGGGCTCAGCCCCACGAGACTGTGCCCCACGTCACACACCAGTCACAGGTTTGGGCCTCCTGTACCACTGACCACCCAGCTGTAATGTCTAGAGTTCCCCAGATCCCCTCCTGGGGGTTCGATGATTTGCTAGCCTGACTCACAAAACTCAGGAAAGCACTTTACTTGCGATCAGTAGTTTATTATAAAGGATACAGCGCAGAAACAGCCAAATGGAAGAGATGTGTGGGGTAGATGTGAGGAGAGAGGGGCACAGAGCACCCGTGCCATCAGGGCCACCACCCTCCCAGCACCTCCAAGTGTTCACCAGCCCGGAAGCTCTCCAAACTCTTTGCTTTCATTAACTGGCCATGGCTGATTAAGCCACCGGGGATGAACTCAATGCCCAGGCCTTCTCCCCTCCCAGTTGGTTGTGCTGGCAACCAGTCCCCAACCTCCCAGTCCTAAAGCTATTTTAGGGCCCATCAGGTGTCACCTCATTAGCATAAACTCAGGTATGTTTGAAAAGGGCTTAGGAATAACAAAAGACACTCCTCTCGCCCATATCACTCAGACAACTGCAAGGGTTTTAACAGCTCTGTGTCAGGAACCAGGGCAGAAACCAAGTATGTATTTCTAATTATCACACAGGTAAGTAGACAGGGAGAGTGCACCAGACAGGCAGACAGATTGAAACAAAAATGAGAAATCAAGAAATAGGGAAAAGATGAGGGCATGGACCAAAAGTCTCTCTAAGCCCAGCTCTTCCAAGAATTGGCATGTGGCTCTAGGCCTCCCCTCCCCCCTGAGCCAGCACTCACCACTATGAAACTTCAGGAGATGCAGATCACTCACTTCCGGCTATAACGTTTTGGGGGCTAATTCTCTGGAGCAGAAACATTAGCTCTGTGCAAATACTGACAAACCTGTGGCAACACTCATCATACGAATCCTGAATTCCTTCCCCTTTGCCCCGAAAAGGCAGGAGTGCCAAATGCCTCTTGAGATACTTTTGGAAGGAAGAAAGGAGGGAGGGAGGAGTTATCTGTTGACATCCACCCTGGGTCAAGCATGGTGGCAGGACTGGGAATGTTCTAATACAAAATGCGTGAGGTTCCTCTTCACCTTGTTAAGTGTTAATTACCTGCCCAGGCCCACAGGCCCAGGCAATTCCCCCAAAGCAACAGTTGGGGGTGTCACACAGGGACTCTGCCTAACTCTCTAAACAACAAGCAGGATAGGATGGTGGGGGGAAGGAGGCAGCATTCCCCCCTCCCTGCCCCTGGCAATATTTACCTTCCACTCAATAAATCCTGATGTTCATCTTAATAGAAGTCAACACCCAGTTAACGGCAGAGGAATGAGAAATTAAGGCAATATGAGTGAGGGAAAGAGAGAGGTTTTCAGATGAGACGTGAGTGGATTTGGAAAAGCAACGTAGGGAGAACCGTTTGCCATGGTGAGTAGGAACAGGCAAAGGCTGGCAGCAGAACCAAGGTTTCATGAAGGTCGAGGCGAAACGGCAAATCCGCAGTAGCTGTAAGTTTAAGGATAGCCAGGAAGAGGGCTTCACAAGCAAGAGCACCTCCAAAACTGGCCCCCCTAAAGAGAAATGTTTTCTGCTTCTCACGACAGCGTCGTCATGCGGTTGTTAAAAAGAATCAAGAGATGTCAGATTGCTCTGAGACATCAAATAAAGCAGCTTGGATGGGTTTGATTAAGCCATTTAATTAGTACCCACTCTGGGCTGGGCACGGAACTAAGAGCGATCCATTCACTATCTGATTCAATCTTCACATTAAAAGAGGTGGTAGATTTCACTCCATATATACCGTAATGAAGGAACCAAGGCCCCAGAAGTATTTTGCTAAACCAAGTGAAGGAAGAGAAAGGGCCGGCACTCGTATCTCAGGGTGTTGGTGTCACTTTCTGCCACCACAGTGTAGTCCTGGGGATGGAGCTGGACCACAGAACATGAAGAGAAATGCAATTTGAGAGCCCTGTGGCTTTGAACCCCCCATGAATGCTGTCTCATGGCATTGAGATCAAGGTCAAGTTCATTTGTTTCAGGAAGGAGACAGATACTCTCCGGGATCTGCCTGTGGGGCCTTGCACAGGCCTCAGTGCCTTTGCATATACTTTTCTGTGTCCAGTACACCACCCACCCTGTTACCTGTGGCCAGGCAAATCACCTCCTGTGACAAGTCTTTTCTGACAACCACCTGTGAAGACTGAGTATCCTATTCCATGTCCCACAGCACCCTGTGCTAACTACCATCATACCACTTTTAATTACGTAATTTTGTTTCATTCACCTCTCTCACAACCCCCCGACTCTAAGCCCCTGAAGGGAAAGAGCTTATAGCTTTTCCCTCTGGACCCCTAATATTCAATAGAGTTCCTGGCAGAAAGTTGGCGCTCAAATTTTAGCTGAACGCCAAATGGATGAACAAATAAAACCCAAACCATTAAGCGGCAGACCTGCGTTGTTTCATTCCTGGTCTAGGACTCTTTGGTATGAAGCAAATCTTCTACTTTTAATACACCCAACATTCCTGAAGATGACACTACTGCAGAATCACGCAAATGCGATGAACAGTTTACAATCCTCAACACACTCAGCAATTCACAATGACAACATTAATTTAATGAACTTAAAACACTGGTGACCTCTTGAACGCATCCAAAGTTATTCACACTGGGATACGCATCCTTCAACACTGCTTACCAAAGAGAGACTCAAATAAAGATGACACATGTATCTTTCAAATGTTAATTTGCATTTTAAACTTTGATACCAAGAACTTGGCTTTTCTCTTTTGGAAGCAGGAAATCAAAAGAGATTAGCGACTTTTTGACCCGTTCATCTATCAATCCACCCATCCATCCATCCTCCCTGTATGACATGTACACCATTAGACCTTAGAAATTCAAAGAGATCACCCCTACCATCACATTCTATTTAGAGAGACAAACAAAAGTAAATACAATGTGATATGTTAAGTATAATAATCAAATGATAAAGAGCTAGGGGACTCAGAAGAAGTGAATGGTTTGGTGGAGAAAAGTATTCATGAAGGTGGCATATATCAGTTTCCTGGGGCTGCCACAAACTGGTGGCTCAGACAACAGAAATGTATTCTCTCAGTTCTCGAGGCTGGAGGTCCAACATCAAGATGCCAGCAGGGTTGGTTCCTTCTGAGAGCCGTGAGGGAGAACCGGTTCCAGGCCTCTCTCCTAGCTTCTGGTGGCCTCAGGCACTCCTTGGCTTGTAGATGGCATTCTCCCCGTGTCCTCACTTTGTACATGTCTGTGTCCAAATTTCCCCTTTTTATAAGGATGTCAGTCATATTGGATTAGGCCTCACCCTAATGACCTCATCTTAACCTGATCATCTGCAAAGACCCTATTGACAAATAAGGTCATATTCACAGGCACTGGGGGTTAGGACTTCAACATCCCTTTTGGCAGCGGGGGACACAATTCAACCCATAACATGGTGAAAAGCTGGGTGCTGAAAGACAGATACAAGCTCACCAACAGGACAGCAGAAAAGAGTGTGGGCACGGTCAAGTGAATGCAGGTCTGGGAGACCCTGTGACTGTCTGGCAAGCAGGCAGTGATAGCTCAGGGCGTGGAAGATGGGACAAGGTAACTGGAGGCCTTGACAAGGGCTATCATCCTATTAGTGACGAGAAACCACTGCAGGGGGTTAAGCAAGGAACTGAAACAACGGTGTGGTGCTTTGAAAGACTGTTTTGGCCACCTGCAAGATAATTTTTATTTTGTCCCTTTGTTTTCCTTGGTCCCAAGAACGGGCGGGGAAGCCCCATTCAACCTTCGCATTTCAATGGGGGGGGAGCTGGGGGTCACGCGCCTCCTTCCTAACAACCTCGCCTCCACTCTGGCACAGCGCTGATCTGTGCGCCAAGTGGCAAGTCACCGCAGTGGCCTCCTCCCACTTCTGTTTAGACTGGGAGGCTGGCAGGCACACCCCTTACACACCCAGGGAGTCGGGGGCAGACAAAGAGAAACTTTTCCACACTTTCTCTTGCTGCCCTGGGCTCACTCATATTAGTTTCCTAGAACTAGAGGATACCCAAGCCAGAGGACCACAGAGTCCTTCAGACTGTGTCCGTTGGATCTGTGAGGACATCTCAGGGAACACCCTGTGGCGTGAGGTCAGGAGAATGAACAGATGAGGAAATCCAGGCCTCCTGCTTCTGCCTTACCTGGAGCAGCTCCATTTTTATCTTTTTTTTTAAATAACACCTTTATTGAGATATAATTCACATACCATAAAATCTACCCTTTTAAAGTACACAATCCCGTGGTTTTTAGTGTATTCCTAGAGTTGTGCAACCCTCACCACCACCTAATTCCAGAACAATTTCGTAACCCAAAAAGAAACCCTGTACCCACGCCCAGTCACTCCCCATTTTACCCTCCCCCAAACCCTTGGAAACCACTCATCTACTTGCTGTCTCCATGGAATGGCTTATTTTGACATTTCATAGGAATGGAATCATAAGTATGCCCTTTTGTGGCTGGCTTCTTTCACTTATATTTTCAAGGTACAATCATGTTATAGCATGTATCAATACTTCATTCCTTTTTAGTTCTGAATAATATTCCGCTGTATGGCTAAATCACATTTTTTTAATCAATTCATAAACATTTGGGTAGTTTCTACTCTTTATCATGAATAAGCTGCTATGAACACTCATGTATAAGTTTTTGAGTATCTGTTTTCAGTTCTCTTGGGCATTTACCTAAGAATAGAATTGCTGGGTTATAGGCTATGTGTAACCTTAAGGGACTGCCAAACTGTTTTCCAAAGTGGCTGGGCCATTTGACATTCCCCGCAGCAAGGTCCAAGGGTAACAATTTTTCCACATTCTCTCCAACACTTGTTATTTTCTATCTTTCTGATAATCACCACCCTAGTGGGTGTGAAGCGATACCCCACTGTGGGTTTGATTTGCATCCCCTAATGACTAATGATGTTGAGCCTCTTTGTCATGTGCTTATTAGCTATTTGTGAATCTTCTTTGGAGAAATGTCTACTCAAGTCCTTTGCCCTTTTTTTTGGCGGTACACGGGCCTCTCACTGTTGTGGCCTCTCCCGTTGCGAAGCACAGGCTCCGGACGCACAGGCCCAGCGGCCATGGCTCACGGGCCCAGCCGCTCCACAGCATGTGGGATCTTCCCAGACTGGGGCACGAACCCGTGTCCCCTGCCTCGGCAGGCGGACTCCCAACCACTGCGCCACCAGGGAAGCCGCCCCCTTTGCGCATTTTTAAACTAGGTTGTCTTATCTCTGTTGAGCTACAAATGTTCTTCATCTATTCTGGATACAAGTCCCTTGTCAGATATGATTGGAAATATTTTCTCCTATGTTTTAGGCTGTCTTTTCACTTTCTTAACGGTATTCACACAATAGATTTAAATTCTGATGAAGTCCAATTTTTCTTTCTTTTGGCTTGTGCTGTTGGTGTCGTATCTAAGACAACTGCCTAATCCAAAGTCACAAAGATTTACTCCTATGCTTCCTCCTCAGTCTTAACAGCTTTCGTTCTTATGTTTATGTCTACGATCCATTCTGAGTTGATTTTCATTTTTACCCTTTTGAGGGGATGGTAATCTACATAAAATTTGTTTAACTCTCCCAACACCAAGCCACCTTATTTTACAGATTCTAGAAAGGAGGAGCATCATCACACTAGAGGCCAAACCTCCCCCAATGCGCCCAAGGCTCCAGTGTTGTACAGGTTGGAAGGGATCCTCTTCCCCTCTTCACATAGGCTGTGGCACCCCCGTGTAAACACTGGGAATCAGCTCTGCGGCGGCCCAAAACGACCCCTGTGCTTGCAACAGACTTGCCATGCCTGTCATCTGCTTCTCATTCATCCTACAACTCTTGCTAATTAATCTCAGGCCCCGTGCCTCACCCCCGCCACACACTGGCCCCCAGGTATTTAGGGGACTAAAGGATCTTTATCAAAACCTTACTTCCCCAAGTGGACCATTATCTTACAACAATTCAATTCACTGAACACTTACCAGCACCTTGCACTCCGCCCCAGGGATACAAAACTGAATAAGATGATACGGCCCCCTACTCTAGAGGAGCCGTCCCTTCAGGTGGGGCTGGGGGGAGACACACACTGAATACTGGCGCATTATCACCTTCCTGATGCTTAATACTACGAAATGCAATTGCTAATACGAATCCCTACGTGCCTGTGCTCTGCGTGCATGAGTTAACTCCGTAACAACTTGATGAGGTAGCAATAACACTGCCCCATTTACAGCACACATTAGGCACCAATTCTGCACAAAGCGCACTAATAATGGGACAAGTAAGGACCAGGGGCAAAGAGTGAGCTGGAGACTGCTTCACGTATAAGGGGACTGGGGGCTGGACAGTGGCATTTTTCTCAGGGAAAAAAGCAGAGAATGGGGGCAAAAATCCAGGCATTCAAATATCGGCCGAGTTAGAGCAAAAGCGAGCAGAGCGATGCCTGTAGATAGGAGGGAGGTGGGGCATGTCACGGAGAAGGGTGTGGCCCGTGTCAGCATTCACATCCACGGACCACCACCTGGAGAGCCAGCGAATTACATGAGAAAAAGCCACAGACAAACTTGCCTTGTGCCGGTACCTAATATCATTGCAGACTCTGTGCTCTGGAGACAAGCTGCCCCCCGCCCCGCCCTGCCCCAAATGCTGCCGATGAAAAGGAAAATGGCATTAATAAAATTCAGTGTGAGGATATGATCTAGGCGTGGGGAGGCAGAGATGAGGTTGTTTGATTACTTACAATAAATACTTGTATTTCAGATAATCGAGTTTGGTTCTTAGCGCTAATGTCATTTTCTGCTAATTTAATGCCCTGGGAATCCCTCTGAGTAGGAAGACTGCTGGTGGAATGAAAATAGAGCCATCTGGGAAAAAGAACCATCTCCCCAATCCAGGTGTGCTCAAAGGCTGCAAAGAAGGCCAATCCCTCCGAGTAGAGGGAGTTAAATAGATCCTCCGAGGTGGTCTGGGTATGAAGGCTGCGCGCTAAGCGGAAGGGGCAGTGGGTATTTGAGATCCTTCATTGTGGAAGCAAACTCATCAGGGCCGCCTGCACCAGGCACGTGGCAGGCCAGCGGGGCTCTCACATACCTCGGATGACCCCTGGTGGTGGTTTGCGGCGGGGGGGGGGCGGGCGTGTGGGGTGTGCGGGAGATGAGGTGAGGGGCGGGCGACAATGTGCACTGTGCCATCTCTGCTTCCAAAAGGAGCATGGAAGCATCCCCTGCCCCCAGTTGCAATGGAAGCTTCTTTGTTTACCCTGGACCAATCCCCACTTACGCCTGCTGTCCCAGCCTAATAACTTACGGCAACCTCTTTCATCCTTTAAAGCATTCCAGTCTGGACAATAAATTGCACTGCCTTCCTGGGTACAGTGGGCAGAACGTTAGCGATGAGCTAAGGATGCGGGGTGCCGGGGGGCAGGAGGAAGGGAAGCTTGAGAATCACTCAGAGAATGAGGATGGAAAGGAGCTTTTTCCCAAGGATAGAATTTGGTTCCCTCTCTGCTCCCCATACCACCGGGACAAAGGCACTGAAACTCTCAGCCTCGGTTTTCTCATCTGAAAAACGGAACAGCAATACACATCTGGCAAGTTGACTTGTGAGGATTCCACGAGACAATGTACGTAATTTACTTGTGCCGGCACAGCGCCTGGCACATAATAGAATCTCGATGCGTGATGAGCTATTATTGGCAGTCAGTTCACACCAGCAGGAAGAGCTGGGATGCTGAGCTTGGGAAAAAGCTCCTTTCCTTCCTAATTCTCTGAGTGATTCTCAAGCTTCCCTTCCTCCTGCTCCTGCCCCTGCACGCCCCCCGCCCCCCCCCCCATCCTCAGCTCACCGCTAATCACAGCAACAGGGCATAAAAAAGACACCCAGGTGCTGGAGTACTTCTCCAAGGGCTGAATAGGATTTCATAAACCAAAAAAGCCTACCGCTTCCAGCTGTGGTACTGCCCTGTTCTAATTTCCCCAGCAGTAGCGAGGACAGTGAAGCTGGGAGTTTCCATTTGAGGGAACATTTTTCCCTTCCCTCCATCTCCTGACAATGGTCGTCAATTACAGTGCACGATGCAGGGAGGCTAGGGGAGAGAGGGCAAAGAAGTGACCCCCCGGAAACACATCTGCAGGAGCAGATTACAGAGCTCCCCACAGACGCGGGAGCAGCCCCTGAGCTCATGGTGGGGAGCGGGGCAGGGAAGAACAGAAATAAAAAACTGCAGCTCCTCCCCGGGCCTGATGAAGATTAATATCTCCTCCCTGATGAGATGAGGCGGCTTAATCGCTTCTATTAATACAGAATCACTGAGGGCCAAAGATGGGGGCGTGGAGGGAGGTGGGGGAAGGGAATGAGAGTGCCTCGCCAATATCATACAGAAGCAGAAAGGGACACCCTGAATGTACGAAGATAGGATTTCTTCAAGGCTCGAAAGTTATGACTGAAACCAGCTAGCTGAGGCACTGCATGAGACCGTACAGCATCAGATGTACTTTGTGCTTTTCTTTTTTTCACTAAGACCAATGGACCAACTGGTTAAACATGCTGATCTCAAAGACTGAATGATCTCAGCAGAGAGACTGTCACCCCCTTGCAATCTCAAGATCCCAACCAAGGGTCTTCCAACTCCACTCTCCATGGACCACTCCAGGCCATGCTTCAAGACTCAGCCCAAGAGGCACCTTCTTCAGGAAGCTTTCCTGGACATCCCCAGATACTTACGAGTCCTTCCTTCTGGATCCCCAAAGACAGGCGTCCATACTTCTACTACAGTAATTCTTGTGCATTGCAATTGGGAGCCATCCTCCCATTTAAGTCTAAGACGGCTACTCTTAGACTTAAATATTTGCTTCCTACCATCCCGTAACTTCCGTTACCCACTAAACAGCGTCTCCATCACCTCATCCGCTTTCCTCCAAGGACCCACTATCCTCGGGGAATGAGCACATGGAGAAAGGTCACTGTCCCCTAAGACCAAAAAGAGAACAATTTTTCTTGAGGGCAGGGACCATGGCTCAACCGTCTTTGTGTCTTTCTCACATTCTAGTCCAGTATCAACCATATGCTGGCTTCTTAATATCTGTCCCATCATCTAACAGGAGAACAGGGGAGTGGAAAACAGAGGCACCAAAAATCAGCTGGCTGCACAGAAGAAACCTCAGCATGACAACGAAATAGACAAATACATCAGGGGTAACACAGGTCTATTCAAAAGTATTGGGATCTTTCTCAAAGGTGGTCATTAAAAAAAAAAAAAGGCAGCAAAAACAAATATCTCCTCCTCTACTCCCTACTAATCCTCACTCACTCAAGCACTGGGTGAATTTTCATCTCAAATAAGCTCAGGATTCCTGATTCCCCCCGTCTCACAGCATCTGACAACTGGGCTTAAGGGCCTGGGAAATGTGAACTCAGAATGGCAGAATCCCAGAAGAGCAAACCTCAGGCAGAACAACGTTTACCCTCGTGGTTCAGAGTGAACTGGAACCATTTCATTAAGTGCACGAGAAACTTCAAACGGGAAGGGGGGCTAGTCTGGGATTCATACAAGGGGACAAGCCATCACCAACATGTGTCTGATGATCATATAATCTGTGCTGTGTGTAGAATCATCAGCTCACGGGAACACAAAGTACACGCATATAGAATAAATGCTGCGGCCTTACAAGCGTGGAGGCTTCTTTGCCCCAGCTTTTCATTACAGGCACACCTTGGAGAAATTGCGGGTGGGGTTTTCCAGACCACCACAATAAAGCAAGTATAGTAAAGTGAGTCCCACGAAGTTTTTGGTTCCCCAGTGCATATGAAAGTTACGTTTACACTACACTGTAGTCTTAAGTATGCAACAGCGTTATGTCTAAAAAACCCATGTACAAACCATAATTTAAAAATACTTCATTGTTTAAAAAAAAAAATGCTAACCATCACCTGAGCCGTCATCAAGTGGTAACCTTTTTGCTGGCAGAGAGTCTTGCCTCCATGTCAACGGTTGCTGACTGATCAGCGTGGGGGATGCGGAAGGGTGGGGGATGCGGAAGGCTGGGGTGGCCGTGACAGTTTCTTAAAATGAGACCACAGCGGACTCTGCCACGTCCATTGACTCCTCCTTTCATGAAGGACTTCTCTGTAGCATGCAATGCTGTTTTATAGCATTTCACCCACAGTAGGGCCTCTTTTAAAGTTGGAGTCGATCCTCTCGAAATCTGCTGCAGCTTTATCAACTAAATTTATGTAATATTCCAAATGCACTGTCATTTCAACAACTGATTAAATTCACCACCTTAGATGGGTGTGGTTCGTGGCACCCCAAAACAATTACAGTAATAATATCAGAGATCACTGATCACACAGCAATCCCACTACCTGGGCATATATCCAGACAAAACTATAATTAGAAAAGATACATGCACCCCTATGTTCATAGCAGTACTAGTCACAATAGTCAAAACATGGAAGCAACTTAAATGCCCATCAACAGGTGAATAGATAAAGAAGATGTACATATACACAACGGAATACTACTCAGCCATAAAAAAGAACAAAATAATGCCATTTGCAGCAATATGGATGCAACTAGAGATTATCATACTAAGTGAAGTAAGTCAGAAAGAGAAAGACAAATACCATATGATATCACTTACATGTGAAATCTAAAATATGACACAAATGAACTTATCTATGAAACTGACTCACAGAGAACAGACTGTGGTTGCCAAGGAGGGGTCAGGGAAGGATGGAGTGGGAATTTGGGATTAGCAGATGCAAACTATACAGAATGGATAAACAACAAGGTCCTACTGTATAGCACAGAGAACCATATTCAGTATCACGTGATAAACCATAACGGAAAAGAAGATAAAAAAGAATGTATACGTATGTATAACAATCACTTTGCTGAACAGCAGAAATTAACATTGTAAATCAACTATACTTCAATTAAAAAAAGGAGATCACTGATCACAGATCACCATAAGAAATATGATAATGAAAAAGTCTGAAATATTGCCAAGAATCACCAAAATGTGACACAGAGACAAAGTGAGAAAATACTGTGGGAAAACAGTGCCAATAGGTTTGATGTTGTCACAGACCCGCAATTTGTAAACAATGTGCTATCTGCGAAGCACAACAAAGCCAAGTGCGATCAAATGAGGTCTGCCTGTACATTAGTCCTGACAACACTATAGCTAACCTATACCCCCCAAAACAAAAATGAAAAACAAAGTTGACATATCATGCAATGACACAGCTCCCTCAGGTAAGTTCAAAAAAAGACAAATTTAGAAACAACGGAATCACTCCCACTGTGGACACCGCCCAGTAAGGGATTTCAAGAGACCCAAAGCCAGTCTGAACCTTCCAGGCACTTCCAAGCTCATAGGAACGTAAATATCTGCAGAAAAACCAGCAGCTGAAGATCAAACGTTGGTCACCCGCGGGGGGCTGCAAGCATCTCGAGTGGAATCGAGACTTTCCTAAATGCCCGCGTGTGCACAAGCGGAGCACAGAAACGCTGAGCCAGCAATTCCACCCAACCCCACGGGGCTGGGAGTCCTCAGAGCAGCAGGATTCTGGCCGAGGCACCAACCCATCTCCCACACCCAGGACTGTAATTTCTCATTAAGCCACAGGCAGGGGCGCGGAAGACCCGTGGGAGGGGCTGCAGGGGAACGAGATGCTGAGTGAGGCAGCACAGTCAGAGCCTCTGGAAGGGAGAAAAGGGCAGGAGCCCTGGGACAACCGTGCAAAAAAAAAAATCCAGCCTTTCCAAGACCCAGGGCCAGAAGGCGGGTGCGAGCCTTCGAGGAAGAGACTCTGAGCCTGGATCCATGCTGCCCCTCCAGATGGAGCCTCGCTCAGGATAAAGAACAACTCCTGGACTCAGAGTCCCAGCAGAACCAGCTTCAGCTTTTAACATCCATCAATGAGAAACATGCCAATGACCACCGGCCCACTGTGTTTCTATGTTTCATCTCTTGGTGGCTCAGTCTCCTCCTCTGTAAGACAGGGATGACGATGGTTCCTCTCTACACGCAGAGACCATACAGCTTAGTAAGTCAAACCATGGTCCCTGGGGGCCAGAATGGCAGGCGAGTCTGAGCCCAAGCAGAGTGACCTTGGGCAACTAATTTAACCTCTCTGGACCTCAGTGCCCTCACCTGTAAATGGGGGTAATAACAGGACCAACTTCACAGGGTGGTTGTGAAGACTGAATGAGTTAATCCGTGTAAATCACAGACAGCGCCCAGCATATAGTAAGTGTTCAATAAATTAGTGGCTATTATGATTGCAGATGATGGTGACGTTCTTTCGCATCCCTTTTCCCTTAAAGGAGGCTAATACTTGCAGAACAAGCCCTGTACACCTGGCACCATGCATTCAAGGCTCACGTATTAGCTCACTTAAGTATCACAACCACTCCATGAAGAGCCGAGGGTCAGAAAGGTCAAGAGCGGCCGTGAGGCCACGCAGCTAGAGAGTGGCGGAATCGGACTCGCCACCCATGCGCTTTCCACCCCAGCATACCTTGAGCGCACCGCCTGATAAAGTTGGCACTCCAGCTTTACTTCAACCGTATTTTTATGATAAAAATTACAGTACAGCGTAGACTTCACTCTGGAAATAAAAAAGGCAGCCCAATCTTTCTTTCCATATAACATCTTTTTTTTTTCCCCTAGGAAAGATGGTTGACACTGGAGTCCTAGCTCACCTTCCTGCTGGGTGTCAGTGGTTCAAGGGTCCCAATACCCAGGTGTGAGCAGGTGGGATGCTTACTGTCACATCTTTATTTTGCTCTCTCTTTATTCTGCTCTCTCATGTCCCAAACCAGCCATCGATCGCCTGCCCCACACCTGCTCTCCCTCCAGGCTTCTCCAGCCAGCATCCACTTGCTCCCATCAAGACCTGGGAGTCATCTTTGATCCTTTCCGTCTCTCACCTTCACAGTCCAAACGTCACCAAGACCTGGAGGCTCTCCCTCCAAACCCTGTCTCCAGACGGCCACTTCCGCCTCATCTCCACTGACACCATCTGAGTTCAGGTCACCTCACAGCTCACCTGGATGACCACGTGAGTTACCTAGCTGGAGGCCTGGCCTAACTTCTTACGCCCCTTAGATCATTCTCTACAGACACCAGGATTGATTGTTTGGAAACACACACCTGGTATGTCTGGCTGAATATGACCCCTTAAGTTGTCCACATCCTAATCCCTGAACCTGTGACTATGTTGCCTCAAAGGATTTTGCAGATGTGATTAAATTAATGCAAAGATGCAAAGATTACGCTAATTATCCGGGTGGGTACAATGTAATCACAAGGGTCCTCATAAGAGGGAGGCAGGAGAGTCAGGGTCAGAGAGACGTAATGATGGAAACAGAGGCTGGAATGATGTGATGGCTGGCTTTGAAGATGCAGGAAGGCACCAACAGCAAAGGAATGCAAGTACCTCTAGAACCTGGAAAAGGCAAGAAACAGCCTCCTCCCTGGAGCCTCTGGAGGAAATCAGCCCTGCCAACACCCCGATGTCGGCCCAGCGAGACCGATTTTTTATTTTTACATTTATTTATTTGGCTGTGGCGGGTCTTAGTTGCGGCATGTGGGATTTAGTTCTCTGACCAGGGATTGAACCCAGGCCCCCTGCACTGGGAGCACGGAGCCTTAACTGCTGGACCACCAGGGAAGTCCCAAGACCAATTTTAGACTGATCTCCAAAACTCTAAGAATAAATCTGTGTTGTTTCAATAAATCTGCTTGTGATCATTTGTTACAGCAGAAACAGGACACTAACACACATAGCCTTGCTATCAGCCTAGACTCAGGCAGACACCCCGTGGACTTTAAAAGCGTCCAAACTCCTTTCAGTGGCCTGTCCACGAGGTGTCTGCCTACGTCCCCAACCTCATCTCCGACCCCGTATCCTCTCGCTCATCTACCCCTGACTTGTTGGACTCCACCAGCTTCACCCAGACACATCCGGTTCTTTCCAGCCTCTGAGCAATTACGCTTGTTCTCTTTGCCGGGGTGTTGTCCCCACACAGCTGGCTCACAATTATCCTTCAGGCTTCAGCTCAAACGGCACGTCATCAAAGTCCTTCCTGACCACAATATGCAAACGGCGCACGCAGGCGTCATTCTCTCGTTTGCTGACTCGTGAGCTCCATGAGGACTGGAGTATTTCCAAAGTACCCAAGTGCGCCTGGGACATAGCAGGTCCTCAATGAATTTCTCTTGAGTGAATGAATAAGTAGATGAGGCAGTATGAAATCAACACCAGACTGCAGACCCTGCTTCTAAAATGCCTAGCGGTGGATGGGCGGCACAGGAAAGAGTTATCGTTAGGGGCTGGGAGGAAAACGGCTTTGGAAAGAGCACCAGGAGGGTGGTGCGGCTTGCCGCTGGGCCTCGAAGGGGGGGCAGGAGCTGGGAGAGCGAAGGTGTGAACTCGCTCCGAGGCTGCTCTCTGAATGATGCAACGGGGCATGTAATAAATTCAGAAATTCTCCTATGGGGCTGAGCGCCCCCATCTTCTATCCCACAGACCTCAGCTACTGACTACATTCAGAGGGAGGAAGCACTTCATCTTTTGACTTCTACCCTAGATCCTTGTGTGGACCAAAAATAGCTCCTTGTTTCCAAATGCTTTCCGTATTTCTAGAAAATGGAAATGGACTCAACAGGGGAGCCCTGGAAAAGTACGAGCTGGTAATGCAATTCCACCTGTCCTTTGTCAGGCCAGCTCACCTTCATATACTTCATGGTTTTCTTCCTCATGGAATATTTCATCTTATCTCCACAACCACTCTGAGGGGAGGTCAGGGCAGACAGTATCACTCCCATCCTACAGCTTAGGAAACGGAGTCCCTGACGTGCCACGTGACTGTTTGGTGAATGAAGTCCCTTCTAGGTGCCAAGGACTTGAAACTTGGACAAGATATATTCAGCTTCCCTGGGTCTTCATTTTCTCTGAGAGGAAGACAATGCTAACTAACCTCGCTTGACCCAGAGCTGCTACAGGTCCAACGAGCAAGCTCTGCCGCTTACGAGCAGAGGGTCCCTGAGCCGTCTACTTAGCCACTCTCTGTTCTCATTTTTTTTTTTTAACCGTTTTTTGTTTTTGTTTTTGTTTTGTGGTACGCGGGCCTCTCACTGCTGTGGGCTCTCCCGCTGCGGAGCACAGACTCCGGACACGCAGGCTCAGCGGTCATGGCTCACGGGCCCAGCCGCTCCGCGGCATGTGGGATCCTCCCGGGCCGGGGCACGAACCCACGTCCCCTGCATCGGCAGGCGGACTCCCAACCACTGCGCCACCAGGGAAGCCCTCATTTTGCTTTTTCATTATGCTGGCAACAAGTCCAGTCCGACTGCATGTAAATGAAGCCTCTGTTTTATAATTATTGGCCAACAGCTATGTGCCAAGAGATGTTCTTACGTTATATTTCATTTGCAATTACAGATCTGAAGTTCACTGATAAATGACCTCATCAAAAATAAATGTAATAAAACAAGAAGCTGGGATTTACTGAGAGCCCAGCATGCATCAGTTGCCTACCTAAATCACACTCAGACCTTCAAATAAATCTGTATGGGAGGTATGGTTGTTCCCATTTATACATGAGAAAACTGAGCCTTAGAAAAAGTAAGAGACGCACCTGGGGTCACACAGCTGCTATGGGGCACAGACCCAGAGCTTTCTGGCTGCAGAGCTGTGCCCCTCCCACTCCGATTTGCTGTCCTCGTTCCCGGGAGGTACACGCTCCTCTCTGACAGGCAATGGAAATGCTTCACGATGTACACGGGACACCTTCAAATTTCCCTTTCACCCAGGCTGTTTCACTCCTCTGTGTCTAAGTCTTACTTCTGACCCCTGGTCACTGGTATGGTGCTCAGCACAGAGGAAGATCTCCATGCAGGCTACTGATCAGAATGGAAAGGAGGGAGGAAAAGGCGGCCCAGGAGCGAAGAAAGAGGCTGAGCGTCCGTGGTTAAGAGCAAGGGCTCTGAGTCACACAAGCCAAGTCTGCACACACTAGCTCTGCGTCCAGGGCAGATTCTCCACATCCTGCACGTGACCTATAAGAGGGGAGGAGGGGAGGTCCCACCTGAGAGAGGGGCTTCGCACAGTGCACAAAGCAAACGCTGGCCAGTGTTAACTTCCACTATCCTACAGTAAGGACAGAAGGGGGGAACTCCCCCACAGCCAGGAGGAGACCAGCGATGTCACCTGCGAACGGAACAAGTGAAGAAGCGGAGAAAATATGCAATTCCAGGGTCTCTTTCTGATGACTACCTGTCACTGAAGCATCTGGAAAGCAAGGCAGAGACTGTGTGGGGCAGAGAAGTGGACCAAAGGGAAAAGCAGACTCCTTTCTGCTCAGAGAGCCACCTGAGCAGGACTCTCTATTAAGAGACTGGTGAGAGAGGAATAGAAAACTTCTGTAAATACTCACTCCCAGAGATGCTGACTTATCCGCCCCTTCATGCCGCTCACCTCAGTGTTTATCCGAAACATGAAATACAGCCGTGCGTGAGATGTTCCTCTCTCTCCTGACCCTTCTCCCTCACTGCTGCCCCAGAACGAGCCCCCAGGTGTGCCCAGCCTCTCCCGGCACGAAGGCATGCCTGCGTTCATTTCTGCATTGCTGACTTCCAGAGCTCTGGAACCCCAACTGCCCCAAATCTCTGTGGAGTGAGCCAGGCACAGCATCCTAGGGAGCATACATCACAGGTACGGCTCCTGGGAAGGGCAGCCGAGGGCCCAGTTACCTTCCTGCTCAGAAAGGACTGACCCTTACCTGTGCCTGAAGCCTGGCCAATCAGTAACCGGGACAGAGGCACCTGGCAGAAGCCCAGAAGGCAAGCAGAGAAAAGCCATGGTCTGAAAAGTCAGCACAACTGAGCCCACCTGGCCTGGAGAAGTTTGAATCTAGTACCTTTTCCAAGTGTGTGTGAAGGGTTATTTATACACAGGAAATGACCAACGTGTCCCAATCTCCTTGGAGAACAGAGCAGAAGGAAGGAATCTCACACCGAAAAGAGGAAGATCAGTAATGCCAACTTAAGAGGTCAATGGAACCTCGGCTAGATCGTGGTGAACAGGACCGCCTGGGTTAAATCTTAACTCTACCACTTCCTAGCTCTGGAACCTCGAACTGATTTTTGAACTTGGCTGTGCCTCCTTTTCCTCATCTGTAAAATGGGAATATCAGTACCTACTTTACAGGGCAGTTCTGAGGAACACATGAGTTAATGCAAGTCAAGGATTTAAATGCTCCATAAAGAGGAGCTAATAGCATCCTCATTGCCGGCACTTCAACACCTATTAAGCGTCTACTTTATTCCAGGTATCGTGCCAAAGACTAGGGATTCAGCGTTGACTACAGAAAGGCAAGGCCTCACCACCTGAAGGGTGTAGAAATCACAGTAAATACTAATAACAATTTATCCAGCACTCATTATGCACCAGGCGCTTTTCTAATACACACCATTAAGGCTGCACAACAGCTCTGAAAAGGAGGTGAGTTATGTAAGTGAGGTGCAGTTCCACACACGGGATTAACAGACGCACAAACGATACATTAGGTGAGGATGATAATCTCACCCTCAGGAACTTGGTTGTGAGGACTAAGATTTTTTTTTTCACAGGCTCCAGACGCACAGGCTCAGCGGCCACGGCTCACGGGCCCAGCCGCTCCGCGGCACGTGGGATCTTCCCGGACCGGGGCACGAACCCGCGTCCTCTGCATCGGCAGGCGGACTCTCAACCACTGCGCCACCAGGGAAGCCCCGGACTAAGATTTAAATGTCAAAGGAGATAAAGCTGCTTTGTGAGACAAACAGCAGGCACTCAGTCAGTGCTGCCATCACCTACCTGATTCAACCTTATTAAATTCAAGTCCTGGAGGCCGGGGGCTGAGGAGGGGAACCGAGATCAGCCACCCAGAGGCTTCACTTTAGCCAGGGCAAACCTCTCAAACTGGCCAGAAGGTAAGGATCACCTGAGGCCCTTGTTTAAAATGCAGATACCTGGGAACCTCCCCTGCAGACTCCCATTTAGCAAACCTGGGCCGGGGCCCTGGCACTGTATTTTCCCTAAGTGTCGGTCCCGGGTGGGCGGAGCATCTGCAGGGTCAGCAGGTGCCCAGGTGATTCTTATCATCTAGCAATTCTGGAACCAGAGATCCAGGTGACTTCCTTACGGGCTGGAGGAGGAAATACTCTTATGTTCGTCCTAGGTTAGCAGCCAAAGGCAAGTCCAGATGGCTTGCTTCCCATGGAAGAGACAGGATGAGGAAAGAGAATTCAGAACACAGGTTCCAAGACCCTGTCCCAAGGCCTGTGAGATGGGTCCTACACCTTTCCTGGCTCTGTCCACCCCGCTTCCTCCTCTCCCTTCCCTCTGGCCGCCCTGTTTCCTCCCTGTTCTTCTGCAAAGGTACCAAGTGCTCTCCACCTTCTGCTATTCCCTCTGCCTGAAATGCTTTTCCTCCCGATCTCTGCGTGGCTCTTCTTAAACATCACCAGAGAGCCCTGTCCAGACCACGCTATCAAAAGCACTTTCCCCCTCCCCATGCCCCAACAAGCCTCTTCTGCTTTCTCTTTGTAGCATGGATCACCACTCAGCAGAGTATGAATCTGTCTGTGAATCATCTCTCTTCCTGCACTAGACAGGACATTACACGCTCCTGTAATTCACAGCTCTGTCCCCGATGTCCTAAAGCAGTGACTGATGGCGTTTGCTGAAGGGAATGAACCACCGTGGATGATGCACTAAGGAGTCTGACGCTCAGCCACCTCATCTGGGAAACAGGACACCCTCCCTCCCGGATGGGGCTGTGGGAGGATTGTTTAAATGTATACGGGAGAGCTCGGATTCAACACCACCTGCTACCTACCTGTAATTGCTACCCATTGGTGCAATGGAGACACTTCCTTCTGGGATGTCACTGCAAGCTTCAACACCCAGCACTGGCTGTGCACCGAGAGAAGTCATGATGGGCAGCAGATGGGGCATGGAGTGCCCTCTGCTGGGGCAAAAATGACAAATACCCACTATCTGAAGAGCCCACCCTAGAAAGAGAAGGAACCTTGCATTTTCAGGTTTCTTCCAAACAGTGCGATCTCAAACACTCAACTCTGTTGACTCCTTAAGCAATTTCTTGCTTCGGAGAGCCGTCAGCATATAAAACCCAGCTGAACACAAAGTGACTCTGTAAATCGACTCTCCGCTAGGCACGATGGACTCCTTTTCATCTGCACAAAACCCCTCTTAAGTAGGAAGCAGCACCTCCAACTTTGGAAGATACAGTTTAAGCTCAGAGAGGTTAAGTTACTCAGCTGAGGACACAGAGCATTTAACAGGGGGTTTGGGAATTTGAATAAAGTGTACTGATTCAGCTACACCCCATCAGAAAAATCTTTAGAGAAGTGATTCCACTTTGCTTCAGAGGATGGTCCTTTCCTCTCTGTGACTCTTTAAATGTTCTCACAACAGGTCACCTGTGTGAAATAACTTTCCCCAAATGTGGCCGATGGGTTCATGATTGCCTGCAGGTGTATTTATGACTACAGTTACAATATATGTCTGTGTCTCCTTGCCTCCTCCCTCCTAACACCCTGCTTTCTAACTGCAAATGTCTGGAAATACAGATGGATAGAAATGAACAAATGGGGCATTCACCTTTTGCCTTTACTAAAAATGTTAACGGACACATCAGTATCAAGCAGTGAATCAGGTGGTGATTCCAATTACACCACTGGCTGAGGCTTTGACCTTAGTTCATTCGGTCACATGCTCTAGACCTTGGGTGCCTCAGTGACCTTGTTTAGACCAGGTGGGTGATCTTTGGCATCTTTCCTAGGATGACCTTCCAACATTCTAGGAAAATAAGAGAGGGGAAGAAAAGCAACACTTACTGCCATTCTATAACATGTACTGTACTTAGCCTGTTAACATGTGTATGAGGTACACAGTTTGTTCCCCTTCTCGTGGAGGAGAAACCAACCAGCAGTGATGTTAAGCAATTTGTCTATTGTCACCCTGTGATTTAAGTGTCACCTGTCATTTAGGGACACGCTCCCCCACCATCAGCTCCTGCTCTAGGTAAAGTCCTTGGGTAGTTTTCAAAGGCTTGATCTGCTTAGGTTGTAAGCCTGCCTAGATGATTCCTACCGTCCACTCCTACTCATAATTGTATGAGTCTATGGCAGAAACAAAATGCAAATTGCATTAAGGGTTTAACTGAATTTTCTGCCTATTACTGGCTTATGATAACACCGTCAGCCACAGAACATGGTCTGCCTTCTCGTCCAAGATGGCCCCCGTTCCCGTCTCAGGGTTTGTCTTGTCCTTGTCTGGAACTAAAGCATTTTCACTTTAAACTGTCACCCACCAGTTGTTTCTACATCTGCAAGTTGTTGGGAGAGAGCAGTTTGCAGGCTCTTTACAGGCACGGCCTGGGTTCCAATACCAGCTCCCTTACGTACAACCTAGGTGACCTTGGCCAAAGACTTAAAGATCCCTCAGCCTGCTTCCTCATCTATAAAATGGGACAAGCGTGAAGGTGTTTGGAGGAAAAAATGAGATCACGTACGTAAAATACCTAGCCCAGCCCGAGGCAGACAGTAAGCCCAGACGTCCAAATGCAAGAAGTTAACATGGCCCTTTCACCTCTGCCATGCAAATGAGAGAGATACCTCTTCAGCTTTGGCCCTAGAATAAAGGAGATATGAAGCACAGCCACACACACTAATGAAAACTCTGCTCAGCTTCTCACCTTTTCATTGAGTGCTTTGTGTGGAATCCACAGTCACCCAGCACCAGCCAGGTGGCTGACAGGGTCTTGGTGCTCCAGCCAGGTGTCAGGCCTGAGCCACGGAGGTGGGAGAGCCAAGTCTAGGGCACTGGTCCACCAAAGACCTCCCAGCCCCTCGTAATATCAATCGGCAAGAGCTCTCCCAGATATCTCCATCTCAACGCTAAGACCCAGATCCACTCAATGACCAGCAAGCTACAGTGCTGGACACCCCATGCCAAACAACTAGCAAGACAAGAACACAACCCCACCCATTAGCAGAGAGGCTGCCTAAAATCATAATAAGTTCACAGACATCCCAAAACACACCACTGGACACAGTCCTGCCCACCAGAAAGACAAGATCCAGCCTCATCCACCAGAACACAGGCACAAGTCCCCTCCACCAGGAAGCCTACACAACCCACTGAACCAACCTTACCCACTGGGAGCAGACACCAAAAACAATGGGAACTGCAAACCTGCACCCTGTGAAAAGGAGACCCCAAACACAGTAAATTAAGTAAAATGAGAAGACAGAGAAACACACAGATGATAGACCAAGGTAAAAACCCACCAGACCGAACAAATACACAGGAAATAGGCAGTCTACCTGAAAGAGAATTCAGAGAAATGCTAGTAAAGATGATCCAAAATCTTGGAAACAGAATGGAGAAAATAAAAGAAACATTTAACAAGGACCTAGAAGAACTAAACAGCAAACAATGATGAACAACACAATAAATGAAATTTAAAATTCTCTAGAAGGAATCAATAGCAGAATAACTGAGGCAGAAGAACGGATAAGTGACCTGGAAGATAAAATAGTGGAAATAACTACTGCAGAGCAGAATAAAGGAAAAAGAATGAAAACAATTGAAGACAATCACAGAGACATCTGGGACAACATTAAATGCACCAACATTCGAATTATAGGGTTCCAGAAGAAGAAGAGAAAAAGAAAGGGACTGAGAAAATATTTGAAGAGATAGATGATAGTTGAAAACTTCCCTAATATGGGAAAGAAAATAGTCAATCAAGTCCAGGAAGCACAGACAGTCACATACAGGACATATCCAAGGAGAAACACACCAAGACACATATTAATCAAACTACCAAAAATTAAATACAAAGAAAAAATATTAAAAGCAGCAAGGGAAAAACAACAAGTAACATACAAGGGAATCCCCAAAAAGTTAACAACTAATCTTTCAGCAGAAACTCTGCAAGCCAGAAGGGAGTGGTAAGACATATTTAAAGTGATGAAACAGAAAAACCTACAACCAAGATTACTCTACCCAGCAAGGATCTCATTCAGATTCAACAGAGATATTAAAAGCTTCACATAGAAGCAGAAGCTAAGAGAATTCAGCACAACCAAACCAGCTTTACAACAAATCCTAAAGGAACTTCTCTAGGCAAGAAACACAAGAGAAGGAAAAGACCTACAATAACAAACCCAAAACAATTAAGAAAATGGTAATAGGAAGACACATATCAATAACTACCTTAAATGTAAGTAGATTAAATGCTCCAACCAAAACACACAGACTGGCTCAATGCATACAAAAATAAGACCCATATATATGCTGTCTACAAGAGATGCACTTCAGACCTAGGAACACATACAGACTGAAAGTGAGAGGATGGAAAAAGATATTCCATGCAAATGGAAATCAAAAGAAAGCTTGAGCAGCAATTCTCATATCAGACAAAATAGACTTTAAAATAAAGACCATTACAAAAGACAAAGAAGGACACTACATAATGATCAAGGGATCAATCCAAGAAGAAGATATAACAATTGTAAATATTTATGCACCCAACATAGGAGCACCTCAATACATAAGGCAAATGCTAACAGCCATAAAAGGGGAAATCGACAGTAACACAATCATAGTAGGGGACTTTAACACATCAGTTTCACCAATGGAGAGATCATCCAAAATGAAAATAAGGAAACACAAGCTTTAAATGATACATTAAACAAGATGGACTTAATTGATATTTATAGGACATTCCATCCAAAAACAACAGAATACACTTTCTTCTCAAATGCCCATGGAACATTCTCCAGGATAGATCATATCTTGGGTCACAAATTAAACCTTGGTAAATTTAAGAAAATTGAAATTGTATCAAGTATCTTTTCCGACCACGACACTATGAGACTAGATATTACAGGAAAAAATCTGTAAAAAATACAAACACATGGAGGCTAAACAATACACTACTAAATAACCAAGACATCACTGAAGAAATCAAAGAGGAAATCAAAAAATACCTAGAAACAAATGACAATGGAGACACGATGACCCAAAACCTATGGGAAGCAGCAAAAGCAGTTCTAAGAGGGAAGTTGAGAGCAATACCATCCTACTTCAAGAAACAGGAAACATCTCGAATAAACAACCTAACCTTACACCTAAAGCAATTAGAGAAAGAAGAACAAAAAGACCCCAAAGTTAGCAGACGGAAAGAAATCATAAAGATCAGATTAGAAATAAATGAAAAAGAAATGAAGGAAACAATAGCTAAGATGAATAAAACTAAAAGCTGGTTCTCTGAGAAGATAAATAAAATTGATAAACCGTTAGCCAGACTCATCAAGAAAAAAAGGGAGAAGACTCTAATGAATAGAATTAGAAATGAAAAGGGAGAAAAACAACTGACCCTGCAGAGATATAAAGGATCATGAGAGACTACTACAAGCAACTGGATGCCAATAAAATGGACAACCTGGAAGAAATGGACAAATTCTTAGAAAAGCACAACCTCTCAAGACTGAACCAGCAAGAAACAGAAAATATAAACAGACCAATCACAAGCACCAAAATTTAAACTGTGATTAAAAATCTTCCAACAGGGCTTCTCTGGTGGCGCAGTGGTTGAGAGCCCGCCTGCCAATGCAGGGGACACGGGTTCATGCCCCGGTCCGGGAAGATCCCACATGCCGCGAAGCAGCTGGGCCCGTGAGCCATGGCCGCTGAGCCTGCGCATCCGGAGCCTGTGCTCCACAAGGGCAGAGGCCTCAACAGTGAGAGGCCCGCGAACCGGAAAAAAAAAAAAAAAATCTTCCAACAAACCAAAGCCCGGGACTAGATGCCTTCACAGGTGAATTCTATCAAACATTTACAGAACAGCTAACAATTATCCTTCTCAAACTCTTCCAAAATATAGCAAAGGGAGGAACACTCCCAAACTCATTCTACCAGGCCACCATCACCCTGATACCAAAACCAAAGATTTTCCACATGCACACACAAAAAAACTACAAACCAGTATCACTGATGAACACAGATGTAAAAATCCTCAACAAAATATTAGCAAACAGGTTCCAACAGCACCTTAAAAGGGTCATACACCATGATCAAGTGGGGTTTATTCCAGGAATGCAAAGATTCTTCAATATACACAAATCAATCAATGTGATAAATCATAGGAACAAATTGAAGAATAAAAACCATATGATAATCTCAATAGATGCAGAAAAGGCTTCTGACAAAATTCAACACCCAGTTATGATAAAAACTCTCCAGAAAGTAGGCATAGAGGGAACTTACCTCAACATAATAAAAGCCATATATAACAAACCCACAGCCAACAGTGTTCTCCATGGTGAAAAACTGAAACCATTTCCACTAAGATCAGGAACAAGACAAGGTTGCCCACTCTCACCACTATTATTCAACATAGTTTTGGAAGTTTTAGCCACAGCAATCAGAAGAAAAAGAAATAAAAGGAATCCAAATCAGAAAAGAATTAAAACTGTCACTGTTTGCAGATGACATGATACTACACATAGAGAATCCCGAAGATGCTACCAGAAAACTACTAGAGCTAATCAATGAACTTGGTAAAGTAGCAGGATATAAAATTAATGCACAGAAATCCCTTGCATTCCTATACACTAATGAAAAATCTGAAAGAGAAATTAAGGAAACACTCCCATTTACCGTTGCAACAAAAAGAATAAAATACCTAGGAATAAACCTACCTAAGGAGACAAAAGACCTGTATGCAGAAAAATATGAGACACTGATGAAAGAAATTAAAGATGATACAAATAGATGGAAAGATACACCATGTTCTTGGATTCGAAGAATCAGTATTGTGAAAATGACTATACTACCCAAAGCAAACTACAGATTCAATGTAATCCCTATCAAATTACCAATGGCATTTTTCACAGAACTAGGACAAAATAGTTCACAATTTGTATGGAAACACAAAAGAGCCCGAATAGCCAAAGCAATCTTGAGAAAGAAAAACGGAGTTGGAGGAATCAGACTCCCTGACTTCAGACTATACTACAAAGCTACAGTAATCAAGACAGTACGGTACTGGCACAAAAACAGAAATATAGATCAATGGAACAGGATAGAAAGCCCAGAGATAAACCCACACACATATGGTCACCTTACCTTTGATAAAGAAGGCTAGAATATATAATGGAGAAAAGACAGCCTCTTCAATGGTGCTGGGAAAACTGGACAGCTACATGTAAAAGAATGAAATTAGAACACTCCCTAACACCATACACAAAAATAAACTCAAAATGGATTAAAGACCTAAATGTAACGCCAGACACTATAAAACTCTTAGAGGAAAACATAGGCAGAACATTATATGACATACATCACAGCAAGATCCTTTTTGACCCACCTCCTACAGAAATGGAAATAAAAACAAAAATAAGCAAATGGGACCTAATGAAACTTAAAAGCTTTTGCACAGCAAAGGAAACCATAAACCAGACGAAAAGACAACCCTCAGAATGGGAGAACATATTTGCAAATGAAGCAACTGACAAAGGATTAATCTCCAAAATTTACAAGCAGCTCATGCAGCTCAATGTCAAAAAAAACAAACAACCCGGGCTTCCCTGGTGGCGCAGCGGTTGAGAGTCCGCCTGCCGATGCAGGGGACACGGGTTCGTGCCCCGGTCCGGGAAGATCCCATATGCCCCGGAGCGGCTGGGCCCGTGAGCCATGGCCACTGAGCCTGCACTTCTGGAGCCTGTGCTCCGCAACTGGAGAGGCCACAGCAGTGAGAGGCCCGCGTACTGCAAAAAAAAAAAAAAAAAAATACAAACAACTCAGTCCAAAAATGGGCAGAAGATCTAAATACACATTTCTCCAAAGAAGGTATACAGATTGCCAAAAGACACATGAAAGAATGCTCAACATCTCTAATCATTAGAGAAATGCAAATCAAAACTACAATGAGGTATCACCTCACACCAGTCAGAATGGCCATCATCAAAAAATCTAGAAACAATAAATGCTGGAGAGGGTATGGAGAATAGGGAACCCTCTTGCACTGTTGGTGGGAATGTAAACTGATACAGCCACTATGGTTGAACAATATGGAGATTCCTTAAAAAACTAAAAACAGAACTACCATACGACCCAGCAATCTACTGGGCATATACCCTGAGAAAACCATAATTCAAAAAGAGTCATGTACCAAAATGTTCATTGCAGCTCTATTTACAATAGCCAGGACATGGCAGCCACCTAAGTGTCCATCGACAGATGAATGGATAAAGATGTGGCACATATATACAATGGAATATTACTCAGCCATAAAAAATGAAGTTGAGTTATTTGTAGTGAGGTGGATGGACCTAGAGTCTGTCATACAGAGTGAAGCAAGTCAGAGGGAAAAACAAATACCGTATGCTAACACATATATATGGAATCTAAAAAAAAAAAAATAATGGTTTTGAAGAACCTAGGTGCAGGACAGGAATAAAGATGCAGATGCAGAGAATGGACTTGAGGACACGGGGAGGGGGAAGGGTAAGCTAGGACAAAGTGAGAGAGTGGCATGGACATATATACTCTACCAAATGTAAAACAGCTAGTGGGAAGCAGCCACATAGCACAGGGAGATCAGCTTGGTGCTTTGTGACCACCTAGAGGGGTGGGATAGGGAGGGTGGGAGGGAGACCCAAGGTGGAGGGGATATGGGAATATATGTATACATATAGCTGATTCACTTTTTTATACAGTAGAAACTAACACACCATTGTAAAGCAATTATACTCCAATAAAGATGTTTAAAAAAAAAAAAGTTACCGTGAGCCCGACCGGGGTCAGCAAGTGAGGTAAGCAAAGACCAAGGGCTCTTTCTTCTCAATTCAGCTCTGAGCACGGGACAACCAGGGAGGGCAGGGACCATGACAAAGTGATTCATCCACACACTGGGCAAAGGAACAGCTACTACTCAGCTCCAGCCAATGGGTGCTATCATGAAATGAGGGTCCAGTTTGCTAGATATTTCCATTTTATTAAGAAAAGCCAGATATCATGATTTTTATGTGCAATCTCCAAATTTTTAACTGTTAATAATGAATTCAAAAATGGTAAAGGCAGTTGGCAGGCCAAACCCAACACACGTGCAGGCCAGAGGCAGCCTATTACCGCTTAACAAGCAATAAACAGATATTGCTATTGCTTCCATGACAGTTATAGTTTAAATAGTACATAGCCTTTTCATGTTTTCCTATTCCTACAATACAGTAAAAGTTTTCTTTGTTTTCCAGGCACCACGGCTTTATGAAGATGTTTACTGACTAATGCAGATGGGAATGTTTATCCGATGTGGTTTGGTGTCCATATTATGAAATAATATCATTTTAATATTAATTGGAGCTATGTCATTGCCAGACTTCTGGTAGGAATACTGGTCTTGTTTCAAATTGATGAAAACGCTCTTTCAGAATTAGGGTTTTATGGGCAAATTTCTGATCTTGCAGTCAGAGCTGTTATCAGAACCTCACAGGGGGAATACATGTCCAAATGGTGAGGTATAGAAGGAAGAAAAAATGGAAATGTGGTTACACGGAAATGTTAAACATCTATCTCCAAAGAGAAGTCCCATGCTTAAAAAGCATTTGAATTTCAAAGTTAAACAGTGACATAGATTCTTAAATCCCAAAGGTTAATAAAATCCGTCTCATCTGAAAAGAATGCAAGACCCACACCAGCTCTTCAAATTCAGGTACTTATTCAAGACCTGCAGAGGTTAAAAATAAATAAAACACAAACAGGAAAGTAAACAAATCATAAATGAAAAACTGGATGAAACGTCACAAAGTGAACACACCTGTATAATCACACAGGGTAAAAAGTAAATTCAGTTACTGCCGGCACCCCAAAGTCTTCTTTTTGTCCTGTCCCAGTCTCACCTCCACCCCTAGATTACTGTTTGCCCATATAATTCAAATCATACAGTATTTATTCTTTTGTGTCTGTCTTCTTTTGTGCAGTATTATCTGTGAGTAGATTTTCATGGCTCTGCTGTACTTCATATATATATGAATATATATGCCACTATTTATGTGTTTATTTTCACTGTGGACAGGCTTTCGCACACACCGATGTGAACGTGCTCTTAACACGTCTTTTGTGCTAATGCAGACACACTTCTCTCTGGTAGATGGCTGGGGACAGAACTGATATGTTGGGCTGATAACACCAAAGAGTGGTCCAGGTAGTTACACAAGTGGCTCTCATTTACTTAAAATTAACAGACCTCCTTAACCATCAACAGGTTGATGAAATCCCCCTCCGTTTGTTAAATTGGTATCTGAAACTAAAAAGTAAATGAGATCACTTTCAGACCAGAACCCCCAAAGAGCAGAAGTTCTGGGCCTTTCATTTCAGAAAACCTTAACCTATCACTGGTTACCGATGAAGCACCTATTATAGGCAATGTATTATAATCCAAAATTGTTTGAACGGGCAAACATGTCTGAATACAATGCCTTTTTCATGAGCGCTAAGTCCTGCTAGGTATTCATGTATCAAATCAAAATTATTGAAGCCAAAACTCCTGGAGCAGGATAAGATGTCCATATGAGAAAGTAGATGGTACAACACCACTTTACTTTGTCTCTAAAGAACAATAACAAGATGGAGGGGATGCAGGAGCATAGGACTGGGGGGGAGGGGTGTGGAGGGCCTAATAATGGTTCCCCAAGTATGCCCACAACCTAATCCCCACAACCTGTGACTATGTTACCTTACCTGGCCAAAGGGACTTGGCAGGTGTGATTAAATTAACGATTTTGAGATGGGACAATTATCCTGGATTATCCAGATAGGCTCAAAGTAATCACAAGGGTCCTTGTAAGAGGGAGGCAGGAAGGTCACAATCAGAGAAGGAGATGTGACCACAGAGGCAGAGATCACAGTCAGAAAGAGTAATTTGAAGATGCTACTCTTCTGGCCTTAGAGATGGGGGAAGGGGCCACAAGCCGAGGAAAACGGCAGCCTTTAGAAGATGAAAAAGGCCGGGAGATGAATTCTCTCCTGGGGCTCCAGGAGAAACCAGCCCTGGCAGCACCTTGGCTTTAGCCCAATGAGACTCATTTTAGGTTCCTGACTTCTGAAACTGTAAAGATAATAAATTTGTGCTTTTTAAAGCCACTACATTTGTGGTAATTGGCTCCAGCAGCCACTGGAAACTAATACAAGGTAGCTGCTGGGATTAGTGGAAACCAGTTTTCCTGACTCCTGGTCTAAGACTCTTGCCATGAGCTCTTCCAGGAGATGCAGCCAACTGACACATCAGGGTCATTTTCTGCACCCCAGCAGGATCACCGATATGATTTTAAGATCAAAAGCTGGGTGTAAGAAAAGTGGGGGTTACCTTAGCAACCAACTCACAACCAAATAAAATCGTGATAGATTTCCCCTGCCCTCTCAGATTCCAAGACCTTGAAGAGATGCCTTTTCGCCCAAGGCAAGAACCGCAGACACACGCAGCCCCTGTGCCCTGTGGCGGGGCACCACTCGCAGAGTCTCACTTGCACATTCTCATCCGTTATAGGCTTTTGCTTAGGCCCGGCACTGATGGTATTAAGCACTGGCTAAGAAAGCCCTTCATTTCTGATTTAAAAAAAAAATCAGTATGACTTTTACATTACCCTTACCATCTCATTTCGCATTCAGCATCCTACGTTCTTATACCCCGTAACATCCTTCTATGGTAATATCCGTATTAAGTCAGGGCCATTGGCAGAAAGGCAAAATAGCTCGGCTGCCATCAAAGCTGCCACCAGCCTAGCCTCAGGGGCTAATGAAACCTCCAGCACATTATCCGCCAGCACCTTGCACGGTCTGAGTTCACAGACCTCCTGGCACCGTGTCTGGGCTGATGGACGGGGAGAGGGGATGCAGGGCTGGGAAATCAGTCAGGTTTGGTCAAGCCCGCATCTCCCCTACTCCTCTGTTCACGTGCCTCGTGATCCCCTGTGACGATAAAACAAAGAAAACGCTTTAACTTACAATGCTGGTTCTCACTGCAACTCTTCAAAATGGTCAGATGTCAGGACCTCACTTCTTCCTGTTGAAATTTATAGTGACGACTCTCAAGCCATTCATTTCAGGAGGAGTTTGTGTTGATAAGAAGCGCATGAACAGTGAAGAGGGTTCAGGAACGACAAAAGGCAGGTGCGGGCTGAAATCGGCTAGGAATTAACATCCTATGCCTGTTCATGACACTGCTTTTAAATGTTCTGGACGTTGCAGCCTCTGAAGACATTTGCTTTTAAATAACACCCATACCCTCGCCGGCCCACCTCCCTGACCACAGGAAGCGTCTGCAAAGCGTCTGCGCAGCGTCTGCGCAGAGCTGGTTATAAATGATGAGAGGGCAACGTGTGATCAATTTTCTGAACCACTGAAAAGCACCCTTTTCCACCTGCTGCTAACTCAATAGCAGCTGAACGCCATCTCCCTGATGGGCAGAAAAGAAAGAACCACACCCCACAAACAAAACTCTCATGCCCGTGAGAAAAGGCGATTCTGGCAGAAAATAACAGACATGCTCTAAATTCAAGTTGGAGGGGTGTTTAAGCAGAACTAGTCAAGTCCCAGAATTAACATCCCAACCAGAAGGCAGGTGAGGCTCCTGGCACCATATCCTGAGGTCTCAAAATCAGAGATGCCCAGAGCACCAGGAAGAGCCCTCGTCTACCACTGGCTCCCGCTGCCCTTAATAGCGGAACCCTTTCCAGCCAACATTTACTAAGAACTCCGCCAGAGTGATGCTCAGGCTGTGGGAATGTGATGATGAGTAAAACAGACCCTTGTCTCAAGAATCTCACAGGCAAGTGGTTAGAAAGACATCAAACATGCAAAATATCCCTCGGTGAGTGTTGCCAGAGAAGTTTCCGTATAGGATCAGACATTAGAGGAAAATGACACTGAATATGGGCACTGAAGGTGCAGGGAGGAAGGGTTGTGGAAACAGAGAACTGTATCCTGGGCAGAAAGAGCAAAAATGAGCTAAGGGAGAAAGCCTGTGAAAGACCCCAGAGCCATGATAAGGAGTCTGGAGTTAATCCAGGAAGCAGTGAAGACAGCTGCCAGCGCTTAAAGACAGAAGAGTACACATTCCTTCGCTCATTCACTCATTCAACAAACAGTTCTCCTGGCACGTAGTAGGTGCTAGAGATGGAGGGATGGACAGAGTGAACCACTTCCCTCCTGATGCCTGTAGTCAGTTGTGAAGACAGCAATTATAAAAACAAGAAAAACGAAGTGCCCTGAGTGTGAGGGAGGAGAAAGGATGAGAAGTCAGCAGGGAGCGGGGGCGGTGTCAGGACGGGGTAGCTGAGGAAGCCAGCGAATTAAGGGTGAGGGGCAATCATGTTTAAGCTGAGACAGGAGGATCTCAGTGAGGCAAAGACAGGAGGGGAAGGAACAACACGTGCGAAGTCCAGAGGACCGAGGGCAGTGCACACCAGCATCAAGGAAGTCTAGCAAGGCTGGATGGGGAATGCGAGGAGGGTGCGAGGAGATGGGACCGGAGGGCAGACGAGGACGGCTGCCACGTCAGTCCTGATGCCAAAGGATGAACGCAGACAGCTGAGCCAGGGCATCAGAGGTGCTGAAAGGAAGGAAACAAGAGACACAGAGGCAAGAGGTCAAGATCAGATTCAACACGACATGGCGACCAAGCGATGGAGGGAATGAAGAAGGAAGAGAATGAAGGCTTAGAGCCTGGAGCATGGGTAGCTGGGGATGTTCATGGAGATGGCGGAAGAACAAAGGAGGGTGTGGGAAGAAATGAAGTCAGTAGCATTTAGGAACTTGGGGATTAAAGCACCAGCAAAAAAAATCCCCTGATTAGCATCCTCCACCAATGGTCAGTTGGCCTTTGACAAACAGCTCTGGGAAGGGGGATCTCAGTGCTTTCCCAGACGGTGCACTCCAACGCCTGGCAAATGTGTCAGAACAGCCGTTCTTTCTTACACTGAGAAAGGTCCTGCTCCGCCGTAACTTTTATGCACTGATCCTGGATCCACACTCCCGAGCAAATCACAATAAGCCTATTCCCTCCTCCTGTCCTATTTCCCATTAATTGGAGAAGATTCTGCTCATTTCCAATTCATTCACACCCAATGCTTAGAATCATAAGCGTGTAGAATGTTAGTGCACCAACAGGTGAGCTTCATTTCTACAACGTCGTTTCAAGCAGGAAGAGGCAAAGAGAGAGGCATGATCACGCCCCAAATCACCAACTACTCTGGCTGAGTTGATTTCAGAGCCTGAGACCCTGACCCCAGCCAGTGCTCTCTCAATGTATCGTGCTTCTGCGTGTAATCTGACTCCAGAGCCTTATGCTAAGAGCATCCACATCTCAGGGAGAGTTCTAGACTCTGCTCTCAGGAGATGATCCATTGAAATTAAACAGGGTTGAAAAATAAATACACCCACATAAAGCCTGAATAGCATTACCATGAATCCAGGCAGCTACTCTGTCCCTTATTTATGGCTCCACCTGCCTTGAACCAGAAAACTCAAGGGTATCAGTAAGTGGACTGAAAAGTTGTTATGTTTAACTACAGAGAAAAGGATGTCTCCGCAGGCTCTTTTGGAAGTGTACCGATGCCTGGGGCAGCCGGCAGGAACTCTGAGGAGGAAACCTTTGCCTCTGGATAAACACTCAGCCTCTTCTAGTCTCACGATCTCTGGGTCAGGACCGGTCAGGCAGATCACCCTGTGCAATTGCTCCTGACGCTCACACTTCTGTTTGCACACCTCTCATCCCTCCCTCCCAGGGCAGCTCGTCCCAGCAGTGGACAGAGTGACGCTTATCATGATGAGCTTGACATCTGGCTCCCTGCCACGTCCCTCCATAGACTCAGGGGCCATCAGAGTAATAAGCCTGATCTCTTTCAGGTGACAGCCCTTTGACTGTTGGCTGAAGCTGATCCTGTACACCTGGAGCCTTTGCTTTTCTCCAAGGCAGCCCCATTTTTTCCACTATTTCGTATGAAACAAGGTTTGAGTTGACACGATCATTCACCTATATTCTCCTAAATGTGCTGACCTGTCTAGACTGTTCTTAAAGTGTAGCATCCAGAAATAAATGCAGTGGACTGGTGGACTAACTGGGCCCGGTAAAAGAAATCAGTGGATTAACTGATACCCGGTAAAAGAAATCCGTCACCTTCATCTTTCTAGCTAGAATGCTTCTGTTAATGTATCCACGTCATCCAGCCGCTACTTAATGCAATCTATCTGCCTGCCTAATAAAATCATTCAAAGTCAAGGAGCACAGTCCCTCTATGGGCCAGGGCTGGACCAGAGAGCGTGATGCTGTAAAGCGACCTTCAAGTCAACATCAGCCCATCACAAAGCACAGCCAGCTGTGAATTCTCCAGAACCCAGATCAACTCCTAGTTTCTCCTCTTTGGGGAACGGCACCATTTACCTTTGGGGGCCACCCCTCCCCAGTTTCCCTCCACATGCTTAAGGGAACTCTTCTCTACCCTGTGACCAGAAATAGGCACAGGGCTGCCCTCACTAGCCTCCCCCAACCACAGTGAATGCTCTCCAGACCACGAGTGACCAGAGGCAATCCAATCAGAGGTAATGCTGGAGAATTAGGGGGAGGAAGTCCTCCTTTTTCTACAAGGGACTGGTGAGGATAAGTTGTAAGCCAAAGCTTTCATTGGGTAGGAAAAGCTACTCCTGAAAGAAACCATAGCAGAGAAAAGTAGAGCAAAGGAAAGTAGAGAGACAGAGCTACAAAAATATCATTGGAGTCCCTGGATCCAACCCTGCCTGAAGCTAGCGCTACCTTTCAACTTACTACTTTTATTAGTCCCCAAATTGCCTTTTTGCCAAAATTATTTGATGCTGGGTTTCTACCAATGAGTGAAAAATCAACATTGTACAATTTCCCTCACACACATCCAAAAACATCATGTGACACTTTGTCAGCACCCCCCTCGCCCCCCACCAAAGTCTACCCCCACCGAAGCCCAATCCACAACACGGTATTACAGCTCTCAAGTCCAATAATCCAGGCCACATCTTGCCTGGCTTTGGGCCCTCGGGGACATCACTGAAGCTGATCTTCCTTGCCCTCCTCATCTGTCCCCACCACATAGGATTATTGTGGAGGAAGAGTTAACAGGTGTCAAGTCCTTACGACAACGCCAGGCATGTAGAAATGCTCAAAATATTATGGTGTATATTGTTATCATCATTATTGCTATTGTTGTTATACTATTATTACTATAGTTATACTGGCAAAGTCAATGTTTTAGAGTATTAAACCCGTGTTAGTACCGATGCTCTTGGCCTTCTTTCACAGGGTCTCTTCCATCATCCCTGGAGAATGCTTCCTTCTACCTCTTCCAGTGCCAAAACCAACTCACCTTCCTCCCTCTGATCTCTTTGCCAAAAATCAACCTTCCACTGCCATGCATAATCTATCTAGCTGCTTAGAGGAGAGCTCTACTACTCCAGGGATGTCTGGGGCAGGAAAGGGACAGGGGTGTGGCCCTGGGCCCTTCCCTGCTAGCAGGCACAGAGTTCCACCTCGTCTATATTCAGCCTGGCGAACTCAGGGCAAAGCTCAGGCAGTGAACTCCTAATTAAAAGGTAGCCTTGAGCTGTCGATAAAATTATGCATAAAGGACATGTTTAAAAAAACACAGTAGTGACTTCCTGGAGACAGATTTTCACTTGAGAGAGCTATATATATTTTTAACTCAAGTGTTGGGGTAAATAAACAGAAAGTGTGCTCTTCAACACTGCCACTCCTTCCCTCCCCGAAGCTTAGAAAACCATCTTTGATACTCAGAACACTGCACTGCATTTGAAACTGCTGGCTGGAAGGATGTGAGACTCGTCTTTTCTGTGGATTTCGGGAACGCGGCAGGGATGAGCGTTTGTTATTTGTTTAGTGAAGGCGACTCCTTTGCTGAGCTCCTGTGCTCAGCCAGTCAGCATCACTACTCATCTTCTGTACCCAGCCCGCCTGACAGCCTCAGTCACCCTCTCCCCCAGCGCCCTGGGCTTGCCTTATCTTAACAGAGTATCACATACAGCAATGAACAGAGATCACATGTTAACCTGTCTCCTTCACTGCACTCCGAAGGTCCAAATCTGTTATCACCGGATTCCCAGTACCTGGTTTAGCATAGATGTTAAACAGTAGCAAAATGTTGAATGTGCAGATAAGTGAATGAATAGATGAAAGAATGAATGAAACATCTTACTCCACAAACAGCTAAGTAAGCCCCCCAGGACCCAACCTTTTCCCCTTTATCGACACGGCGATCAGCCTGCACAGCTGCTATCTGACGCTTGTGTAACCTCCTCCACGCTGCTGCATCCAGGGGCGCCTTATTTTTGCTTCTGTATTTAGCGTTTTCTCCTCCCATTACTAACTCCCTCTAATTCCCTCTGTAAACCTAGGCAAATCTTTTCCTGTGATCGGGCATCAAAATTCCATTGTTCTACAGAATGAGAAGCTGGGATTAGAAGACCTGGAGGTTCTTCCCAGGACTCTGGGACAGCCAGGGTTCCTTCCTCCCTCCATCCCTCTCCCTGTGGGAAAGCTTCCTTCTTACCTTCAAAGCTCCCAGCAAACAGGTAAAGCCAGGTGATGGCTGGGATGCAGAGCAGAGTCAACGAGGCAGCCAGGAATTTCCGTCTCCCTCTGCAGATTCCCAGCATCCTCTCGGAAGTGGCAATCCCTAATCCCAGCGCCGTTTCTCTGCCCGGAGCGTGGAGTCCTCGGCCTCCCTCATAATACTTTCTGAAAGAAAGAGCAAAGAGGGAAGGGCTGAGTTCTTAGCACTGTCAATGGATGCAAATTGCAAAAGAAATATCCTGCAGATCCTGAGACTGGTTCGACTCATCTACAATTTCCTGCTAACCTTTCATCCCAAGAGATGATGCAGCAGCCTTGCAGTCTACCCAAACTGAGAGAGCGCTTTACAAAATCAACAAATGCAGGATGATACAAACTATAACAGACCTCTGTCCCTCTCACATGCATACATACACGCATATATTTTATAGTTTAGGTGAGTTCTGAAGCCTGGACTAAACACTTATTAAAAAGAGCACCTAATTAGCATCTTATATGTACCAAGCACTAACCAGGTACTGTGTTTTCAAAAGTGACCAGAGTATGGGTTGGCTTTAAAGAACACTGTCTAACAAGAAAGACCAACACAAAACATCCACAGGAACCCCAAGAATGTGATGACAGAGATTTGCACAGACCTCTATGGGAGGACAGATGAAAGTACCGACCCATCCATGTTTAGTCAAGAGGGCAAAACAGTTCCCCGTGTTCCCGGCAGAGAGAACTGCGGAAGGCGGGCAAGGCTAACAGACGACACACTCAAGGGAAAGGAGACCGGAGAGGCCCCAACGTCATGGGCGGGAGGCTACATCTCAATCACCGGGGAAAACCTAGAAACACTCCACAGGGACTGTCTTAATAGCTTCCACCCTTTCACAGAAGATTGCCAGAAAAGCATGAAACATTTCAAACAAGCAGAGACCGGAGGGGAGCAGACAGACAACCTACAACCAGCCTGCAGAGGGACAATCGTGGACCACGCAGAAGGCTGGCTGAGACAGGTTCAAAGAAGACACAGAAGGTCAACCCAGACCGAGCAGAGGGCGAATGATCTTTCATCTGAGTACCTGACCAGGAAGGCATGTGACTTACGAAAAAATTTAAAAACCAACCGACCATACAATCTCATGTCCTCACAGCTCCCAACACAGACATCACAGTGGCTGGAGGTGGAGAGAAAAGTCCACGTGGAGCCCCCTTCGCAGAGCAGAGCTGCCACGGCAGGCAGTTATAGAAGGCTGCAGATTCCCAAGGAAGGGACGACCACCAAAGACCTGGTTTAAATGTCCCCTTGAATGTGTCCTTCCCTCTGCCATAACCCTTAAACCCTATGTGACAATGGTCTAGTTTAAGTGTCTTCCTTCCGCACCAGCCTTGGTGTTTCGAGAAGGTAGGTGCCCCATCTGACTCACCTTGTATTCACTGACACTTAGCCGACCGCCTGTCACCTGCAGGGCCTGATAATTGTCTGTCGAACAAATAAACGGAATCAGATTCTAACCAAAGGCGACCCTCTCAAGCTTCAGGAATCTGTGTTCGGCAACTTGCCGGCAATAAACACCCAACAGAGCCAACCTCAGCTGTCAAGGCTAAGCTTTCTTCTGTGACCACTCTGACGGGATTTTCTAAATGACCCTCTTTGGAAACAGATCAAAGACCACAGGGCTGGAGGGTGTGGACGAGAAAGTAAAACCCGAAAAAGCAAAATCCCTTTAAACAAAGGATGTGGACTTGAGAAGTCCCCCCTAGGGAAGTTTTCCATTCTGAAGTTAGGGAAACAAACCCTACACACAAACGCCGCTAGTCACTAAGAATGAGAAGCACAGCAATGCTGGTGATCTCTCAGGAAGAGGGAGTGCTGTGAGGAGAGGCTGTGCATTTAGAAAGATCTGGATGCAAATCCAGATACCACACTTGACTAGCTGTGACCTTGGCAAGGCCCCCGTCTCTGGGCAAGCTTCATTTTGTCCATCTATAACATAAGCGCTGCCCTCTGTAGTGGGGGATGGTATGAGCCTTAAATGAGAGCACCCTAGAATAAGCGACTAGCAAAGATGATCAAGCACAGGCAGACATGACCCCACCGCCCTTCCAGAACACCAAAGAGCAGCCTTACTTACATTTTTTCATCTCTCGCCATTCCCACCCTCCCCGGCCCCAAAAGGGTTTGGTAGAAAATAGATTTAAACAAAGAGGTCTTCACTGACATGGCACATGGGTATTTTAAACCTGAAAGACCCACCTATTTAATCCTCCTTCCGGTGGTAGGTACCATTACACTAAAATCACTTTTTTTTTTCACAGTTCACTTAATTATGGTAAAGGCAACTAGCAGTAAGTAGCACTTATTATGCATCAAGCACCTTCCAGTGTTTTTTTACTTGTTTGATTCTCAAACTAGCCTATGAGGTAGGTGCTATTTTTTCCTCCCCATTTTATAGATGAGAAAACCAAGACCCAGAAAGATGGATTAACTGACCAAAGGTTACACACACCTAGTGCAGAGACACCTCAGGCTCTGCTCTCCTTAAGTATTTCATTCTAACAGCTTTGCAAGGGGGGCATTTTCCTTCTGTTGGAAACTAAAGCCATCATACTGAATCTAATTATTTTCTTTCCCAGGGTCAAACATATCAACACAGTTTGCTCCCATTCCAAAAAAAAGTGCAATAGACAAATATAATTGGAAAAGCTATAGAAGAATTTATAATTTAGAGGAAAGTAGGAACATATATGGACTGGAACTCAAGTGGCATTACTATTTAAATAATACTTTTTAAGACGCTTTACAAACACAGCAGAAGCAAGAACAACTACAATCCTGCAGCCTGTGGAACAAAAACCACATTCACAGAAAGATAGACAAGATGAAAAGGCAGAAGGCTGTGTACCAGATGAAGGAACAAGATTAAACCCCAGAAAAACAATTAAATGAGGTGGAGATAGGCAACCTTCCAGAAAAAAAATTCAGAATAATGATAGTGAAGATGATCCAGGACCTCGGAAAAAGAATGGAGGCAAAGATCAAAAGGATGCAAGAAATGTTTAACAAAGACCTAGAAGAATTAAAGAACAAACAAACAGAGACGAACAATACAATAACTGAAATGAAAAATACACTAGAAGGAATCAGTAGCAGAATAACTGAGGCAGAAGAACGGATAAGTGACCTGGAAGACAGAATGGTTGAATTCACTGCTGCGGAACAGAAAAAAGAATGAAAAGAAATGAAGACAGCCTAAGAGACCTCTGGGACAACATTAAATGCAACAATATTCGCATTATAGGGGTCCCAGAAGGAGAAGAGAGAGAGAAAGGACCAGAGAAAATATTTGAAGAGACTACAGTCGAAAACTTCCCTAACATGGGAAAACAAAATAGCCACCCAAGTCCAGGAAGCGCAGAGAGTCCCATACAGAAAAAGCCCAAGGAGAAACACGCTGAGACACACAGTAATCAAATTGGCAAAAATTAAAGACAAAGAAAAATTATTGAAAGCAGCAAGGGAAAAACGACAAATAACACACAAGGAAACTCGCATAAGGTTAACAGCTGATTTCTCAGCAGATTCAGATTCAATGGAAAAATCAAAAGCTTTACAGACAAGCAAAAGGTAAGAGAATTCAGCACCACCAAACCAGCTCTACAGCAAATGCTAAAGGAACTTCTCTAAGTGGAAAACACAAGAGAAGAAAAGGACCTACAAAAACAAACCCCAAACAATTAAGAAAATGGTCATAGGAACATGCATACCGATAATTACCTTAAACGTGAATGGATTAAATGCTCCAACCAAAAGACACAGGCTTGCTGAATGGATACAAACACAAGACCCATATATATGCTGTCTACAAGAGACCCACTTCAGACCTAGGACACATGCAGACTGAAAGTGAGGGAACAGAAAAAGGTATTTCATGAAAATAGATATCAAAAGAAAGCTGGAGCACCAATACTCATATCACATAAAGTAGACTCTAAAATAAAGAATGTTACAAGAAACAAGGAAGGACACTACATAATGATCAGGAGATCAATCCAAGAAGAAGATATAACAATTATAAATATATATGCACCCGTCATAGGAGCACCTCACTACTATAAGGCAACTTGTTAACAGCTATAAAAGAGGAAATCGATAGTAACACAATAATAGTGGGGGACTTTAACACCTCACTTACATCAATGGACAAATCATCCAAAATGAAAATAAATAAGGAAACAGAAGCTTTAAATGACACAACAGATTAGATAGATTAATTGCTATTTACAGGACATTCCATCCAAAAACAGCAGATTACACTTCTCAAGTGCGCACGGAACATTCTCCAGGATAGATCACATCTTGGGTCACAAATCAAGCCTCAGTAAATTTTAGAAAACTGAAATCATATCAAGCATCTTTTCCGACCACCACACTATGAGATTAGAAATCAATTACAGGGAAAAAAATGTAAAAAACACAAACACATGGAGGTTAAACAATACATTACTAAATAACCGAAAGATCGCTGAAGAAATCAAAGAGGAAATCAAAAAATACCTACAGACAAATGACAATGAAAACACGACAATCCAAAACCTATGGGAAGCAGCAAAAGCATTTCTAAGAGGGAAGTTTATAGCTATAAAAGCCTATCTCAAGAAACAACAAAAACTTCAAATAAACAATCTAACCTTACAACTAAAGGAACTAGAGAAAGAAGAACTAACAAAACCCAAAGTTAGTAGTAGGAAAGAAATCATAAAGATCAAAGCAGAAATAAACAAAATAGAAACAAAGAAAACAATAGCAAAGATCAATAAAACTAAAAACTGATTCTTTGAGAAGATAAATAAAATTGAAAAACCATTAGCCAGGCTCATCAAGAAAAAGAGGGAGAGGACTCAAATCAATAAAATTGGAAATGAAAAAGGAGAAGTTACAACAGACACAGCAGAAATACAAAGCATCCTAAGAGACTACTACAAGCACACTATGCCAATAAAATGGACAACCTGGAAGAAATGGACAAATTCTTAGAAAGGTATAACCTTCCAAGACTGAACCTGGAAGAAGTAGAAAATATGAACAGACCAATCACAAGTTATGAAATTGAAACTAATTAAAAATCTTCCAAGAAACACAAGTCCAGGACCAGATGGCTTCACAGGTGAATGCTATCAAACATTTAGAGAAGAGCTAACACCTATCCTTCTCAAACTCTTCCCAAAAATTGCAGAGGAAGGAACACTCCTGAACTCATTCTATGAGGCCACCATCACCCTGATACCATAACCAGACAAAGATACTACACAAAAAGAAAATTACAGACCAATATCACTGATGAATATGGATGCAAAAATCCTCAACAAAATACTAGCAAACAGAATCCAACAACACATTAAAAGGATCATACACCACGATCAAGTGGTATTTATCCCAGGGATGCAAGGATTCTTCAATATACACAAATCAGTCAGTGTGATACACCATATTAACAAATTGAAGAATAAAAACCATATGATCATCTCAATAGATGCAGAAAAAGGTTTTGACAAAATTCAACACCCATTTATGATAAAAACTCTCCAGAAAGTGGGCATAGAGAGAACCTACCTCAACATAATAAAGGCCATATACAACAAACCCACTTCAAACATCACTGTCACTGGTGAAAAACTGAAAGCATTTCCTCTAAGATCAGGAAAAAGACAAGGATGTCCACTCTCACCACTATTATTCAACATAGTTTTGGAAGTCCTAGCCACAGCAATTAGAGAAGAAAAAGAAATAAAAGGAATACAAATTGGAAAAGAAGAAGTAAACTGTCACTGTTTGCAGATGACATACTATACATAGAGAGTCCTAAAGATGCCACCAGAAAACTACTAGAGCTAATCAATGAACTTGGTAAAGTTGCAGGATACAAAATTAATGCACAGAAATCTCTTGCATTCCTATACACTAATGATGAAAAATCTGAAAGAGAAATTAAGGAAACACTCCCATTTGCCATTGCAACAAAAAGAATAAAATACCTAGGAATAAACCTACCTAGGGAGACTAAAGACCTGTATGCAGAAAACTATAAGATACTGATGAAAGAAATTAAAGATGACACCAACAGGTGAAGAGATATACCATGTTCTTGGATTGGACGTATCAGTATTGTGAAAATGACTATACTACCCAAAGCAATCTACAGATTCAATGCAATCCCTATCAAATTACCAATGGCATTTTTTATGGAACTAGAACAAAAAATCTTAAAATTTGTATGGAGATACAAAAGACCCCGAATAGCCAAAGCAGTCTTGAGGGAAAAAAACGGAGAGGGAGGAATGAGACTCCCTGACTTCAGACTATTCTACAAAGCTACAGTAATCAAGACAATATGGTACTGGCACAAAAACAGAAACATAGACCAATGGAACAAGATAGAAAGCCCAGAGATAAACCCACGCACCTATGGTCAACTGATCTATGACAAAGGAGACAAGGATATACAATGGAGAAAAGACAGTCTCTTCAAGAAGTGGTGCTGGGAAAACTGGACAGCTACATGTAAAAGAATGAAATTAGAATACTCCCTAACGTCATACACAAAAATAAACTCAAAATGGATTCAAGACCTTAATGTAAGACAGGACACTATAAAACTCTTAGAGGAAAACATAGGTAGAACACTCTTTGACATAAATCACAGCAAGATCTTTTTTGATCCACCTTCTAGAGTAATGGAAATAAAAACAAAAATAAACAAATGGGGCCTAATGAAACTTCAAAGCTTTTGCACAGCAAAGGAAACCATAAACAAGACGAAAAGACAGCCCTCACAATGGGAAAAAATATTGGCAAGCAAATCAATGGACAAAGGATTAATCTCCAAAATATATAAGCAGCTCATTCAGCCCGATATTAAAAAAACAAACAACCCAGTATAAAAATGGGTAGAAGACCTAAACAGACATTTCTCCAAAGAAGACATACAGATGGCCAAGAAACACATGAAAAGCTGCTCTGTATCACTAATTATTAGAGAAATGCCAATCAAAACTACGATGAGGTATCACCTCACACCAGTTAGAATGGGCTTCTTCAGAAAATCTATAAACAACAAATGCTAGATAGGGTGTGGAGAAAAGGGAACCCTCTTGCACTGTTGGTGGGAATGTAAATTGATACAGCCACCATGGAGAACAGTATGGAGGTTCCTTAAAAAACTAAAAATAGAACTACCACATGACCCAGCAATCCCTCTACTGGGCATATACCCAGAGAAAACCATAATTCAAAAAGACACATGCACCCCAACGTTCACTGCAGCACTATTTACAATAGCCAGGTCATGGAAGCAACCTAAATGCCCATCGACAGATGAATGGATAAAGAAGATGTGGTACATATATACAACGGAATATTACTCAGCCATAAAAAGGAACGAAATTGGGTCATTTGTAGAGACGTGGATGGATCTAGAGACTGTCATACAGAGTGAAGTAAGTCAGAAAGAGAAAGACAAACATCGTATATTAACGCATATATGTGGAACCTAGAAAAATGGTACAGGTGAACCGGTTTGCAGGGCAGAAATAGAGACCCAGATGTAGAGAACAAACGTATGGACACCAAGCAGGGAAAGCGGCCGGGGGGGGGGGATGGTGGTGTGATTAATTGGGCAACTGGGATCGACGTGTACACACTGATGTGTATAAACCTGATGACTAATAAGAACCTGCTGTATAAAAAAATAAATAAAATAAAATTCAAACTTTAAAAAGAGAAGACTCTCTACAACACTCACTTTCCTCCTGTCCTCTCTCCATCTGCACACGTTAACTTCAACTGGCACAATTTGTTCAACGTTTTAATACAGAGTCTAGGGTGGTTTGCCTTTTATGATAACACTGGCATCTGAAATTAAACCCAGCAGGTGAAAAATGTTCCTTCATGAATCTGACTTTTCAATGACACCTCTGTGCACTAGAAACACATTTTAAAGAAAAATCTCAATTTATATCAGAAGTTCCTCCAGGAAGTTAGTATAGGAATCAACATAAGAAGAAGAAAGGAAGGAGGAAACTGGAGGTGGGCTGGAAATTACATCGCAAGCATGTGCAAATGTTGATGCATTAACTAGAAAACCAGTCTCTAAACTGTTCTTGCCTGGGGAAAGGGAGAAGGCCTCACCTATTAATCCAGGTGTCTAAGAGTCATCTCTAAATGCCCCTCCCTCAAATCCAACATCCAATTCCTTAGCCAAGCTGGTCAATTTCTCCTCCTAAATATCTACTCCATCTGTCTTCTCCCATTTGTCTTAACCAATGAAATTCACACCTATGAAATATACTGTAGGAGCCAGAAGAATTCCCATGAGCTGTTAAGCCACAAAAGGTAGGATTCAAAGTTGAACATAAAATGTGATTTCAAGTATCCTTCAATCCAATGTAATAAATTGTATATAAACATATAAATACCTACGTAGCTATAGATATGAAAGAGGTATAAGTGTTGAAAGTTATCTCTGGGTATAGCATATGGATAATTTCAATATACATGAACACTTACTTTTCCTAAATATTATATAAATATAAGGAGTATGCATTCCTTTTATCATTTAAAAATATTTAAAAGCTTAAATCACTATGTCTTCTTGTTATAGTGCTTTCCATTCAAAACACCTCAGTGCAGACACTGTAGTATATACATGTTACTTTTACCTTACATGCTAGGGGCAGTGAGTTAACATATGTAGGATCCTAGTTGGGATTATACCCTCGAGGGGTTGCTGGTTACCACCTGAAAGACCCCAGTCAGAGGCCCACATTCCAAACACTGCTGTGTTCAGCCATCTCTGATCAACACCAGAGGCTCTTTTTCTCTTTTATTTTTTTAATAGATCTTTATTGTAGTATAACTGCTTCACAATACTGTGTTAGTTTCTGTTGTTAAAAAAAAAAAAAAAAGAGAGAGACAACCAGAGGCTGTCTTTTAATTAGCATCATGGATGTTAGAAATGATTTTTCATGGGTGTTCAAGACGTGTGGATTGTCCAGAAACAATGTACATGAAGAGGGAATAAAAATCTAAGTAACCTCCAAAAACAAAGTCTAAGGAACACAATGGCCAAACCCATCAGAACCACTTAGGATCCCAAACTGATCCTAGGACAAGTAACAGACTTGGGCCACCGATTTTTCTAACTAAAAGAGTGGCTGAATCCTGAGAGTCGTAACATTGTCACCCCTGTACTAAGAGGGCAAAGAGATTATAAAACAGGTCCTACAGCAGATAGAACCTCTGCCGATGTTAGCTTGGCTGTTATCCTTATTTGTATTATTGCTGGTATGACAACCCCACCTCATGTCTATACCCAAGCCATCCCCTCACACATACCCCAACCGTCCTGCAATGTCCTTCCTCCTCTGCTGGACCTCAGGAGGAATTTCATGTCCTTACTGCTTCTGTGAAACCTTTCTGGCAAGTCCAGACCTAGAGGCATTCCTTCTCTTTGTTTCTAGACCCCAATAGGTGTCAAGAGCACATTCCTGATCACTTAATTGTTTTCTAACCATTTCCTGTTCTCTCTCCACGTCAGACCAAAACCCCCAAGGTCAAAGGATCCAGGTCTTCTACCAGCATTTAAGACAAAGGTTTACAGTAGCCATCTCAACCCAAAGTGTCGTCCCTGAACCAGCAGCCACTGGGCCCCACCCCGGCCCCAATGAATCAGAATCTGCATTTTAACAAGAGCCTAAGTGATTCGAGAGCACATTACTGTTTGAGAGGGCTGCACTCAAGCACTTAGTAAATAACTGGTTAATACCCAAAGCTCGCCTCTCCCCTCACCTCACCCTGCAGGGACAAGCCAGTGCAGAAGGGAGCACCTGGACTTCTTCAATTGCACATTTACTACAACAGTTCTCTGACTGACGGAAGCAGAGTTTCTAGAAGGAAAAGTGCCTTTTTCTAATTAAACACAAGCATCTTATGGACTAATGGTAGCTCTGATGACCTCCTGGCAAAAGCAATTCTTGCACATTTGAATAATAATGGAGCAATGCCAACACCACCCACAGAGGCACCACCACACCCATTTTACAGAAGGGAAAATCGACACTAAAAGAGGCTAAGGACACTGATTTAGTTGTTGGAAACCCTGCGATTCAAATTCTAGTATTTTCTGGAAAAAAAAAAAAACAGGAAAAGAGTTCTTTGCTACAGGACACCAAATTGATGACCAGTCTGAACCTCCCCAGTCAGAGCAGATACTTCAAGGGCAGGCACCTTGTCCATGCTGCCCACTGCCGCTTGCTTGTTGCCAGCACAGTCTCTGGCACACAAGGAGGTGATCAATAAATAAGTACTGAGTGGGTCAAGGCCTGAATCTCTCAGTGAGAGCCAGCAGCCTCCCCGGATGTTCATTATCATACAAGCGCCTCCTGTCACACAACCTCCAGCCCACGCTTTCCTCCCAAGTCCAACGATGAAATCCTGTGGAACTTCCACTGTGTGACCCACACATTCCTCTTTATCCTCAACTACCCCTCACTTCATGCTACCTCCAGCTTTTAGGGGAATGCATAGCTGTCCCCTGGACCACGGCTTTCCCGAGGGAAACGTCTTTCCACTACTCTCTCAAGGCAAACACATAACAACTGGAAAAAAAAATGCACACGCTAAAAGTTAAGAATTCTGTTTTATTCGGTGGATTTTCTGAGGACTTCAAACCCTGGAGGCAGCCTCTCAGTTTGCTCTGAAGAGGTATGGGAGGAGCCAGGATATATAGGAGTTTTGCAACAAAAACCAGGTAGCTGGAACCTCAGAAGGTCCCTGTTAATTAAAGAAAACCAGACATCTCAAGTTAATGAATTTCGCGCTTTTCTGTGTATGGGAAGATGCAAGAGTCTGGGCTCACTGAAATCCTTCCTTTGAAATGAATCTCAGCTATCCAGGGCCTGTTTCTTCCCATCCTGAGGCTCCTCAAAGTGCACCACTGAGGGCGGCTGCAGTGACCGAGGGGGCATTCTTAGTCCACAGACCTAAGGACTAGGAAGTGGCTCTCCACCCTCCTGGCTTCCAGTTGTCGCTACCGAATCTTCTGCCCCTCCCTCGCAGGACGACCACTGTTCCTCCCAGGCACCACCATGGGCTCTCTGTCCTAGTCAGTCATTAAGCAAGTAAGTCCTGGTCACGCCTCTCGTTCTTGGAAGACTTTACTTCTCACCACGCCTCTCCACTTTAATACCGTGATGCAAATAGCCAATTCACAATACCTGCCACTTCACATGGGCCAGGTTCACATTCTAGAACAACCTCCGAGATAGCAAATGTCAACATGAGTGGCCGCCCAGCGCCCTCTGGTCGCCTCCCCAGGCTGCCCTTACACAAATGCTTTGCTGTCTTCATGAACCTCGATCCACTGGCTTTCTTCATTACTATTCATCCAGGTCTAGATTTTCCTTATATTTTCACTTATTCTGCTCAGATGCTCAGATGCCCTGGTTTATGATTATAACTTCCCTCTGCAAGGACTCACCTCCCTTGGCCCTCCTTTTTTCCAACCGTACTAGCCTGGAGAAATCTGATGCTTCAAATGAACGAACACAGCTATGCTTGTTCTCCACGGCTTTCCGTGGGAAGTCAAATGCTAGAGTATGAAATCATGCTCTCGGGCAGGCAGATTTGTTCCCTTTAATCATTTCTGGTTTCAAATGGGCGGTCACCTGCTCAGAAATGCTACTATTTTTTCTCTGGTAAACTCACTCTCTTATCCTCTGAGAATTTTTTGTTTTTGGCTGCATTGGGTCTTCGTTGCTGGGCGTGGGCTTTCTCTAGTTGCGGTGAGTGGTGGCTACTGTTCGTTGCGGTGTGCGGGCTTCTCATTGCAGTGGCTCCTCTTGTTGCGGAGCACAGGCTCTAGGTGCGTGGGCTTCAGTAGTTGTGGCATGCAGGCTCAGAAGCTGTGGCTCACGGGCTCTAGACCGCAGGCTCAGTAGTTGTGGCACACGGACTTAGTTGCTCCATGGCATGTGGGATATTCCCGGACCAGGACTCGAACCCGTGTCCCCTGCACTGGCAGGCAGATTCTTAACCATTGAACCACCAGGGAAATCCCTGAGATATTTATTTCATATATGCCTTTTCTCGCCAAACCTCTTCTTTTCGGAATGGTAACTTCCAGGAGTGTTCCAGGAATCCGTTGGGGACACGTCATTGTTTCTCTACCCAGGGGATATCCCCAATTCCAATGGCTTGTAAAACAATCTCTAGGCTGATGACTCCCACCTTTGTATCTCTAACCCTAGCCTCTCTTTGACCTCCAGATTGACATGTATCATGATCTTCCTCTACTGCACATGCCTCAGACTTCAACTCCCGATTTCCCTTCCAAACCCGTCCCTCTCTAGATCTTTCCCACCTCCATAAAGGGCGACATCATCTACTCCATCGCTCAGGCCAGATACCTGGGAGCCATTCTCAATGCCTCCCTTACCCCTCTCATCTTGCCAAGTCCACGCATCCTCCCATCCTGCCATTTTCACCTTTAAAACATGTACTCTTTCCCATAACACACCCATTTCTCTCCAGTTTTCCTGCCACTATATGAATCAAAGCCGCCATCATCTCCCATGCGTGCTTCCTGCAGCAACCTCCTAACTCTGATCATGCTTGAAATCATTCAATGTTTCCCCCAGCTCTCAAATCCTAAACTCTCTGCCACGCTGACAAGGACTTGCTTGGCTAACGTCTAACTATCTCTAGGGTCGTGCTGCTGGCAAGTCTAGATCTGGCTGCATCTCTTCAAGTCTAGATCTTGAAAGCTACCAACTCAGAGAGGTCTTGCTGGACACTCCTAGTCCTAAGTATCCTCCTCCCCAACCCACTCCGCTTTGTCACCACGCCCTGAGTGTTTCCTTCACAGGACTCATCAAATTTTGGGATTATCCAATTACTTGACTACTCGTTGAATGGCTGCCTCACCCACTAGACTGTCATCTCCACTTGGGCAAAGTCCATGACTGCTTTATAATCAATGCGTACCCAGGCACATAGGAGGCATTCCTTAAACGAACAGATGAAGGTGCTGGGAGAGCCTCGGCAAACAGGCACCTTGCTGTCCCTTGTGTTGTTCCCAAAGCCATTTGAAACAAAAGTCTGCCAGCTAGCCGTCTGACTGTACACCATCTGTAATATGAGAAACAAAATCCACACTGCACCTCAAGTAGGTCCCTGCAGCAATGGTGTGCCCCTTAGAAACCCTCTGTTACGTCTGAGGTCCCTTGCAAAGTTCACTTCAGTAACTTTCTCTCCTTTCTCTGCCCCCGGAGGAAGAGCACACAAGAGGCATTGGACCTGGCGCATCCCTCCTAAAGGCCTCCCAGCAGTCTCTTCCTTCCTCCACCTCCTCCTGTGCACATCAGGCCCCAGAGCCTCTCCCTCCTGCAGATGAACCTGTGGCTTCGGCTGTCCAGCTGGTACTCGTGATCTCTTTTTTCATTCGGAGAATGGCACTTGGCCTGGGAGGCACTGTTTAAAAACTGATCATGTGAACTGCAAGAGTGAGAACCACATGCAATACGCTTTGAAACAAACACTAACAACGTGGGGTTCACTGTGTTTTAAGGTCTCGAAGGATCCATCCCCGCCAACTTACTTGGTCCTGATCCCGCTGGGAAGTCAAATTCTCCTGCTCCAGGAAAACAGGTCCTTTTACCTCGGAACCACCGTGATGGCCCAGATCAAGGGCAGAGGCCTCCCTAGGGTCACGAACCCAGTTTTCAACCACCTATTTCCCCAAAACTCTGCAGATACGACACACTACCTGCAGCCTGAGACTTCTGCCGGTTTTGTTTCTAATTATGTTTTTTGTTTGTTTGTTTGCGGTACACGGGCCTCTCACCGTTGTGGCCTCTCCTGTTGGGGAGCACAGGCTCCGGACGCGCAGGCTCAGCGGCCATGGCTCACGGGCCCAGCCACTCCGCGGCATGTGGGATCTTCCCGGACTGGGGCACGAACCCGCGTCCCCTGCATCGGCAGGCGGACTCTCAACCACTGCGCCACCAGGGAAGCCCTCTAATTATGCTTTAAAAAACAACCCCCAAGGCACAGCGGGAATTTCCCACGGACCTCACAGCATTTATAAGAGGACCGGGCGTCAGGACCTGGGCTTTGCACATAGGCTGTAGGATCTCAGAAAGTCATTCAATACCTCAGAATCTCCCATCTGTTTTTGTGAAGGCCCATGGCAATATCAAGCATTAAGGGTTGTCGCAAGGATCAAGGGAGATCAAATGAAACCCAAATACAATTACACAGCGACGTGAGATACGACAGTAGTATTAATAACATAAAAATGAATTTGTTGAATTTTAGCTGCTTGACCAATCAAATTCTAAAGACACCACAGACACTACTGCCTCCTTGCTGTGACATCCACAAAGCATGCAGAAGGGCATCTTAATCCATCTGGGCTGCTATAGCAAAAATGTCATCGATTGGGTGCCTTAAACAGCACACATTCATTTCTCACTGCTCTGGAGACTGGGAAGCCCAAGACCAAGGTGCTGGTAGATTCTGTGTCTGGTGAGGACCGTGTCTGGGTGCATCCTGGTTCACAGGTGGCCATCTTCTCCTTGTGTCCTCACATGGTGGAAAAGGTGAGGGAGCTCTCTGGGGTCTCTTTTATAAGGGCACTGATCCCATTCATGGGGGTTCCACCCTCATGACCTAATCACCTCCCAAAACCATCACACTGCGGGTTAGAATTCAATATACAGATTTTAGGGGGACACAGACATTCAGTCTATATAAAGGAGGAGAGGGAATTAATAAATATGACTGTGCCCTGGCCCAGCCTCAAGGTGGTACATATCAGCAAAGGGAGTACTATACAAAGGAAAGAAAATCCCAACATCTACCAGGAGGAAAAAAAGAAATGTGCCGAGCAATTATTCAATACGTTACTGCTCTTTATAAGGGGACAACTTCCGTTCTTTAAAAAGGGACTGCCCCATGAAACAAATTCTACTTCAGTACTTAGTACCAGGAAATGATTCTCCCATGAAGAACCAATATGCTTCCTTGGATAAGACAATAGCTACTCTTACAAAACTCATCCTGTTTTCCATACCTACTTTTAAAGAGGTAAAAGTAAATAAGAGGGCTTCCCTGGTGGCGCAGTGGTTGAGAGTCCGCCTGCCGATGCAGGGGACGCGGGTTCGTGCCCCAGTCCAGGAAGATCCCACATGCCGCAGAGCGGCTGGGCCCGTGGGCCATGGCCGCTGAGCCCTCGCGTCCGGAGCTTGTGCTCCGCAACGGGAGGAGCCATAACAATGAGGGCCCGCGCACCGCAAAAAAAAAAAAAAAAAAGTAAATAAGAGAAGTTAATTTTAATGATACATTTTGTTCAACTTAGCATGTCTAAAATATTAGCATTTTAACACACAGTCAATACAAAATATTAATGAGATATTTTACGCTCTTTTTCTCATTCTACATCATCAAAATCCAGAGGGTACCTTATATTAACAGCACATCTCCATTTGACCTAGCCACACTTCAGGTGCTGCAGAGCCATGATGCTGGACGGTACCAGTTTAAATATCTTCTAGGCCTTCACACCATCCTGTTTAGGGAAGTAAGTTTGGCTGCGGGCTTGACAATGGACTTGAGGCAGAGAACGCTGGTGGCTTTGCAGTAATACAGGCTGGATAAACAGCAACTTCGAGCGGGGTGGTGGCAGAACTAGAGAGAACTGGATTTAACCAGAGTTGGGAGCGCTCAGGAAAGAGGGCAACGTTCATTGGGCGACTAGGATGCCAGGCACCACACTGACACTTCTACACGGCCTGAGGTCACTCAGGCTTCACAACCAATCTGGGAGACTCCACTTTACAGGTAAAGGCACCGAGGCTCAAAAGGTTACGTAACTCAGTTCACACAGCTGGGAAGAGGGGCACTGGATTAACCCCAAGGCTTCTGGCTTCAGACCCAATGTGCTTTCTGCCAATGTGACTTCAGACCCAATGTGACTCCTGCCAACCTAGTCACTCCAGGCCAATCCGAGTCACACCTTCCGGTGCAGGACCACCAGGTGAAGGAAGGGCACCATGTCCTTCACACTTCCCTGCCTTTCCACTGCCGCCTCCTCTTGCTACTAGACTAACTTCTGCTTAGCAACATGGTAAGCCTCTAAAACAGTGGTTCTCTATTAGGGATGATTTTGCCCTCTACACAGGGACCTTTGGCAATGTCTAAGAGACATTTTTGATCATCAAGACTAGAAAGAATGGGGTACTGCTAGCATCTCGTGAGTTGAGGCCATGGATGCTACAAAGCATCTTACAAAGCACAGAACAGCCCCCAAACATACAGTTATCTAGCCCAAAAAAACAACAGGGCTGAGGCTGGGAAACCATGGTCTAAGGCACCGCTTCTTCAGGGGGGACCCATCCATCCCTCATTAAAGGGCTCAGAGCATGTTTCCAGGGGGAACATGCCAGGAAGAACTACAAATTCACCGTGGCCATCTTCTCCTCCAAAATCGCCTCCCTTGACCTGGGGAAGTGGAGTGCATTGACCTGAATCCCAGGTACTTTTCCTAATTTCCTTCCCTTCTATTATACCATACAACCGGGATTCTGCTTTTTAAGGGCAGGAACACAAGCTTGGTAAAGACATCAACAGGCAAGAAGTGAGAATATCACTTCTAGCACAGAGCACTCTCTGGGATGACACAGGTGGTGAAGCAAAAAAGGGGAAAAAGAATCGTGAAGCAATCGAAAATTTCCACTTACAATATTAACCTCTTTCAACAATGCATTGCCAAAGAGATCTTTAATGCAAATTGATCTTTCCTGAGGATATACACTTTTCCTGGGGTCAGACTCCAGCTCCGGGAAGGCTGATTTTTATGCTTTTCTTCTGAATGTTAAATCAGCTTTTAATCACATCCACGAGGCTACCCATGAAGCCACCCATCGGAGTGTTTTGGTCTTCGTTCTTTTGATTTCCATTCTGGAAAGGGATGATTTATGCAGGCATGCCTCACATTTTCATTCTGCTTAAGCAAACGCTCATAAGCATTTAACAAGGGCCGATACTGCAAAATGCACTCCAGTCTTCCCGACTGTTGGAGGATTACGTGTCTAACTTGCAGAGTCTATTTTTTCCTCCACGTTCAGAGGCCGATAGAGATTTTATGCAAATATCTCTTGTGGCAAATGAAAATGAAGGCAGTGAGTTCTTTGCTTTTTCTCAACTCTTTTGCCATTCATCAATTCTACACAGGCCATGTTTACTGGGCATACGCTCTATTCCAGGCCTGGGGCTTGGGGCCAGGGTTACATAAGTGAATAAGACAGGGTCCCCACCCTTGAGGAGCCCTGTGAGAACACAGCGGACAGACAGACACAGATCCCATGAACATGAACACAAGATAGGACCAGGGGAGGCAGGGGTCTCAGGAAAAACACATCTGATCTGCGCCAAAGAGGATGCCACAATGTCGAAAGGCTGGCAAGGCAAGAGCAGTCATCCCTGGCAGAGGGAACCACTGGGAAAAGTGAAGGGCATGCCTGGGGCCAGGGGATGGCAGCAAACCATCCTTCCAAAGGACAGTGCGCGGAGGCATCACATAACAAGACTGACGGGTGGAGGGAATGAGACCGGGACGGCCTTGAATGCTATGTGAAGGAGAACGTCAACTTCATTCCACAGCTCCTGGGGCGCTACTGAAGATCCGTGAGCAGGAATTACAGCATCTGTGCTTGAGGAAGCTAACACGTCTGCAAGCCATGTGAGGACTGAGTCAGTGCAGGAGAAAGTGCAACCCAGAGGCCAACCAGAAGGCTGGGAGCCAAGCCTAGAGCCATGTCCTTGATTTGAGAACACTTCTGTTAACAAAATGCTGATTTGGCCCATGTGTGGGTACAATGAAATGAATGTATCCCTCAAAATTCATGTATTGAAATCCTAATCCCCAATATGATGGTATTCGTAGGTAGGGGTCTTTCAGAGGTAATTAGGTTATGAGGGTGGAGCCCCCCTGAATGGGATTAGTGTCCTTATTAAAGGGGCTGTCTCCACCATGAGAGGATACAAGGAGAAGTCAGCAGTCTACAAACCAGAAGAGGGGCCACACCAGAACCCGACCATGCTGGCACCTGACCTTGGACTTCCAGCCTCCAGAACTGTGAGGAATAAACGTCTGCTGTTCATAAGCCACCCACTCTATGGCACTGTGTTACGGAGCCCTAAGGGACGAAGACAGTGGGGCGGCACTGTGCTGAGAGGGGACCTCCGGCTGCAGGGGATAAATCACAGCTGGTCTCAGTGTGTTGGAGCAACACCATTCTCCTTTGTCAGGGGTTGGTTGGGGGATGGCCCATGACTCAGTCCTGGTCATGTGCTGCAATGAGGGAAAAGTCATGGTGCCACTGAGCCACAGGAGGAAGAATGCCACAAAGTCCATTCCACTTTTGGAGGGACAGAAACATTATTTGCCTCAGATCACAGAAAACATCTCTCCTAGATTAAAGAGCAGACGCTGAAGGGCCTCCAGACTCCATGATATCTAACTGTCCTGTGTGATGACTACCAGTAGTTATATATTTTAACCCTCGGTCCATGTTCCCCTGATTTGGGCCACATAAATATCCTTGCAATTAAAGAAGAATGGATTTTCTTTTCATCGAGGTAAAATTCACAGGACATAGAATGAACCATTTTCACATGTACAATTCAGTGGCATTTAGTGCATTCATAGTGTTGGGCACCTTTATTTAATTCCAAAAAATTTCCATCACTACAAAAAAAAAAATCCCATGCCATTAAGCAGTCCCTCCCCACTTCCCCCGCCCCCGAGCTCCTGGCAACCACCAACTTGCTTTCTGTCTCTATAGATTCACCAATTCCGGATATTTCATTTAAGAGGAATCATACAGTATGCAGCCTTTTCTGTTTGGCCTCCTTCACTTCATATAATGTTTCTGAGGTTCATCCATGTTCTAGCCTGTATCAGTGTGTTATTCCTTTTTATGGCTGAATAATATTCCATTGCCTGCATGTACCACATTTATTGATCCATTTATCGGTTGAGAGATTTGGGTTGTCTCCACCTTTTGGCTGTTGTGAACAATGCTACCAAGAATGTTTGTGTATAAGTACTTGTTTGAGAAGAATGGCTTCTCTTGAGGTTACCTAAATCCCTTTGTTCTATGCACACAAGGAAGCATCTTTATTATTATTAATGGCTTTAAATTTCTAGAAGCTGGCACATGGGGAGCTCAAGTAACAGCACCTACTTAGCATCTACTGTGCGCCTGGCTCTATGCTGGGCGCCTGACAGCATTTACATCTCGTTTAATCCTCCTAGAACTCCTAACAGTTGTGTATCATAGTTCCACTGTACAGCTGAGAAAACCATGGCTCAGTGTGGGTTAAAGAATCTGCCTGCCAATGCAGGGGACACGGGTCCGAGCCCTGGTCCAGGAAGATCCCACAGGCCACAGAGCAACTAAGCCCGTGTGCCACAACTACTGAGCCTGTGCTCTAGAGCCCGCATGCCACAACTACTGAGCCCGCGTGCCACAACTATTGAAGCCCACGCACCTAGAGCCCGTGCTCCGCAACAAGAGAAGCCACCACAATGAGAGGCCTGTGCACCGCAACGAAGAGTAGCCCACGCTCGTCGCAACTAGAGAAAGCCCACGCACAGCAACGAAGACCCAACGCAGCCAAAAATAAATAAATATTTATTTATTTTAAAAATTAAAAAATAACATGCCACACGTTACACACATAGTATGGGGTAGAACCAGGATTCAATATGGTGGAGACGTGCCCAGCGTGTTTTCTGGTACAGAGCAGCTATATAATGAACACTGATTTATCAAGCACTTAAGGACAGTTTGATCATTAAAACACAAAAGAACTGGGAGTGGGATAAGAAGGTACAGTCTCCTCTTCACCTTGACCCCTCTCGTAACTACTTGCACGTTCATGGTGTAGAACGCTTAGTGGGTTACTGCATTACTCTCCTAGGACTGCTGTCACGAAGTGCCACAAGCTGGCTGGTTTTAACAGCAGAAATTTATCATCTCATAGTCTGGAGGCTAGAAGTCCAAGACCCTGATGTGAGTAGGGCATGCTCCCTCTGAGGACGCTTAGGGGAAGACCTGTTCCAGGCCTCTCTCTGAGGTTCTGGTTATCCCTCAGCTTGGGGTACCACAACTCTGGCCATCACATGTTTGAGGGCTCACCCTAATCAAATATGATCTCATCCTAGCTAATGACAACTGCAATGATGACACCATATTTCCAGAAAAAGAACACATTCTGAGGTCCTGGGGGCTGAGACTTCAGCATATAAATTTGGGGGGAAACACAATTATTTTTTTTTGGCTGCGTTGGGTCTTCGTTGCTGCGTGGGGGTTTCCTCTAGTTGCGGCGAGCCGAGGCTCCTCTTCGTTGCGGTGTGTGGGCTTCTCACTGTGGTGGCTTCTCTTGTTGCAGAGCACGGGCTCCAGGGGCGTGGGCTTCAGTAGCCGTGGCGCATGGGCTCAGTAGTTGTGGTGCACGGGCTTAGTTGCTCCACGGCATGTGGGATCCTCCCGGGCCAGGGATCAAACCTGTGTCCCCTGCATTGGCAGGTGGATTCTTAACCACTGTACCACCAGGGAAGTCCCTGGGGGGAACACAATTCATCCCATAACAGTTACCTTCCCCATCACACAAAGGTCAAGAAAAGAAAACACCATGAGGCAGAGTCAGGAAGAGACGTTTCAGTTCTATGGGGTCACAGGGATACCTGGTCCCCAGAGGCCATGGGTCAAAGAGCAGCAGGACTGACTCAAGGCAACTGGAGGATGGACAGGATGGCCTGAAAGCTACTACGGTCTCAACACTCTAAATGGTGTGAAAGGAAAAGCATAAAGCAAAGCTTCAGAATACCTAGTTCTAGCACCTTACTCCATGACCCAACTGGACACTCACTTCCCTCTGGGCCTTGGCATCCAATTAAAATAATTACAGGCTCCCATGTTGATCTCTGACACCCGAAACACAACATTTGCTTATCAGTTCCAAAATCCATCAGGAGATTTAAATCCCTCCTCTGCAGAGGTGCAGAACTATTCATGGCTTCTAACCATCTCCTCCTTTCCTAGCTCCAGGTAAGAACTCTCAGCTAATGTTCCTGCCACTTTCAAATTAAATCAGATTAAATCGCAGGCATCCAGCCTTCTAGAAAAAACATCAAATTGTTCCAATATATCTCACTCACCCAACACATCAGACAGATGCAACACATAAAGTAAACAGGCTAGTTAAGAAGTGCTAGTTCATTAGTTGTGGGGCTGTCAGAGAAGCCAAGAGCTGTGATAACACACAAAACTGTCTCCATCTTAGAAGTCAAGCTAGATGCTTTCATTTTATCACCCAATTCGTAATCTTGCTGTCTGGCGTTAAGGATCAATAGCTTGGTGGTTTTGGTATCCAATAAATCTGTCTTCATTTGGACGTTTTTCATTTTCCCATGCCACGTGAAGAAAGCAGGATAAGGTAAATTGTTCCTCTCGTGGCATTTTTTTCCCAAATCTATGATTTCACACTGACGTGTTCTACAATACAAACCAGTGAAGGCAAAGAGAGGGAAAGAGAGTAGATATCAGAGGCCCCATCCGAAGATCAAAAAAGCTTCCAACTGGGATCATCTGGGACAATGAATTTAACAAGTTCCCATGGGCAAAGGTCAACTGGTTTACCCAGGGTGACCCATCATTCACCTAGCAAAGAATTTTTACTTAGTACTTACTATGTGCCAAACCCTGTGCTAAGTAATTTACATGAATTGTCTCATTAGTTCTCAGAGGGGAGGTGCCTGAAAAAAAAAAGCCACTGTTTTATACACACACACACACACACAAAGGTGTACATAATGTATTTACGTATTTTTATATTTATTAGAACACTGAAACTGAAAGAAAGCAGGCAATTCCAGCTTTGTAGATAAGAGAAAGCAGCAGGAAACTTAAAGAACAAGCATATAAAAGGCATATATATATATATATACACACACACACACACACACAGACTCAAAATCACTGAGTTTAAACCTAACAGAGAAGTTGAGAGTTGGGGAGGGAGTAGCTCTTGAATCCAATACGAATTATCTGAATAAGGAAACTGGGGCTCAGACAAGGGAATGACACATCCAAAGTTATCCAGAGAGCACAGGACTGAATTAAGTCTAGATTCTGAATTCTAATCTTCTCAAGCTGCTCTTTCAGTTTTATCATCATCATCGTCGTCATCATCATCATCATCATCAAATCAACACATATTTTTTAAAAGGTTTAAAGGACCTAAATATAGGAAGACTCATGATTTGGAAGCATTCAAGATGGAGGACAGAGAAATCCTTCAAGAATCTCCCAGTCCGAATCCACAGAAACAGAAAGTGCTTACCCAGGACTTGAGGAAGAGAAGCGTGGGGAGTGAGTGCTGGTGTGTATGGGGTTTCTTTGGGGGTAATGAACACGTTCCGGAAGTCAACAGTAGTGACGGTAACACAGTCTGGTGAATATACTAAAACCCACTGAACTGTACACTTTAAAAGGGTGAAATTTATGGCATGTAAACTAGACCGCAATTGAAAAAATACCAATGGCATCAGAATACTCAGGCTTCAGTAACACAGATGAGCCCCTACCAAAATAAAGAATCAAGTTAAAAATAAAAAAAATTGAAAAAAAAGATTCTACCGGTCAACCTTATTCACCCTAAGCCATTTCTAGACATAAGCGTGTCAGGCAGCACACTCTAGTTCTTTGCCTGTTTTAATCTACACAATAATCCTGTGACATGAATGCCATTGTCCCCAATTTACAGATAAAGAACGAAATCTCCTGAAAGACAAGAGATGTCCTCAAGATCACGTAAGGGGTCAAACACCTGTCTTCTGATCTCCTATCATAGCACTTGGCAAAATATATTTTAGTTCGTTGGGTCTGGATTTCTCTCATCGGAGAGTGAGTTCCTTTGAACAGGGACTATGTTTTTTTAGGAAAAGAACACTTTTGGAAGAACAGTTTGAGATTTACCGGGAGGCAGACTGGAACAAGGGGATGGGAAAAGAGAGAGAAAACTGAGACATGAGAGTTTCCATGCAAGGAAGAAGAGGGGTCTCCTGGAGGTACTTCAGGCAGAAGGGTTGTCACTGTTCATTTAATCAAACAAATAACCACTGCAGCCTATTGTGCGTGAGAAATCTAGCTGGGGACAAGAGACAGGGGACACGATCGTAAAAACAGCAGCCTCAGTGCCACTGCGTGATCCTGACTATCTTGGGTAGAGAAGAGGCTCTAAGTCCCCAGGTGACCACTGATCATCAGGCTCTGCTGTAAGCAGGGGCCTGGGAGGGGGGGACTGGAGGCTTCTTTCATCAGTGGGTCATAAAGAGGTCCTATGGACTCAAACGGAACTCCTAAGTTGGTAAAACCAGTCAATGCTGAGCCACTAAGACGATCTTTCACTTCCTTCTTCCTTTTTCCTCCTTTTGTGAATGACAACCCCCAGTCCATCCTTCAGAGGTCAAGGTCACCTCTTTAGTGAAGCTGACCCAGACTCCTTTGAGCCACCCCCCCACCAATACTCTGCTAAGTAGAACTCTTTTTCTGTTCTGTTTAACAACTGCAACCATTGCTTTATTGCCGATGACTAAAACATTAATATTACTACTAGTAGTAGTACTATTTTCTATCATATCCTGAGCAGTCTCTTTGTACCAAGCACTGTATCTGAAGGGCCTTACATACAGTGTCTTACAGAAATCCAACCCCGTAAACGAGGTGGTACGATCCCCATTTTATAGAAGAGGAAACTAAGCAATTTGCCCAATACCACACAACCAGGGTGGGACAGCAATCGGACTCCAGACCATTTGTTTCCCACCGCACCTCCTAGAACAAGACTCCGGGAGGTTAACTAAAGCATTTCTGAATGTTCCTCTAAATTTGAGGGAATAGAAACTGAAGGTAAATGTTTCTAATGTCCTAATTTCCTTTTTAAACCACTTCAGAGTTTAGGTACTCCAATATAAGATTAAACAATACGCTGAAAGACTGCAATGAAAGTGACAGTCTACCCTCAAAGAGGTCTGTCTTTCTGTTTTTAGGAGATGCTTGCAGGCACTAGTAAGCACAAAATGAACATATTATTTATATGTATATATAAATTAAAAATATATATATACACATACAATTATACACATATATGCATATATACTTTATATTTACACATACAATAATATATATACTATGTATGATATATGTACATATAGTATATAATATATATAGTATGTATATACACACACTATATGTATATATCTTTTACTTTACTATCCATTTTATGAATTAGGAAATTGAGGTACAGAGATATTAACTAGTAAAGTCACTTAATAAGTAACTGGTCAAACCATCTCTCACTCACACACTTCCTAGCATTCTTTCTAAGACACCTCACCCGTTAATTCCGGAACAGCTGCTGTGTTCGGGGATCCACCAGGCTGACAATTAACACAACTGAAGTAACTAAAACATGAAGAAATCCAGTGCTTTATTTCTACCAACCTCTGAGAAGTTTAAGAAGGGAAAAAAACTCTAAAACCCATGCATTCGGATCACAGGCCCAACTGGGGAAAAAAAAATTACATACCCCAATTTGTTCTTATTTACAAATACTTTAAGCTGTTTGTCAAACAAAATGATTTTGTCTGCCAGATGAGATCCCAGTTTTGTAAGTTCATTAATGGCTGATGAACAGAAAGGGTCACCCTGATGATTTAATAATCTGGCCCTGACTCCCGTCAAAGCCACTTAAAAAAAAAAAAGAATCCAAGCTGTCAGGAGAGAAAGGAAATGCTATTTGATCCAATTTGTGCACTATTTCCATGCAAACAAGGAGTAGATATTTACAGGCATGCCGTATTAAATCTCCACAACCAGGGCAGGGTTGTACAAAGAAATACAAGAAAGGAAAAAGGCAGAGAATGTTTAAAATGCCCTGTGCTGGAAGCCACAGGGAGCTCTAAATTGTCTGGAGGCCAACTCTGACTGCCTCTTTTTCTTCTTCTTCTATTTTAAAATCCTGTAAGTAGTAAAAGCATAACTCAAATAATAAAACTCAGGATCATCAGGAAACGAGGAATTCCGTAAGAAGCCTGTCATCTGGGGCACAAGTAGGGCACACTATTCAGATGATGGGAAGACGGGAAGGAGGCTTTCCAAGTCCTAATAAGGCCCTTGGTAGGAGGGAAACTCTAATTTTTTACTATGACATGCACTTTATAATGCAAAGGAACACCAAGGTTCATATTCAAGTACATTAATCGGAATAATAAAGCATCCCCAATATATGTGTCTCCCAATTGCCCCATCATCAGCTATCAAGGTAAGATTCAACATTGCTACTCCATAGCCAGAGGGCACTTCTCTTTTGAGGAATTAGGCACATTCAGTCACAGTTACAGCTCTTGGAATTCCACGTCAGACTCTCCAGCGCTGAGAGAGGTCACCTAAGAGAAGATGGATTATTTTTTTCCAGGAGCTGGGAAATGGTATGAAATATTCTGACCTTATACAAAGGCACCATGGAGGGAGATTGCAGACCCAGCTCTCTCCCACTCCCTCCAGAGGGTCTCTATGCAGCCTTGCCTTCCAGATCCTTCTCTCCTATAATCCCCTTAACATCCCCCACAAGTCTCAATTCTCACTTGCTCAGGGAGCACCGCTCCTTCCTAGCATTTGCCATCTTTACCAAATACATTTATTTGCAAGGTTATTTTATTTCTTTACTTTCTTACCCTCTAGAGTGTAAGCTCCATAAAGGCAGGGCCTGGCTTCTTTCTAAGTCAAGTAAATATCACACTTTATTTCAACTAATGGCTGGTATTATTTTTCACCCAATGTTAAACAGGAACTACAGAAAATCTTTTAAGATTTTTGAGGGCTTCCCTGGTGGCGCAGTGGTTGAGAGTCCGCCCGCCGACGCAGGGGACGTGGGTTCGTGCCCTGGTCTGGGAGGATCCCACATGCCGCAGAGCGGCTGGGCCCGTGAGCCATGGCCGCTGGGACTGCGCGTCCGGAGCCTGTGCTCCGCAGCAGGAGAGGCCACAGCGGTGAGAGGCTTTTTTGCGTGCCGCAAAAAAAAAAAAAAGATCTTTGAAACTCCCTGACTTACAGTTTAACCCAAACCTCTGCGAAACTGCTGGAGAGGCAAGTTTCAGGGCCTGAAGACCAGGAGGCAGGCCAGTAACTTTAATCCAAGAGGTGATGTTTCTATCCTCAGTAGGAAATGAGAGCAGGTGGGGATTAATCAGGGCATTTTCCCCTATGATTCTCTTAAACACAAGTCTTCATGATAAAGTCTCAATATGCTTCATTAAAAGAGAAATGTCTTTTAATTTCTACAATTTCAGACTTCTATACTTGACACTAGATATTAAATAATATACATTTCAAAAGCAAATAAAATCAATTTTTATAACTGGCCTTTTGGAATATCCTTCCTCCCAGTTACCTACCAGGTCAACGCCTAACTGTCCTTCCAGACCCCACTCAACCCCCACCTCCTCCGTGAAGGTTCCCCATCAGGCAGAGTTCAGCTCCATCACAGTAAGAAAATCAAGCATTCAATTCAGTTTTTAAAAATCTCCTATTTTAGTTGAAAAAGACTCAGTGAGCAAGTTTCTTCCCCCCTTTTCAACCCTCAGTATGGTGCTAGTATATCCTTACAGCCCCTAACACTTGACAAGGGGAACTGAGGATGTGAGAATTCCCATCACCGCGCTTTTGGCTGGCAGCAGCACCTGGCCAGACTCGAACACAGGATGCTTCCATAAAGGTATCCATACACATAGTAAGGTCTTAAGAAGATGTGGCCAAACACCGAACAGGAGGACAGGAGTGACAGAGCTGACAAAGCCCTGCCCCACCGTAACCTCCACGAGGGCAGGGATGGCGTGTCCAGCTGCTTCCTGGCCGTGTCCGTGCGCTTGGCATAGCACCTGGAACACAGAGCCACTGAATAGTTACCTGTGAAGGGAGCCTGAGACTCGGGGACACAGCTGAATCACGAATGGACACAGCAGGAATTTAAACCACGTCTTCTTACTCTAAGCCCTAAACATTTTCAACTTTGGAACTCTATTCCAAAGTGCTTCAAGAGCCAATAAATATTTGTTAAGTGAATACAAAGAAAACTAAGATAGATCTTTTCCTTGAGGTGTTTATAATTCCACAGAAGTGCTTAGAATTCATACCACCCAGTGACTTCCATCTATCCTTTTGCCTTCAAAGATGTGATGAAAGGCCAACCTGTACCTCAGTAGAGGTTGACCAAAGTTTAGGTTTCTCCTGCCCATCACAGAGACTGAAAAGCTCCACATCCAGAGGATTGACCAATCTAACACGCCACCTTCCTAAATTCAGCAAAATATAAGACAGAATTGACAGGCGTTTCCAGAAGCTGGTTCAACTGTTTTTTTCATAGTAATACTTGTCCTATACCTATACCATAGAATACTTATTTAGATTACTTCTGAAATTTCAATCCTCATTTTTTTTTGTTTTCTTTTGTTTTGCCTTAAAATGCCCACAGACACATGTCCTTTCAAGGCGAACTTCAGGTAAAAATTCTACCAAAAAAAGCTGCAGTAACTTTTCTTTTTATACACCATAAACAAATTTCCTTAAGAGAACATAAAGAGCTCTGTTTTATAACTTGTGTTACCCATAAAGACTTTGAAAGACGAAAGAGCCCACTTTCCTAGAAGTAACTGAGAAAAGCTCGTAAGTGATGAGATAAATCGTTCAAATTAAAAAGCCTATGAGCTCCATACTGAAAAAGCCGTAGCCATCTTCAAATTTTCACCAAGCAATTTAGGCTGGGTGAGGATGGTCTGACAGCAGCGCAAAAGAAAGATGAACAATCAAAAGCGGTCACAAGAACTACAAAAGCAGGCTAGTTTGGGGTCTTTTACTGTCGGGGCAAACAGTGCTTCACACCTCAGTAATTCCCATGGCTTACACTATGGCACAAAGATGAAATGAGTCACATGAATGAAAAGTTTTCAAAGAAGATGCAGACTTGCCTGTTGGAGAAGGGAGACAAATACAAGTTTAGACATTTTCCAGAACATAATTATGCATTTTGGGGGAGACCTTCAAGATGGCGGAGGAGTGAGACGGGGAGATCGCCTTCCTCCCCACAAATACATCAGAAATACATCTACATGTGAAACAAGCCCTACAGAACACCTACTGAACGCTGGCAAAAGACCTCAGACCTCCCAAAAGGCAAGAAAGGCGACATGGAGATCGCCTTCCTCCCCACACACCGGGGTAGGGCAAAAGAAAACAGAAAAAACAGAGACAAAAGAATAGGGACGGGACCTGCACCTGCGGGAGGGAGCTGTGAATGAGGAACAGTTTCCACACACTAGGTAGCCCCTTCACTGGCGGAGACGGGGTGGGGGGGGGTGGGGGGGGAAACTTCAGAGCCGCGTAAGCTGAGGCTCGGGCTTCGGAGGTCAGATCCCAGGGAGAGGACCGGGGTTGGCTGCATGAACACAGCCTGAAGGGGGTTAGTGCACCACAGGTAGCCGGGAGGGAGTCCAGGAAAAACTCTGGAGCTGCCTAAGAGGCAAGAGACCACTGTTTCGGGGTGCGCAAGGAGAGGGGATCCAGAGCAACACCTAAATGAGCTCCAGAGACGGGCGCGAGCCGAGGCTCTCAGCACGGACACCAGAGACGGGCACGAGACGCTAAGGCTGCTGCTGCCGCCACCAAGAAGCCTGTGTGCGAGCACAGGTCACTATCCACACCTCCCTTCTGGGGAGCCTGTGCAGCCCACCACTGCCAGGGCCCCGGGATCCAGGGACAACTTCCCCGGGAGAACACACGGCGCGCCTCAGGCTGGTGCAACGTCACGCTGGCCTCTGCTGCCGCAGGCCCGCCCCGGACTCCGTGCCCCTCCCTCCCCCAGGCCTGAGTGAGCCAGAGCCCCCGAATCAGCTGCTCCTTTAACCCCATCCTGTCTGGGCAAAGAACAGATGCCCTCAGGCGACCTAAACGCAGAGGCGGGTCCAAATCCAAAGCTGAACCCCAGGAGCTGTGCAAACAAAGAAGAGAAAGGGAACTCTCTCCCAGCAGCCTCAGGAGCAGCAGATTAAATCTCCACAATCAACTTGATGTACCCTGCATCTGTGGAATACATGAATAGACAACGAATCATCCCAAAATTGAGGAGGTGGACTTTGGGAGGAAAGATATATATCTTTTTACCTATTTCTCTTTTAGTGAGTGTGTATGTATATGCTTCTTTGTGTGATCTTGTCTGTATAGCTTTGCTTTTACCATGTGTCCTAGGTTTCTCTCTGTCCTTTTTTTTTTTCTAGTATAGTTTTTAGTGCTTCTTATCATTGGTGGATTTGTTTTTTGGTTTGGTTGCTCTTCTTTCTTTCTCTTTATTACTTTTCAATTTTTTTACTTTTTTTTTTTTTTTTTTTTTGCAGTACGTGGGCCTCTCACTGTTGTGGCCTCTCCCGTTGAGGAGCACAAGCTCCGGACGCGCAGGCTCAGCGGCCGTGGCTCACGGGCCCAGCCGCTCCGGGGCATGTGGGATCATCCCGAACCGGGGCACGAACCCGTGTCCCCTGCATCGGCAGGCGGACTGTCAACCACTGCGCCACCAGGGAAGCCTGGATTTTTTTACTTTTAATAATTATTTTTTACTTTAATAACTTTATTTTATTTTACTTTTTTTTTTATTTCTTTCTATTTTTCTCCCTTTTCTTCTGAGCTGCATGTCTGACACGGTCTTGGTGCTCCGGCCGGGTGTCAGGCCTGTGCCTCTGAGGTGGGACAGCCGAGTTCAGGGCATTGGTCCACCAGAGACCTCCCAGGCCCACGTAATATCAAATGGCAAAAGCTCTCTCAGAGATCTCCATCTCAACGCTAAGACCCAGCTCCACTCAATGACCAGAAAGCTACAGTGCTAGACACCCTATGGCAAACAACTAGCAAGACAGGAACACAACCCCACCCATTAGCAGAGAGGCTGCCTAAAACCATAATAAGCTCACAGACATCCCAAAACACACCACCGGACACGGTCCTGCCCACCAGAAAGACAAGATCCACCCTCATCCACCAGAACACAGGCAAAAGTCCCCTCCACCAGGAAGCCTACACAACCCACTGAACCAACCTTAGCCACTGGGGGCAGACACTGAAAACAATGGGAACTGCGAACCTGCAGCCTGTGAAAAGGAGACCTGAAACAGTACATTAAGCAAAATGAGAAGACAGAGAAACACATAGCACATGAAGGAGCAAGGTAAAAACCCACCAGACCAAACAAATGAAGATGAAATAGGCAGCCTACATGAAAGAGAATTCAGAGAAATGAGGGTAAAGATGATTGAAAATCTTGGAAACAGGATGGAGAAAATACAAGAAACATTTAACAAGGACCTAGAAGAACTAAAGAGAAAACAAACAATGATGAACAACACAATAAATGAAATTAAAAATTCTCTAGAGGGAATCAATAGCACAATAACTGAGGCAGAAAAACGGAAAAGTGAGCTGGAAGATAAAATAGTGGAAATAACTACTGAAGAGCAGAATAAAGAAAAAGAATGAAAAGAATGAAGGACAATCTCAGAGACCTCTGGGACAACACTAAATGCACCAACATTCAAATAATAGGGGTCCCAGAAGAAGAAGAGAATAAGAAAGGGACTGAGAAAATATTTGAAGAGATGATAGTTGAAAACTTCCCTAATATGGGAAAGGAAATAGTTAATCAAGTCCAGGAAGCACAGAGAGTCCCATACAGGATAAAACCAAGGAGAAACATGCCAAGACACATATTAATCAAACTATCAAAAATTAAATACAAAGAAAAAATTGTAAAGCAGCAAGGGAAAAACAAAATATAACATATAAAGGAATGTCCAGAAGGTTAACAGCTGATCTGTCAGCAGAAACTCCACAAGCCAGAAGGGAGTGGAAGGACATATTTAAAGTGATGAAAGGGAAAAACTTAAAATGAAGATTACTCTACCCAGCAAGGATCTCATTCACATTTGACAGAGAAATTAAAACCTTTACAGACAAGCAAAAGCTAAGAGAATTCAGCACCACCGAACCAGCTTTACAACAAATGCTAAAGGAACATCTCTAGGCAGAAAACACAAGAGAAGGAAAAGACCTACAATAACAAAACAATTAAGAGAATGGTAATAGAAATATACATATCATTAACTATGTTAAATGTAAATGGATTAAATGCTCCAACCAAAAGACACAGACAGGCTCAATGCATACAAAAACAAGACCCATATATATGCTGTGTAGTAGAGACCCACTTCAGACCAAGGGACACATACAGACTGAAAGTGAGAGGAGGTAAAAAGATACTCCATGCAAATGGAAATCAAAAGACAGCTGGAGTAGCAATCCTCATATCAGACAAAATAGACTTTAAAATAAAGATTATTACAAGAGACACAGAAGGACACTACATAATAATCAAGGGATCAATCCAAGAAGAAGATATAACTATTGTAAATATTTATGCACCCAACATACGAGCACCTCAATACATAAGGCAAATGCTAACAGCCATAAAAGGGGAAATAGACAGTAACACAATCACAGTAGGGGATTTTAAAACCCCAATTTCACCAATCAACACATCATCAAAAATGAAAATAACTAAGGAAACACGAGCTTTAAATGACACATTATACTAGATGGACTTAATTGATATCTATAGGACATTCCATCCAAAAAGAACAGAATACAGTTTCTTCTCAAGGGCCCATGGAACATTCTCCAGGATAGATCATATATTCAGTCACAAAGCAAGCCTTGGTAAATTTATGAAAAGGGAAATCATATCAAGTATCTTTTCCGACCACAACGCCATGAGACTAGATGTCAATTACAGGAAAAAAACTGTAAAAAATACAAACACATGGAGGCTAACCAATACTAAATAACCAAGACATCACTGAAGAAATCAAAGAGGAAATGAAAAAATACCTACAAACAAAGGACAACAAAAACACGATGACCCAAAACCTACGGGATGCAGCAAAAGCAGTTCTAAGAGGGAAGTTTATAGCAATACAATCCTACCTCAAGAAACAAGAAACATCTCAAATAAAAAACCTAATTTACACCTAAAGCAATTAGAGAAAAAAAAAGCCAAAACTTAGCAGAAGGACAGAAATCATAAAGATCAGATAAGAAATAAATGAAAAAGAAATGAAGCAAACCATAGCAAAGACAAATAAAACTAAAAGCTGGTTCTCTGAGAAGATAAACAAAATTGATAAACCACTAGCCAGACTCAACGAGAAAAAAAGGGAGTAAGAATCAAATCAACAGAATTAGAAATGAAAAAGGAGAAGTAACAACTGACAATGCAGAAATACAAAGGATCATGAGAGATTACTATATGCCAATAAAGCAACTATATGCCAATAAAATGGACAACCTGAAGGAAATGCAGAAATTCTTAGAAAAACACAACCTTTTGACTGAACCAGGAAGAAAGAGAAAATATAAACAGACCAATCACAAGCACCAAAATTGAAAATGTGATTAAAAATCTTCCAGCAAACAAAAGCCCAGGACCAGATGGCTTCACAGGAGAATTCTATCAAAACATTTAGAGAAGAGCTAACACCTATCCTTCTCAAACTCTTCCAAAATATAGCAGAGGGAGGAACACTCCCAAACTCATTCTACAAGGCCACCATCACCCTGATACCAAAACCAGACAAAGATGTCACAAGGAAAGAAAACTACAGGCCAATATCACTGATGAACATAGATGCAAAAATCCTCAACAAAATACTAGCAAACAGAATCCAACAGAACACTAAAAGGATTATACACCATGATCAAGTGGGGTTTATTCCAGGAATGCAAGGATTCTTCAATATATGCAAGTCAATCAATGTGATACACCATATTAACAAATTGATGGAGAAAAACCGTATGATCATCTCATAGATGCAGAAAAAGCTTTTGACAAAATTCAACACCCATTTATGATAAAAACCCTCCAGAAGGTAGGCACAGAGGGACCTTACCTCAACATAATAAAAGCCATATATGACAAACCCATAGCCAACATTGTTCTCAATGGTGAAACACTGAAACCATTTCCACTAACATCAGGAACAAGACAAGGTTGCCCACTCTCACCACTATTATTCAACATAGCTTTGGAAGTTTTACCCACAGCAATCATGGAGGAAAAAGAAATAAAAGGAATCCAAATCAGAAAAGAAGAAGTAAAGCTATCACTGTTTGCAGATGACATGATACTATACATAGAGAATCCTAAAGATGCTACCAGAAAACTACTAGAGCTAATCAATGAATTTGGTAAAGTAGCAGAATACAAAATTAATGCACAGAAATCTCTTGCATTCCTATACATTAATGATGAAAAATCTGAAAGAGAAATTAAGGAAACACTCCCATTTACCACTGCAACAAAAGGAATAAAATACCTAAGAATAAACCTACCTAAGGAGACAAAAGACCTGTATGCAGAAAATTATAAGACACTGATGAAAGAAATTAAGGATGATACCAACAGATGGAAAGACATACCATGTTCTTGGATTCAAAGAATCAACACTGTGAAAATTACTATACTACCCAAAGCAATCTACAGATTCAGTGCAACCCCTATCAAACTACCAATGGCATTTTTCAAAGAACTAGAACAAAAAATTTCACAGTTTGTATGGAAACACAAAAGACCCCGAATAGTCAAAGCAATCTTGAGAAAGAAAATCGGAGCTGGAGGAATCAGGCTCCCTGGCTTCAGACTATACTACAAAGCTACAGTAATCAAGACAGTATGGTACTGGCACAAAAACAGAAATATAGATCAATGGAACAGGATAGAAAGCCCAGAGGTAAACCCAGACCCATATGGTCACCTTATTTTTTGATAAAGGAGGCTAGAATATACAATGGAGAAAAGACAGCCTCTTCAATAAGTGGTGCTGGGAACACTGGACAGCTACATGTGAAAGAATGAAATTATAACACTCCATAACACCATACACAAAAATAAACTCAAAATGGATTAAAGACCTAAATGTAAGACCAGACACTATATAACTCTTAGAGGAAAATACAGGCAGAACACTCTATGACATAAATCACAGCAAGATTCTTTTTGACCCACCTCCTAGAGTAATGGAAATAAAAACAAAAATAAACAAATGGGACCTAATGAAACTTAAAAGCTTTGCACAGCAAAGGAAAACATATACAAGACGAAAAGACAACCCTCAGAATGGCAGAAAATATTTGCAAATGAAGCAACTGACAATGGATTAATCTCCATAATTTACAAACAGCTCATGGAGCTCAATATCAAAAATACAAACAACCCAATCCAAAAATGGGCAGAAGACCTAAATAGACGTTTCTCTAAAGAAGATATACAGATTGCCAACAAACACATGAAAGAATGCACAACATCACTAATCATTAGACAAATGCAAATCAAAACTACAATGAGGTATCACCTCACACCAGTCAGAATAGCCATCATCAAAAAATCCACAAACAATAAATGCTGGAGAGGGTGTAGAGAAAAGGGAACCCTCTTATACTGTTGGTGAGAATGTAAATTGATACAGCACTATGGAGAACAGTATAGAGGTTCCTTAAGAAACTAAAAATAGAACTACCATATGACACAGCAATCCCACTACTGGGCAAATACCCTGAAAAAACCATAATTCAAAAAGAGTCATGTTGAGGATATGGGGAGGGAGAAGTATAAACTGGGACAAAGTGAGAGAGTGGCATGGACATATATACACTACCAACTGTAAGATAGCTAGCTAGTGGGAAGCAGTCACATGGCATAGGGAGATCAGCTCGGTGCTCTGTGACCACCTAGAGGGGTGGGATAGGGAGGGTGGGAGGTGGGGAGACGCAAAAGGGAAGAGATATGGGGATATTTGTATATGTATAACTGATTCACTTTGTTATAAAGCAGAAACTAACACACCATTGTAAAGCAATTATACTCCAATAAAGATGTTAAAAAAAAAAGATCCATATTGTAACAAAATGAGAAAAAGAAAAAGTCATGTACCACAATGTTCATTGCAGCTCTATCTACAATAGCCAGGACATGGAAGCAACTGAAGTGTCCATCGAGAGATGAATGGATAAAAATGTGGCTCATATATACAATGGAATATTACTCAGCCATAAAAAGAAACGAAATTGAGTTATTTTTAGTGAGATGGATGTACCCAGAGTCTGTCATACAGAGTGAAGTAAGTCAGAAAGAGAAAAACAAATACCGTATGTAACACATATATATGGAATCTTAGAAGAAAAAAAAATGGTTCTGAAGAACCTAGGGGCAGGACAGGAATAAAGACTTAGATGTAGAGAATGGACTTGAGGACACAGGGTTGTGGGAAGGGTAAGCTGGGACAACGTGAGAGAGTGGCATGGACATATATACACCAGCAAATATAAAACAGATAGCTAGTGGGAAGCAGCCACATAGCACAGCGAGATCAGCTTGGTGCTTTGTGACCACCTAGAGGGGTGGGATAGGGTGGGTGGGAGGGAGAGGCAAGAGGGAGGAGATATGGGGATATATGTATATGTATCGCTGATTCACTTTTTTATAAAGCAGAAACTAACACACCGTTGTAAAGCAATTATACACCAATAAAGATGTAAAAAAAAATCATGCATTTTGGGCTTTGTTTTTGGAAATTTCGCTGCTTAAAAGGCACAGTGTTCTTTCATCTGGAAACCCAACTGTAAGGAATATTTTACTGCTAACAATGCCTTATTATTAGGCTTTGGGGAGCTTTATGGGTAAATTTCCATAGGCATAATACTGCTAAGTTGCATTATTATTGGCATATTGTTATTAGCATATTATTATGCTAACAAATGATATATTCATAATATTATTAACATATGCTAACAATAATGATACATTAATATTATTGATGATTAATATCATTGTTATATTATTATTTATTAATATATTAACAATATTATTAGCATAACATAGGAGAATGTTATTTTTCTATGTAATAATCTAGCTGATTATTATAGAGAAATCCTTATGGACTTGCATACCGAAGCTACGCCAAAGGCTCACTACTACTACAACTAGCAATAGTATTACTAGTACCACTACTATAGTACTGCTAGTACCACTAATAACCACTACCACCATCTTTGTAGTAAAAATACTCTGAAGTCTTATTTGTGTCCAAGGGGAAATGAAATCTTCACGTGTGTCATTTGTTAGGCTCCATGCTCGGACAGGCCCTGGATAACATCATCTCACTCAATCCTCACAACAGCCCTCATGGGTAAATGACGCTCTTATCATTTTCCCCTTTTCTGTATGAGGAATGGGATGCCGGAGAGGCTGAGCGGATGCCGAGGCTCCTGCCACCAGCCCAGGGCCAATGTCCAGACTCAGACGCACCAAGTCCAAGGCCAGCGTTACCGTCACTCTAAGAACAGGATACACTAGGACTGCATCCTTTCTAGGATGAGACAGGTTAGAGGAGAAAAGCATGACCAGGGAAATCTGTTATTAGCGATGCCCACTAAGAGGGCTGGATGTGAGGGACCAGGAAGGAACGAGAAGCATCTTTCATGCCCTAAGGACAGCCCTACAAACCAGACTCCTCATCACGCGTTCAGAAACGAAGAGCAAAGCACACACCAAGAAACAGAGTTACAGATGTAGAAAATAAATTTACGGTTACCGGGGGGTAACGGGGGAGGGGATAAATTGGAAGATTGGGATTGACACATACACACTACTATATATAAAACAAATAACTAATAAGGACCTACTGTATAGCACAGGGAACTCTACTCAATACCCTGTAATGGGGCTTCCCCGGTGGCACAGTGGTTGAGAATCCGCCTGCCAATGCAGGGGACACAGGTTCAATCCCTGGCCCGGGAAGATCCCACATGCTGTGGAGCAACTAAGCCCGTGAGCCACAACTACTGAGCCCGTGAGCCACAACTACTGAGCCCACGTGCTGCAACTACTGAAGCCCGCGCGCCTAGAGCCCGTGCTCCACAATGAGAGAAGACACTGCAATGAGAAGCCCGCGCACCGCAACAAAGAGTATCCCCTGCTCGCCGCAACTAGAGAAAGCCCGCGGGCAGCAACGAAGACCCAACACAGGAAGGGAGGGAGGGAGGGAGGGAGGGAGGGAGGGAGGGAGGGAGGGAGGGAGGAAGGAACTACCCTGTAATGGCCTATATGGGAACAGAATCTCAAAAAGAGTGGTTATATGTATATTTATAACAGATTCATTTTGTTGTACACCTGACACTAACACAACACTGTAAATCAACTACACCCCAATAAAAATTATTATTAAAAAAACAGCACACACCCCAAAAACACAACAAGCTTCCAGACTTTTCCTCCATAGGAAATGCAGGGATTGCCAAGGCCCTGTCCCCACCATCCACACCAGTCTCTCTCTCCCCCTTCCCTACCCAACGTGACTCAGTCCCCAGGAGAACACAGACTTCCCTTCCCACTGGGTCCAGGAGTTTCCCCCAAACCCCACCCCTGAAAAAAAGAAAAGAAAAGGCAGGTGGAGGGCGGGGTGGAGCAGCCACACAGGGTGAGGGGCAGAAGGGAAGACACTGACCGTCTAATACTATCTTATTCAATATCCACGAATGACTTTTCACAAAAAGAACCAAGACCCCTGAGTGCGTCCGGAGAAGGGAGTTCCATGACCGGCTCAGGCATCACAGGCAATGCCACGCCAACTGATGAGATGCCTAACTGCCCTCCGAAGGCATCTCCGAGACAGGTGTTCCATAGCGCACTGTCACTCATATTAGTGACCCCGAGAAGATCTGGAAAACATGCCCCAAGAGTTTAAAATTTCACTCTTTCTCACCACCCTGGATCATTCCAGGGCTGCCGATTTCCCAAAATGTAACAGCTGGGGGAGAAAGGAAACAGCCAACAGCCCCATCTGATAACGGACACCAGCCTTTTCCAGGTTTAAAGCAGGAAGGATATCAGAGGTCTCAGCTCCCCCCTGGCATCCATACTGCCGCCCACAGTTGGGCAGAAAGAACACTCCCAACCAGGGAACAGCTGCTCCCAACAGCTCCCTTACATTTATTTAAATTAGGACTTCGGGTTCGTTTTACTACAGTTCCATTGTAGGAAATGAAAGCCTCCACTGGCCAGTTCCCACCTGCAAACCCGAAACCCGGTGCGGGCTGTGAGTGAAAAGTGAAGAATTCCCCAGCCCTCAGGAGCACAGCTTTCCTTCCAGAATATGGATGGTGGCTGTCACTTTCCGAGTCCCTCCTGCCACCCCCAAGAAAACGAGGAAACTTCTCCCTACGCAGGACTCTTCCCAGCTCCTGTCCAAATCTACGTGGCAGGTTTGCATTACTTCCTCCTCTCTGCAGGCCTCTGCTTATTGAAATAAGGCCAGCACCCTTTTCTCCTCAAAACTCTGCCTTTTCATTGCCTCTCTGTTATAATCATAAAGGAAGGCTGGTGTGAGAATTTCTTGCTTTCATGTAAATAGATCTGAAAATAAAGAAAAACTAACAAAAACAGAATGGATAGAGATAGCTTTTCTTTTTTTTTTTTGAGGGTTTTTGGGCAAAAGAATGTGTTTGGTTTCCAAGTTTTCTATAGGGCCTCTCTCTCCTCCAACTGCAAGGAAGATAAAGAATAACCTGGGCTTGGATATTGTAAGGCTGAAAGCATGAAGATAAGCCCTCGCTTGATGAGATGCCCACCCTTCTAAACTCACAAATCCACAATCTTCCCCAGACCCACATTCAGGTCTGTGAAGTATGTGGTTGGACCACGTGTCTGTACATATAATTGGTGAATAATTTGCAAATGCTGAAGGACGCTGTGTCTTTTCCCAGATACTGGACCAAAAAGATGGGGTCTGGTGGGAAGGAGGGAGGGAGGGAAAGGAGGGAGAAAGAGGGGGGAGGGGCCAAAAGCCCTGGCATCTCAGCCACCAGTAGTCCCAACTGGGCCTTGAGGACTCGGGCTGGCGCGTGAGGCATCTGCCCACAGACCTAGTTTTTTCAGCCAAAACTGCTCTCAGGAGGAGCACGCGGGCAGCAGATCGCAGAGGAACCAGATGGCCATGATAGTTGATCCCCCTGGCTCTTCGGGCAGATATTTCAAACCAACTCGACCTCTCACTGCCCTGTAGCCTTGGGCAAGTCACACAAATTCTCTAAACTCAGTTTCCTCATCTGTCCAGCAGCGAGACTCAATCACCCAAAGTGGGACCATCTCCAGAGTGAAAGGGAACACCATTTACAGACAATGAGGCCAAAATACCAGAGGATGGTTGAAATACGATGATGAAAGGAGCAGTTTCCTCAGTCTTCAGCATGGAGCAGGGCTCAGTGAGTGGTAATCCTTGCTGCGGGTCCTGTTTAAAGAGAACTGATCTCTAGAGAGATCCAGGCTCCATCTTTGTCAACTGTGTCACCCAACAGAAATTTCTGACTCTCTCAGCCTCAGTGTTTTCATCTAAAAAGTGGGATGACAATAGTAGCAAGCCATAGGGCTGCTGAAAGTTCAGCGTGGAATAATGTAAGTAAAACAACTAGCAAAACGCTCCGGCATACGGTACATACTTGGTTAACTCTTAACCATAATAATTACCGTCTAAATAGATGTAAACAATTTGATTCTGGCAGTATTTATGGATATATGTACATGGAGTTGTATAAATGTGTGCGTGCGTGTGTGTGTGTGTGTGTGTGTAAACACAGTTGACAATGATTAAGAGTGTAGACTCTGGAGCCAGACTGCCTAGGTTCAAATCCTGCCTCTGCCACCTATAGGCTGTGTGACTTTGTGCAAGTCAACTGACATCTCTGGGCCTGAGTTTCCTAACCTGTAAAATGTGATAACAGTTGTACCTACCTCACAGAGATTTTGTGATGTCTGAGTAAGCTACCATATATATATAAATGCTTAAAACATATTAAGTGCTCAAACATTACACAGGAAATGCAGAAATACAGACATAAATTAGATACAGCATTATCTAATTTAACATATCAGAACCTTTTCTGAGAGTCAGTTTCAATGAAAACTAAAGAACAGCTAAGAATCTAAAACATTAGAAGGTGCAGATGTACACACTGCTGTATTTAAAATGGATAACCAACAAGGACCTTCTGCACAGCACAGGGAACGCTGCTCAATATTCTGTAACAGCCTAAATGGGAACAGAATTTGAAAAAGAATAGATGCATGTATTTGTACAACTGGATCACTTTGCTATACACCTGAAACTATCACAACATTGTTAATCAACTCTACTCCAATATAAAATAAAAAGTTAAAAGAAAATTTAAAAAAAAGAACAAACAGCTAAGAATCTAAAACATTGGGGCGGGGGTACCAGGAGGAAACCGTGATGTCTTAACACACTTGGGGGGAGGGGCATCCAAAATTACCCAAACGCTAATAAAAAAAAGCAAAATAAACCTTTAAAACCATAAATCGAAGGAGAAGAGGTGTCAGGAACTGTATTTGCCTTGTAAAATTGCCACTCCAGAGAAGAACACAATAAAAAAAACTGACAGAAAGAAAATAGCGAAATCCCTCTAGTGAAAGACCCTGGGGAAATACAGAGAGACAGAGACAAGGAGGAAGAGGAGGGGACATTTCTACCTTAAAGTTGACGTAGTAAGACTTGGTCTTTTCTAAAATCACCTAGAAGGTGCTCATGAAAGTGGGACGCTACAAAGAACGTGAAAAACAGATGGGATATACAACAGAATACTACTCAGCCATAGAAAAGAACGAAATTTTGCCGTGTGCAGCAACAAAGATGGACTTGGAGGGCATTATGCTAAGTGAAATAAGTCAGACAAAGAGAAATCCTGTATGATATCACTGATCGGTGGAATCTAAACAATACAACGAACTAGTGAATGTAACAAAAAAGAAGCAGCCTCACAGATATGGAGAGCAGACTAGGGGTTACTGGTGGGGGGAGGGGGCAATACAGGGGTAGGAGAGTGAGAGGTACAAACTCTTGGGAATAAGATAGGCTCAAGGATGTACTGTACAACATGGGGAATATAGCCAATTATTTTATAATAACTGTAAATGGAAATAACCTTTAAAAATTGTATAAAAAATACATTTAAAGAATAATTTTTAAAAAAGAAACAGATGGGGGTCGGTGGGTGCATGAGTGGGTGGCTGGATTTCAAATAAATGTGGAAGTAGGCGGACGAAAGGGGACAAAGGAGACCGCTCTCACCTTCCCAGCTGCGCCTGCTGCTTCTCAGCCCACCCTCTTCTCCGGATGAGCCCCCGCAGCCCCACCTTGCTTGGTACAGGTGACCTCTGAGGCCCTTGGACCTTGTCATCTGCTTGCTTTACCCCCCAGGCATTTGCTCCTCTCTCCTCCTCCCAAAAGGTCCCAGATGAGCCAGCTGTTTGGGTTTGGAGAGGAGTTTAACCACCTCAAGTTTTACGGTTGGTTCCAATCAGTGTAATCAAAGCCCCCATGCCAGTGACTGATTCAGAGTCCCCATGGGTCTGAGTTGCTCCGATGACTGTAGAACCCACGGTGTTTGGGGGAAGAGGACAGTCTAGAAATTTGCCTGAGACACAGCTGGAGCCCTGGTCGATCGCGCCTGAAGTCAGCCCATCAGTCAGTGGCTTATCTTTTTTCCTCTTAACAGACTCATCTGCCAAAGCAGCATTTTAAATCTTGATTAAGCCGATTTATCATTTTTGTTTGTTTGTTTAACATCTTTATTGGAGTATAATTGCTTTACAGTGGTGTGTTAGTTTCTGCTTTGTAACAAAGTGAATCAGTTATACACATGTCCCCGTATCTCTTCCCTCTTGTGTCTCCCTCCCTCCCACCCTCCCTATCCCACCCTTCTAGGTGGTCACAAACCACCTAGCTGATCTCCCTGTGCTGTTTGTTTCTTTTATGAGTTGTGCCTTGTGTGTCCTCCCACCCCCACTTTTTGTAATCCAAGATGAGTAAAGTCACTTGAACTAATTCTTTAACCCTCCTATGACTCGGTTTCCTCATATATAAAACGGGGAGAGTAATTATAGCACCTGCTTCATGCGTTATTTTAAGAATTCAGAGTTGAACTAGATAAAGTACTTACATAGTACTCAACACACAATGTTTGCTGATGCTGTTGTTCTTGTTATTATTATTAGAAAATGCATAATACCTTCTTTCACTCAGACCACCTTGGGAAAGTCCTGAGAGCAAATTCCAGATAACTAACTACAAAAAAAATGCAAGTGAACAAACACCTGTGCAATGGAAAGATCTGGTTGAGACAGAGAGGACCAAAGAATGCTCTGAATACAGAAATCAGGCCAAGTTTCTCAAACAAAACATAAACCAGAAACAAAAGGAATTGTGACCCGAGGCAAAGCCAAAAATAAAATCTATAATTTGGCTTCTTCAACTCACAACCGCTAATTCCGTAACTGCCATTCCCACCGTACAGGGCTCAGAATTGCAAAGAAGGCACTAGAAAGGGGACTTCGACCCCATTAGCATTTAAAGAAATGTTCTTCGGCCCTGCTGAATGTTCCAGACCACTCAGTTTGGGTGTCGTCTTTGATTAGCACTGGCCGGTGAGGGCGGGTAATTGCCACTTGCTTTAGGAAGTGACTGTGTCCCCAGCTATGTACTAATGGGTGGCTCTGTGCCAGCTTAGTGTCAAATGAAAAGAATATTGTACATTAACCTTTGGGGAACTCCCACAAGAGGAGGTCTTCTTCCCTTTGCTTTGTTTAAATGGTCCTGAAGACAGACACGGAACTGCCCCTGCACTGGCCCCCTTGTTCGGATAATCTCCTAGGACACGTGGTAGGGTGATAACTTCACTTGTCACCTTACCTCTCTGCCCACTAGGATGAATTAGGTACACCCTCCTGTGTGACCCTAAGAAGTCATACCCATCACTTTCCACCTGGAAGTATTTCTTCCCATGTCTATCTCCCTTCCCCAGGCCATACCCAGGAGGGCAGGGACCCCACTCAACTCATTCCTGTACGCCAGTGCGCAACACATAATCAACACTCAGTAATGCAACAAGCTGCCCGGCAACACTAGATGGATGGGTGAACGGGTAAGTGGGTGAGCAGGTAGACAGACAAGTGGATGGGTAGGAAGATGGGTCGATGGGTGGACAGAACAAGGAAAACTACAAGAAGAGTGAGGTACACCAGGGAAGAGCAAAGTACTCTTTCTCCAAAGCACCCAACTCTACCAAAGCCTTACAGTCACTTCTGGAACTCCTCCAAGACAAGAGTCATAAACCTCTCTTTAACAAAGCTACCGTTATATCACGAAAGTGGCAGAGTCCTTTACTTCCCCAAAGTTCGAGGAATTCTGCTTTTGTAGAACTTACATTTTCTCTCTCAAATTGAGATTGTGTTTGTCTACGTCTATCATCTCTGTAGCTTACACGGCGCCCCACGTGTGGAACTGTCTTGGGAACAAGTCACCCACGGAAGCACGTGGGGATGTGAGTTGGTTTCTAAAGGCAAACTCACCTGGCGATCTGACCATTTTACAATGTGTTATGTATGGAGTGAGGACCCAGGAGATGCTAAGGGCATTCACGGGTCTGTAAAGTAACATGACTGATTGTTTAATAAGGCAAACAACCAAAAAGGGGGTGGGGTTGTCAGAGGTCCCCAGGTTCCATGACTCTCTAGGAGGACTCACAGGAGCCAGCAGAGACTCCCACATACTCACGGCTATGACGTATTACAGCCAAAGGATACCAAGTGGAATCAGCAAAGGGTAAAGGCAAGTGGGGTTAAGCCCGAGGAGACCAGGCACAAGCTTCGAGGGTCCTCTCCCAGTGGAGTCCCCCAGGACGTACCTAATTTGCCCAGCAATGAGTTGTGACAACACAGGTGACATGGGATCCACCAGGGAAGCTCTTTGGAGACTCAATGCCCAGCGTTTTTTACTGAGGACTGTCAGGTAGGCATCCTTTGCCTAACATGTACCGAAAGTCCAGACTCCCAGAAGGAAAGAAGTGTTCAGTGTAAACTATATTGTTTGTATAAATGGGGCAGGCACAGGCAGCCACTCTTCTGAGCTTTGGGCAGGGTGAGATCCCTCCTAAAATCGAAGTTCTCAGACACGAACCAAGGGCTTCCTAAGGACAGCAGTCAGGCTCGTTAAGTCAACTTCTTCTGCAGAGGGGATACACACAAATGAATTTTGGCCGGAGTAGTCTTCTTGGGAAGTCATTCACTGATTCCAACAGTGCTGCCTTTGTTCACAGCAGTTTGGAATTTCTCTTTAGCAGCTGCCTTGGATCCCTATACGCAAAACGTTTGAAACTTCAACCCACGAAGGTGGACCTTATCTCCAATAACCAAGGTATAGACAAGCCTTTTTGGTTCAAACCGCAAATTAACAATAAAATAATAAAACTGGATCTTTCTACCTTGCTCTCCAAGCACAGAAGGCAAGGACCATCCCACCATTCATTCCTCAAACATGTATTTGGCACCTTCTGAATCCCAGAGAATTTCTTAGTTGCTAGAGACACACATACGAAAAAAAGGGCTGCAAGAGGCCCACAGCCCTGCTCACTGCTCTTCAGTACAATAAACGTTTATCAGCGTACACCTGGGCACCGCTTCCCACAGAACATTCTGCAGAGCCAGCTGTATGTGTGTGATTCTGATACCACGAGCAACCTGCTTGTATTTTCCCCTGGAAGACTGCAACTCTTTGCTTTAAAAAAAAAAAAATCTGTTTTTAAAAATAAAACTAGGACTTCCCTGGTGGCGCAGTGGTTGAGAGTCCGCCTGCAGATGCAGGGGACGCGGGTTCGTGCCCCGGTCCGGGAAGATCCCACATGCCGCGGAGCGGCTGGTCCCGTGGGCCATGGCCACTGAGCCTGCGCATCCAGAGCCTGTGCTCCGCAACGGGGGAGGCCACAGCGCTGAGAGGCCCGCATATCGCAAAAATAAATAAATAATAAAATAAAATAAAATAAATAAAAAATAAAACTAGCCCCCAATGTTCCCAGTGCAGCCCAGATTTTATTTTTCCAGAGCATGGAGAGAGCGCAGCCAAGTTCAGGCTCCCCTTCTCTGCTTACACTCATTTCCTAGCCAATCTCAGCCAGGCACATGGCCTTAAAGGCCACCTAAGTGCTGGCAACTCCCAAATTCTATCTCCCAGCCCAACCTTGCTCTAGAACCCCAGGCTCGTGGCCACCGACCCAGCCCAGTGTCTTCACATGATTATCTACCTAAAAAGCGTCCATAATTCCATAAGACTAACACCAAACTACTAATAGCCTCTTCCAAATTGGTTACTCCTGTGATCTTCCCCATTAGAGAAAATGGAAGCCCCCCCACTCTTCCTTCTAGCTGCTCAAATGAGAAACCAGATTCACCACTGACTCCTTTGTTTCTGTTAGTTTCCGCATCCAATGTGTTGAACCAGCCTCAAAAGCACATCCAGATTCTGATTACTTCCCACCACTGTCACTACTGCAACTCTGGTCCAAGCCAGCAGCATCTCTTGACTGAATTACTGTCCTCATTTCTTAACCAGCCTCTCTGCCTTTACCCCTGGAGCCAGAGGGTCCTTTCGAAAAGCAAGCAGGTCATCTCTCCCCTGCTGGGAAACCTCCAGCGGCTCTCTTACTCCATTTCAACTGGAGTAAAGACTCTACCTGCAATTTTCCCTGTCTGACCTCAGCTCTTAGCAGGGCCACCATGTGACCCATGCACACTGTGCCCTGAACAAGGGGAGTGGACAGAGCGGGTGCAAATCCAATCCGCCCTTCTCATGAGCCCTGCACTGGGGCTGCACCTCAGAGGGGCTGTCTCTTGCTAATTTGTATAAGGCATTTGGGAGCTAGAGACAGCACTGTCTCACTCTTAATCCTCACTCAGCCTGTTCCTAGAAATCAAGGGCTGTCATAGGGAAGCACAAATCTGACTCCATACTGGATCTGTTTCTTTAACCTTTGTATTCTATTGCTTTTGCTATAAATTAAGAATGTTGCCTATACCTTGAAATATACAAGACAGCCCATTCTCGGGGCTCTGACCTTTAAAGGTATAACATTTTTCCATTCATATAGAGATAAAAAGTTGCACAAAAGAGAATAACATTTGTCTTGTTGGAGGTTTATAAGAACATTGTGACCTGACCTGCGTGGACAGCTGCAAGAACAAAGGATTCCGGCACCAAGAAGTCTGCAGCAACCAGCCACACCTCCTCCCCATTTATTTAGTACAAAAAAAGCCTGAATTCTAACGCGGGTAAGATGGTTCTTTGGGACACTAGTCCACCGTCTCCTCGGTCAGCTGGCTTTCTGGATAAAGCTGCTATTCCCTGCCCCAACACCTCGTCTCTCAACTCACTGGTCTGTCCTGCAGCGAGCAGTATGGGCTTGGACTTGGTAACATGGCCATGCTCCCTTCAGCCCTTTGCCTTGCTGTGCCCTCTGCCTGGGACGTTCTCTCCCTCACCTCCCTCGGGCTCCCTCAATCGTCCCCTGATACATCCCTGTCTAAAATGACAGCCATCATGCCCCATTTCCTTTCCCTTTCTTTTCTTCCATTTCTAAAATGTTCACTATGACTATGAACTTTGTTTAATGTCCATCTTTCCTCCCTAGAATTTTTTTCACTATTTTTAAAAATTTATTAAGGTGAAATGCAACATACCATAAAATTAACTGTTTTAAAGCAAACCATCCATCCACCGCCATTTAATGCATTCAAAATGTTGCAACCGCCATCTCTATCTAGTTCTAAAACAGTTCCATCACTCCAACTAAAACCCATACATACTGGGCAGTTTCTCCCCATTCCCTCCCCAGCCCCCCACCCCCCGGAAAACCTTGCTCATGATCAACCTGGATTTTGTCTCTGTAGATTAACTACTCTCGATAGTTCATGTAAATGGAGTCCTACAATATGGGACCTTTCTAGTGTCTGACTTCTTTCACTGCCCCTCAGTAGAATTTAAGCTTATGACAACAGGCTTTGTGTTATTCACTGCAGTATTTCCCATGCTGAGGAAAAAAAAAAAAAAAAAAAGTAGGCCAAAATAAGTGTTTGTTAAGTGAATGAATGGATGGACGGGTAGACAGATGAATGAATGAATGAGTAAATGGGTCATATCATCCAGAAGCAGAAGGAAGAAGCAAAAGCAGATTCACAAGGTTCCCTGGAGGAGCTGCGAGGATCAGACGTGACTGTGAAACCAAACCCAGAGGTGGCTGCACAAACTTGGCTACAGACACGCATTAGAATGGCACAGAGTCTCTGAGTCTGGCCTCCAGGACAGCCTGGAGCCTTATAAATGAATCTGGCATGTTTTCTAGATGCGGCGCTTACACGATCTTCAGCAGAAACACCTCTTTATATAACCACATACTGGACGAAGACAAGCTCTTTGAACGCTTTCCAGGAACATGGCTATATCATTATATTGAAATTATCTGTAATATGACACGTCCCCAACTATGACCTCCTTGAAAATGGGAAGAGAGCTTATTCGTCTTTGAATTCTGGCCCCCAGAGCAGTGCTCAGGCCCCTGAAGCTTCTCAGGGATGCCAGCTGCCCTGCTCACAGGGAGACAATGAGACTCAGAGCCGACCTCAAATCTTCTCCCTTGCACTTTCAAACCAGGCGCCTCCCAGAAACACAGCTTGATCAGTAGTTTGATGCAGCAGGTAAGACCCCAGCAAGTCATAAAGAGCAAAGCCTTGGAGAGAGCTTGCCTGGATACAAATCCCAGCTCTGCCACTTCCAAGCTGCGTGACCCTGGCTAAACTTCTCAACGTCTCTGTGCTCAGTGTCACCATTTGCAAAATCAGGATGACAGCCATCTGCTTCACAGGACTGTTGGGGAGGGAGTTAATCCACATGAAGTGCTTAGAATAGGGACCAGTGCGTAGTAAGTGCTTACGTAGTAAGCGTTCGTTTTCATAACCATGTCTTAAATTTTTAAGTTCCTCCATCTCCTTACCTGGAATAAGAAGGATGAAGCCTTGCCAGAGGGCTGGGAGGAGTCAGCAAGAGAACATATGCAACCCCTCCCCTCCCCCGCCATCACAAAGGTGCTTGACACAAATAAGTGGGGGTAACCCAGATGACAAGCCTTCTTCAGTCATGTATAAATTTCATCAACCATTATTTGTTGAGTGTTTGTAAACTGTGAGAGAGGCACTCTGCACAACTCTGGAATCAAACAGTCATAAATAAGACCCAGAATTTCCCCATCTCAAGGATGCTTAAGATCTGACACGAGAGATGGATGGAGTCCATAGGGCGAAGTGTGCACTGGGATTCTATTTTTTTGAGGATGCGGCAAAAGGAGCCAGTGTTTCACACACGGCTATACCGTGCGATGGTGGCCCTCAGGCTGTTCACAAATATCATCTGTCAGGCTCTGAGCACATAAGGACGGAACGGCTCTGCCCAGGCACGGCTACATGACTTACTCTGGCCAATGAAATAAGAACACAGGCGATGAAGAGGAAGCTTTAAGAACCAGTTGTGTGCCTTCCTCTCTCTGCCAGGATGACCAGCAATGGTCCTGATGGGATGGCCTCACCATCCTGGATCCCATGGTGAAAACAGCATGGAGTGGAGCCCCAGGTGACCAGCCTCGGGTGGACACACAGTATGTAGAAAACTGTGATTACCGTCTGCCTCTGAGATTGCTAACCCAGCATCATGTAGCCTCCTGAAATGCACATGGTTAACTTGTGAGTGGAAGTTGGGTAAATTCAGTGTTCAAAATAAGTGGGGAACTCGGAACTCTTCCTTATTTTAAGTGCCAGAATCCCACAGGCTGCTCCTCCCTGAAATCAGCCAGAGGGCTACTGCATCACCAGCTATGGTGGGGTCTGCTTTCATTCCTACTGGTATTACTGTATTTCTCACAAATAGCTCATTAAGGCGATTACCAGTCATTAGCACAGTAGCCCGAGCATCAGTACAATCACACACATTAATAAAACACAATTTAGCAGAGCGAGTAAAGGCATGAACAAACTAGGCTCCCTTGTGGGGAACTCCCGGCTTGAGCTGGAGAGAATTTCCACTAAAGGAAAGCAATGCACTTCACAGAAGCCTGGTGCCGGTCTCAGCACCTTCTTAGTCATCGGTTGCATGCAATTCAGTTCAACCAACAAAACCTGAAGTCTTGAAGGATAAGGAGGAATCTGGAAGGCAGAAAAAGTTAATATGCTTTCCAAGAGAAGAAAGAATTCCCAAATCTTGGAAACACTGGAGAATATGTCAGATTTAGAGAGTGGGGAAGTTGAGATCTGGTATATTGAGGTAGGGCCCAAGGCCAGGAAGGCTGGAGCCCAACCGGGAACAGATTTATACATGTTATTAGGCTGTTCGGACTTTTTCTAGACACAATGAGGAGTAATCAAGGAGGCTTAAGCAGGGGCTGTCCTGAGCTGCTCTGGGCTTTAGAAAAACCACAGTGGCAGCACGAGAACGATGGATTAGGAGACACAGGGAGGAGGAGACCAGGCCGGCCACTAGTGCCAATACTCCAGGCCAGGGATGATGGGAACCCCGCCCAGAGCTGTGACAGATGGAGGTGAAAAAACCTGCTGGCGACATCATGAGGGAATGGACTAACAGGGCTCAACTGGACGACCTAAGCGAGGAAGAGCCAAGGAGAGGGGAAATTGGAGAGAGAGAAAGCAAGTTTCTAAGGATGACTCTGAGATGTCCACCTTGGGGACATAATGATGCCATTAAAAGAGACTTGTAGAAATGTTTTGATAGGTTTAACCTGGGTGGGCCAATGCAGAAGACAATTAACACATGTAGATATAGACCTTAAAATCTCAAGTCTTTTCTTTGTCTTCCCTGGTGGCGCAGTGGTTAAGATTCCTCCTGCCAATGCAGGGGACATGGGTTCGAGCCCTGGTCCAGGAAAATCCCACATGCCGCCGAGTAACTAAGCCCGTGCGCCACAACTACTGAGCCTGTGCTCTAGAGCCCACGAGCCACAACTACTGAGCCCACGTGCCACAAATACTGAAGCCTGCGTGCTTAAAGCCCATGCTCCGCAACAAGAGAAGATACCACAATGAGAAGCCCATGTACCACAACGAAGAGTAGCCCCCGCTCGCCACAACTAGAGAAAGCCTGCGCGCAGCAACGAAGACCTAAGGCAGCCAAAAATAAATAAATAAAATTAATTTTAAAAAAAAGTTTTAAAAAAACCCAAAAACTCATTTCTTTTCTTACTCAAGGGCACTTAATATCTGAAGGTCCAGGAACAAGAGGCCCCAGAGGGTCAGTTCATGAGGTCAAGGCCATGCTAAGCTCCAAGAGGCTCTGAAATGTTCTGAGAATTGTGCCTGCCCTACTCTGCCTTCCTACAGTTCCAACAGAGAAGCTCACCGGCCCATAGCTTGTGACAGGCAGTTTCGTTTTGCACAAGGCTCTTTTGGGCATGTATTGTCTTTTCCCTGTCATTACTTCCCCTAGATGTGTGCCCAAGTGATGGCTCTGCATACCACAATGTCATTTCCACCTGCTTAAGTCTCCAAGGAAAACCAGGATTCAAACTAGAGCCCCCCAGCGTGCATGTTCCAGCCAGGGTGGGTTGTCACTGGTAAGACCTCAATCACACGTTCATCTCTCATCTGCCGGGTCAGGGCACACGTGGCACAGGCCTCGCCGGGCTGTCCCATCCATCTCTCAGATCCTCTGAGATGCCCCCCTTGGGATGGAGGTCCATTGCTGAGTTTTCCTTTGTGCAGAGCAATTCATTCCATTAAGCACAGTCAAACCTCAACAGCTGTCCAGGCCAACGGCATAACAGGGATCAGGACATTCCTTCACAGTCTGTTGACTCATCCAACAAACACAGACTTGGGCCTGACAGCATGCCAAGCCCCATGCTAGACAATGAAGCACAGAGATGAAAAGAAAACCATCTGTCCTTCAAGGAGTTCACAGCTCCCTCAAGGAGACAAAGAAAGAAAAAGACAAATAAAATACAGGTATATTTAATGTGATTGGTTCTGGTGGCTTTCTGTTTTTTCTTCCCATTAGGTGGTCCCAAATTAGTATATAAATGCAGACTATTAGTTTAGCGTTGGTTTCAGTGGTTGTCTATAGTCCATTCAAGCAGCTATAACAAAGTACCACAGACTGGGTGGCTTATAAGAAGAGAAGTTCATTTCTCATAGTCCTAGAGGCTAGGAAGTCTAAGATCAGGGTGCCACCATGGTCAGGTTCTGGTGAGAGCCCTCTTCTGGGCTTCAGACTGCCAACTTCTTGTATCCTCACATGGTGAAAAGCAGGTGGTGGTGACTCTTGTAAGTACACTAGTCCCATTTATGGGGGCTCTACCTTCATTTAATTATAATTATCTCCCAAAGGCCCCACCTCCTAACACCATCACTTTGGGGGTTAGGATTTCACCACATGAATTGGTGGCAGGGGGGGCGGTGAGGACACAGACATTCAGTCTATTGCAGTGGTGTTACCAGAAACATCTACTGCATTAAGGAGTGCCATTCTGGGCATATACCCAGAGAAAACCGTAATTCAAAAAGACACATGCACCCCAATGTTCACTGCAGCACTATTTACAACAGCCAGGTCATGGAAGCAACCTGAATGCCCATCGACAGACAAATGGATAAAGAAGATTTGGCACATATATACAATGGAATATTACTCAGCCATAAAAAGGAACGAAATTGGGTCATTTGTAGAGACGTGGATAGATCTAGAGAGTGTCATACAGAGTGAAGTAAGTCAGAAAGAGAAAAACAAATACCGTATATTAACACGTGTATGTGGAACCTAGAAAAATGGTACAGACGAACCGGTTTGCAGGGCAGAAATACAGACACAGACGTAGGGAACAAACGTATGGACACCAAGGGGGGAAAGCCGCGGGGTGGTGGTGGGGGTGGTGGTGTGAATGAATTGGAAGATTGGGATTGACATGTATACACTGACGTGTATAAAACTGATGACTAATAAGAACCTGCTGTATAAAAAAATAAATAAAATTAAATTAAAATATTAAAAAAAAGGGAAGTGTCATTCTAAGAAGCAACAGGGTGCCAAGCTTGTAGAAATTGCCAGCGTCACATAGACTCTTTTGTTTGCCTTGTGACAGTCAAGTATCCCACGGCCAGAAACAGAACAGGGTACCAATACTGTCCCCCCACAACACGTCTCAGTGGAAGACAGGTGTGTCTAGTACGTAGGATCCCCTCTGCCTAACAGACCGGGGGATTCATGAAACAGGATTGAGAATGGTGAGCGCTCATCTTCGGAGGTGGTGATGTGCTGCTGGTCCCATTTGGACACAACCATCGGGAAACCCTCCACTTCTGGCTATCTTGGCTCTCAGCTCGGATGACAACGCACTGCCTCACGATGCTCCATCTTTTCTGCTCAGAGATGTCGTGGGGAACTCATTTTCACTACGAACACAGGAAGCCCCGGCACTCTTGACCGCCACACTCTTCCCGTCTTGATGGACAGTTCCATCTCTTACATTCTGCAATGCTCCCAACTTCACAGCCCTTACTGGAGAATCTTTAGATTAAAACAACTGTCACATGAGAACAACTCCATGAACACTGAACAGGGAGGGCAACAAGTATTTACTGAGTGTTTAAATCATGCCAGATATAATCCACACTCTTGCAACAAGCTTAGATGTTAACGATTCGTTTTTTCCCATTTTAAGGAAAAAATGTAAAAGACCATCACTAGGGTTAAGTTACTGATCATAATGTGGGGTGGGCAAGAAGACGCTTTGAGGCCAAGATTTTAAGTCAGGTCTGTCTGATCGCCAAAATTAATATCCCTTCCGTGACTCTCACTCAATCATCTCAAATTCCAGAATGCTCTCCTGAAAAGGCTAGTCTGGTGGACTGTCACCCTCCTCTAAGCATCTCTACTACTCAGGTCATCCTCCCCAACCTGACCTCATCCACCACGGTATGTCCCTGGAGCTAAGACACCGGGTGTATGTCAGGCCAGCAAATGACACTTTTCCAATAGTCTCCAATGGGGCCAATACTGCATCTGGTTATTGACACACCCATGACAATGACAGTGACTGTATTGGTTAATTTCATGTGTCAACTTGGCCTAGAGTCCACAGTTATTCATCAAACACTAATCTCGGTGTTGCTGTGAAGGTATTTTGTATATAGATGTGGGTAACATCTACAGTCAGATAACTTTAAGTAAAAGAGAGGAACCTCAATAATGTGAGTGGGCCTCATCCAATCAGTTGAAGGCTTTCAGAGCAAAACCTGAGGTTTCCCAGAGAAGAAGAACTTCTGCCCCCAGATTACAGCATTCAATCCTGCCTGAGGTCCCAGCCTGCCGGCTGCCCCACAGATTTCAAACTTGCCTGCCCCAACAATCATGTAAGCCAATCCCTTAAAATAAAGCCTCTAGGGATATGTGTATCTATATCTATCTACATCTATATCTCCCATTGGTCTGTTTCTCTGGAGAACGCTGAATGATACAGCGGACACCACATGCATAACATAATTTTGTGTAAACTGTTCATCTGTGCAAGACTGCCCTTCCTACGGATGAGGAAACTGCCTCGCTTCCTGTAGCCAAATAACGTGTCCAAGGAACACACTGACGTTAACGATGACCATGATTTAGACTCAGACCTTCACACTCAAGATGGTATGCTGCTTTCCCCAAGATACATGGTCCCCCAAAAGTCACCTCAATCCCTAATGAGAACACCAAGGAAAGGAGATTTAACGATTTGCCACTGGCTACACTCTGAGCAAAGCCCAAGGGAGATGGGCGCCCACAGCCTAGCCACAGCCTCTTGGCGGGGGACGTGCAGTCTGGTGGCTGGAGTCTAACGTGTTCAGTATCTCCCAGAACAGTAAGGAGACCAGGGCAGAACCGAGGAAGGGGCCAGCCAAGGCGAGGGTTTCCCTTGGTCCTTATCCCCTTGGCTAAGCCCTCGGCCCCCCTCGTCTGCTCCCTTATCAGGCTGTCCAGCTGTTCCATATGAATGCCAAACTCGCTGTTCTTCATCCATTCACTGGAAGCCTTCACGTAAACCTCATTAACGGGCACAGTAATTGCTCTGTGAATATTGCCCATTTTCCAATTATGTTCCTTTCCTCATGCCGGGCGAATCTGCCACCAGAGAAAAAGCACTGTGCGGCCTTCGTCTGTTCTAGGACAAGTGGATGAGCGATTGGCTTTGGACAGTGGCTTCCACAATCGCACAACAGAACCCTCTGCATCCAAGACTCGATCTTGGGAACTGAAGGGCGTGCAGAGTGCAGGCACCCGTCCGTCAACCCAGCCCAGGGACCCACACACTTGGGGCTGCAACTTCAGGGAAGAGGCTGGCTGGCTGTGAAAAATGAAGTCTCGACACAGAGTTGCAGCGAGGATGTGAGTTCCTTCTCTGCCTTTCCCACGAGGGACGGCGCTGGAAGGTGTGTGTGTTCACAGCCGCACCGTTGCCCTGCGAGTTCAGCGTCTGCAGAGAACGGGGAGGGCTCGCCTTAGGGAGAGGTGCTTCAGAAGGAAGGAATGCAGCTGCTGAACCGTGTGTAGATCATCATAAGCACTTCTTACGAGATTATCAACTGCTCATCACCTCCCCCAAAACAGGCAACCCTCCTGAGTCCAATTATCTCCAAATTTTTCCTCTTTTGCATTCAATTTGCTCATTAAATGAGCACACAAAGGCATGGCCTGGCATTTGGACGCCTGCACTGTTTTCACAAACAGAAAGTGTCTAAGACATGGAAACTCAAGGCCTGACTCAGAGAGCACCCCGCTGTGTGGCCTGTGTAGGAAAGAAATGAGGAGTGAACAATCATCCTGGAGCAGTGCGGGGCAGCGTCCCGATTCTCCTGCCCGGCTTAATCCTCAAGAGGTAGTTTGGCTTTGAGAGAGAAAGAGAGAGAACATATGTAAATATAAATAAATTGAGAGATGGATGGCTAATTGATAGGTAGATAAATAGATGATAGATAGATAAAACATACATAAATATAAATAGAGATGGATGACTTGTAGGTAGATAGATAGATGATTGATAGGTAGATAGATAAAACATATATAGATATAAGTAAATAGAGATGGACGGCTGGTAGCTAGATGGATGGATGGATAGATCGATTGATAGATAAAACATACATAAATATAAATAAATAGATTGATGATTGATAGATAGATAAGATAGAGAGATAGAGAGAGAGAGAGATAGATAGATAGATAGATATGTTGGGGGCCCAGATTCTAAGTCAGGTCTGTCTGGCCTCCAAAATACCCCCTCCATGACACTCACTCAATCATCTCAAATTCCAGAATGCTCTCCTGGAAAGGCTGGTCTGATGGACTGTCACCCACCTCTAAGTGCCTCAATCACTCAAGTCATCCTACCCAACCTGTCCTCACTCACCACCACCTGTCCCTAGAGCTAAGACACTGGGTGAATGTCATATGTGTGTGCGCACACACACACAGTGTCAAATACATACACTCGAGCCTCAGCAGTTTCCCCTTTGCCAACCACACAAGTGTCCCGGCACCTGCCTCCAGCCCTGCCCTGTGCAGGCCCATTCCCACCACCAGCCTGTGCAGGTACTGATGTCCCTGCTCGGAACACACGTGTGCACTCACTCAGGTTTAAAGTCCTCATGTATCCCATACTGTTGTAAGCCCCTGGCATGTACAAATTCATTTACTGCTCAAAACAGCCTTCCTGTCTCTCATGCCATGATGACAGTCTTGCCATCTCCATCTGACAGCCACAGAGAGACAGTGAATACCTTGCCCAAGGTCTCCCCGCCAGAAGGGGGCTGCTGGGCTCCGGAGTTCAAGCTCATGAGCACTGCGCTGGACCATGTCTCAGACTCTGCCGGTGTCACTCCTTACGGAGGGCTCCCCTGACGACCTCCTTCCTCTCCTTCACCCAGAGCCAAGGCGCTCCACAGCCCTGAGTGTTCAGGGGCCTTTCTCAGGCGCTACCATTCCTCCCTGCACCTGCTCACCTCCCACCTGTCTCCTCTCTCTAGACCGGGAGACGCCGGGGCAGACCCCAGAGCCTCCATGGCTGGGTCCCCAGCATGGCATCCAGCAAACCCAACCCCCGGAGCAGCAGCCCTTTCAGGTGGTCGCAGGGCCACCAAGTCCAACGTGAGCGGTCACAGAAGGGAACACAGCAAAAACACAGAGGGCGGAGCTGCTGGAGCCGGACGCGGCTTCCTAAATGAACCGGGGGCAGGAAAAACCTGCTGGCTAAGTGGCTGCCTAGTACATCTGCCCTCCCATCGTAGCCGGGCTCCTCCACGAATTAGCAGGCAGTGGCACACCTTCTACTGGCAAAAGTCTTCACTGGCATTTTTATTAGTTATGCCTTACAACTTCCACTAGGTCAATATTATTGAGGGGGTCAGCAGTAAGACAGGACAAAATCATCAGCCATGTCTGACACATGGGGAAGCTGAAGGAGGGAGGGAGGAAACAAAAAGAACAGGGGCAGCAAGAATGGGGTAGGTGGTCAAAGGGCCTTTACAGGTTTAGACTCCAGTTCCACAGCTAATCTGACCTTGGACAGTTCACACCTATAAAAATGGGGATATTGCTCTACCTACTCCGGCACAAATATTCAAACCTCCCTATGACACAAGGGCCAGTTCATAATAGTTGAATAAGTGGCATTTCCCCTCCTACTCAAGGTGGGGCACAAGGGAGCGAGGGGCTCAGGATTCCAACGTGGCGGCCCCCAGGCTCAGGGTCAGAGTACGGTTTAAAAAAATTTGTTCGTAGCACAGGGAGATCAGCTTGGTGCTTTGTGACCGCCTGGAGGGGTGGGATAGGGAGGGTAGGAGGGACCTTAGACAGCCAGGGCATTTTAATGCAAAAAATGGGAGAAGGTCTTTTAGTTAAAAAAAAAAAAAGACAACAACAACAAAAAAACACAGGTGGTATATTTGGGTGCCCTCACTGATTCACAATATTTACTGAGCTTCATTACGTGCCAGGTACTAGTAAGAAAAAAAGGGGGGGGAAGGGGGTGTCTACTGTTTCCTCATGTCTCTCAATATCCAAACAGTCTACCCACATCTTCTTAGCAAGTTTTGAGACGTCCGCCCACCATGCCTCTTTCAATTCCTGCTCTGCACAGGCTGGTTCAAGCCTCCGCCCTCATGACAGATGCTGGTCCCCCAGAGTCACGGGCAGCTCCTTCTGCCTCCTCGGGACTCAGCTTGCCGTCATCTCCCAGAGAAGCCTGCACAGACCTTCCCTTGCAGCGTGCCCCCCACGGGTCACTCTCCACCACACCCCGTCTTCAGTTTATTCCAGGCACGCCACCGGGACAGAGACCCTGTCAACTCATTCATGAGTGTCTCTCCAGAGCCTAATAAACTGTAGTTGTGCAGTAAATATTTTCTGAATGAATAATAAGGAAAGGGAAGAAGGAGAGGGGAAGAAAGTGGGTGGGGGGGGGGAATCCACTCAGGGCGGCTGCACTAGATTGTAACTGACTATAGGGCAGGCAGGCAGGTAGGCAGATGGCCCTAGAGAAAAGCCTTGCTCGATGGAGGTTCTCATAAATATCTGTAGAGACCTGCCTTGCCCCCTGCATGCATTCATCTTGATCCTTCCACTTCTTAAGGGGAGCAGCTCTGTGTCCGACCCTTCTGTGCCCTGTGGACCTGAGCAGAGGGTACACAGCAAATACTCACTGGATCACAAAAACAAAGAGGCTCTGCCCATGCTTTGTCGTTTATTTTTAAACGGATGAGACACCCGAGGACACCAGCCAGCCCAGTAACTTGTCAAAGGCTCACAGAATTCAGTGGATGAGAATCCAGGTCATCCCAACTTCGAGGGCTTTGTTTTCTGTGAGCTCCCTGGAATGGCTAAATGACTTATTAGTCCCTCAACCACTCCCCAGGAGGGCATCCTCTCTACAACCGGATTCCAGCTAAGGCTGCAGGTTACTCCTCATTCCTACTTCCCATTGCCATCCTAAGAACTGGTGCTGTAAATACCTGGGCACACGGTACATGCTCAATAAATAGGTGTTGATGGACTGATTTATCCCCACGTTCCAAAGCAACTTCGAAGACCACCAGTTGGAAGAAAACTGGACTCATCGATTTCACCAGCAGCCTCATCCCAGATGGCAAGCAACTTGAAAGTTCACACAGGCCCCCCGTGGTCTTTGTAATCCAAAGGTATTGATCACGACAGCCAATTTCTATCAGGTCCATCGTCACATCACATTTTATCTCCTCCCAGTGGTATGCGAGCTGAAAGCCCACCATTGGTTTAATATTCTAGAATATGCATGGCAGGGCTAAACAAAAATTAAGGTACTCCACATATACACATGCTCAAGATGACGTTTTTTGAAATTCAGGCTTTCTGGCCATGAGCTCTGTATCCCTCTGCCGTCCTCTAAGAAATCTCAGGTTCCCACCCCAACCCCCCACTTTTCAATTATATCGCCATCCAGGGCAACTCTAGCAGGCCTGTGGCTATTCATCCACACCACTGGTTTACCATGTCATTTATTTTCCTGATACCAACAACCTACCCCACCACGTCTCCTTAGTACCAGCTCCTGGCCCTGGACAACCTCTAGAAGTTGACTCAACTATCTTAACTTCAAACACCCCTCCTTTGTTTATTACTTACTCACGTTATTAAATACTTAATCCAACCAAATCCACTCCAATTAACCCACACAGCCCCCTAACCAGCCTCTAATTTCCCATGAGGGGTGGTGGGGGAAGATAGACCTGAATGTGAATCTTACCTTCTCTATAAATAATCTATGTGCCCCTAAGGAAGATTGCTAGTTTCTCAGAAATTCAGTTTCTTCACCTATAAATTGGGCCCTTTGTGGAAAGTGGCAACTGTCCACCAAACCCTGGGCAGGGTGAGACATTCCCCAGCCTCCATGCAATGAGGGGTGACCATGTGACAAAGTTCTACCCGGTGGGACACAAGCAGCAGTGATGTGGGTCCCACCCTCACTGCTCACGCCCCTGCCCTCTGCTGTCTGGACACCCGTGTCCAGAGTTTAGAAATCTCAGGCGGACGCTGAGTTTCCTGCAGCCTGAGTCCTCTGTGGAGCAGAGACACCCCCCTCCTTTATTCTCCCCAACATACTCATTCTGAGAGGGGGAAACAGACATCTTGGGTCATTAGACATGCTTGGGTCTCCTCAGCCGGCTCTACCTCAGGCACCATTCTTCTAGCTTGACAGGATGGTTACGATAATTAAACAACGAAAATGAGGACTGGGCACAGACCCTGGCAATATGACAGATATTTGATTAATATTTTTCCTTCTCCCTTTACTTTCTCCTATAGTTCCTTTTTTTTTTTTTTTTTTTTTTTTGGTACGCGGGCCTCTCACTGTTGCGGCCTCTCCGGTTGCAGAGCACAGGCTCTGGACGTGCAGGCTCAGCGGCCATGGCTCACGGGCCCAGCCGCTCCGTGGCACGTGGGATCTTCCTGGACCGGGGCACGAACCCACGTCCCCTGCATTGGCAGGCCGACTCTCAACCACTGCGCCACCAGGGAAGCCCATCTCCTATAGCATTTTGCCCCAACTCTTTAAAGGAGAATAGAAGTTACCAGATATTAACTTCCCCACTATGGTAAGTTTATCCATATTCATCACTAGTTTTTAATTGTTAGTAATTACTAACAGCCAGCATTTACATGTCAAACTATAAGTGCCTTACATTCATGATCTCATTTCATCCTTACAATAACCTTATGAGGTAGGTATAATTAGTATTCCTGTAGTATAGGAATCTAAGGCTCGGGGGTTAAGGATTCTGCCCAAGGTCAAAAAGCTAATATAGAACCAGTGCCTGACTCCAAAGCTGATGTTCTCATCCTATTCAAAACAGGATGATCTTTTCTGTCAAACCTGGTCTTTCTCCTCATCCACTATACCACCCGCCTAGTTGCCAGGAATGTGTAGGTCCTCCCCGACTCTCCCTGCTCCTTTATCCCCCACGCTTGACAGCCACAAGTGCCACCCTTAGTAATAACATCATCCCACTGTTACTGTCTGAATTCAGCCCCTTCTCATTCACACTCACTCAAGGTCTCGACTGGCCTCGTTACCTCCATACTTGCCCCTTGCAGTCCTTCTCCAGGCTGCTGCTCAAGATGCATGCTGTCTAAAACCCACACCCCTGCTGAAAAGCTTCATGGGATGCACCCTCCTTTGCGCTGAGGTCCATGGTAGCTGACACCCACACTGACATGATACACGTACTTGTCAGTTTCACGGCTCTGGACCGTACGCTCCTTAGAGGCAGGAGCCCTTCTCCACAGGCTCTCCCTCCGTCACTGGGAACACAACGGTGAAGAGAACAAACAAAACTCTCTGTCCTCCTGAGAGCCTCCTCTGGGTTAGGGATCTCTAATTGCTTCGTATTGGCTGGCAGGCACCATGACAAGAACACAGACTGGAATAAAAAAGAAGCCTAGCTTTGCATACAAACGCTGCCACTTACCACGTAGGCGGGACAAAGTTGGCGGTCTTCTCCGAGTCTCAATCTCTTCATGGCAAAGTGGAAAAAACAGCAGCTACTGAGGGCTATTATTGGCTTACATGAGACGATGCACCCAGAATAGGCTTGGAACAGTGGCTGGCACACAGTAGGTACCTCCTAGTTTATTTCCCCATCTCGGAATTGCAAACTCCCAGACTGCGGGGCAGGGCAGGGCTGTGGGAGGGGAAGGATACGTGACACTTCTCTTTTTTCCCTGCCATGCCTTGGGGGTAAAAACCAGCTGACTAATGTTTGTTTGACTGTTAGGTAGTGAAGGTCTCCAGGAAGTGAGCCAAAGGTATTTAAGAAGATTTCTTTCCAACCACCTGCATAAAGGATGCCTAAGAGCATGTGAGGAGAACAGAGCAGAGATAACAGGCGAGACTACTCAAAATGATGCCACATATCCTCCCTGACCCCAACCAGTGACCTTCTGTTTGCTGAAGTCCATATTTCTCCTAGCAGAAAGATGTGTGTGTGTGTGTGCGTGTGTACGTACATATATGTGCTTATACCAAAGTAGCTCAACTGCGACACATTACTGGAAATGCTCAACAATCGTGAGCATGATGAACAAGAAAAAAAGAAAGAAGATCAAGGGAGTGAGACTGAAGTCTGCCCAAATGATCCAGCAGGTGATCGAGTCTACACAGGAAGGAAACGGAAAACTACAAACCGCAATGCCCCGACTCCCCAGGTACCATTTAAGTGACTTTTTTAGGTGACAAAAGTGTTACTGTTTTTATTGCTAAAACGTTTAGTTTTAACTAAGCAAAAGGACACTTCCCTCATCTTATAATCAATATAATAAATATACGCTAAATTTTTCTTAATGATCCCAGTTAATCACGTATCCCCGACCTTGGCACATTGCCTGGCAAAGAAACTGTGCAGCACTAAATTCTACTCAAGCTGCAGCAGCATTAGGTGTGCCCTCGGGAGCTACAAAGGGGTCCAGGCAATCAGCCCTACGCAGCAGATCTACTTGATCTGATAGTTGGTGGACACATCTTTCCTATACTTCTAGAGGTCAGACCCACTTGTCACTCGTGTTTCTGGCCGGCTTCTCAAGCTCTTCTTTCAAGGGCACTTTTGTTATATCCTCTAGCTTAAGAATTCAAACATGAAGCCGGTTGGAATAGTGTAGGGGTCCTTCAGGCTGTCAGGAATCCGCTGGTTCCTCTTCTCGCCGTCATAGGTAAACCTCATCTTCCCCAGTTCCTGGAAGTGAAGAGTGCCTGGGTGACTAGCTCTGGCCAAAGAACTGTGAGCAACAGCCTTCAAGAACCAGAACATGACTCCCCAGGTTCCCACTTCCTTTGGCCACGGTGAGCTCTGACATGCCAGGTGGTGGGACCCGCCTAGGTCCCAGAGTGTAACATGGGGCAAGACCCCTCTCTCCACATACACACATACCAACCGTAGATGAATGCATTACCTGAGTTGGAAGTAAATCTTTGTTATTTAAACCACAGAGATTTGGGGGTTGCTCATATAAGTAGCATAACCTAATCCATCCTGGTAAATATAAATGGTATATTAAAAAAGAGTAACAAGTTTATGAGTCATCTGCCAAAAGGCCCTCCAATGAGAAAACTGCATAAGCTTATATTCAGACCATGACACACACCTTGGCTGCCGAGGGCTGTGTGTGTGTGTGTGTGTGTGTGTGTGTGTGTGTGTGTGTGTGTGTGTGTGTGTGTGTGTGTGTAAATACATCCACAGAACCAGAGGGCACCTGTCATTGCTGCTTCCTTGCAGTGGGGTCCACTAGGAGCTGTAAGCTGCCCAAGGGCAGAGACCATGTCTTTTCCTCCTGTCTTCCCAGACCCTAATACACTGCCAGGGACAGAGTAGAGGTCAGTACATATTCATCTAAGTTAGCGATCTTGCTAGGTATCAGGAAGGAGAAAATAATTATAGTAACTTGCCCAAGTTTTCATGAAACTTGTAACTAGAAAAGGAATTAGGCCCAGCCATCCTTATACAAGAGCAGAGCTCCACCTACTGCCCCCGATGACATGGGGTGCCCCCTATTCTTGCCCTCCATGTGAGGACAGAGCCAATGACTCGTGCCCACCCACAATGTGATTGTGGACGATGCGTCTGCACGCGGCCAACAGCACCCTCTATGCACTGTACCTTCTCCTTTGATGGGAAGGAATTTCCCAGCCAGGCCCGTTGGTGGGTACAGCTCTTTCTGCTGCCCGTTGGGGTCAAGATGTCCTTGCTCAAAATGAGTCACCTGTACTGCTTCAAGGGCAGATCTTGGTACAAGACTTTAAGGTTACCTCAGGGTACATACACCACAGCCCATGTCACTGCATTCTTCATCTACATTAAGTACATCGCCTGCAGCCATTCACTGAGTGTTCACTGATTTCGTGCCATTATGCGGTGCACTGGCTTAGGTACTTCACTTACATGATTACCCTATCTAATCCTTACAACAGTCTTATAAGGTATATATTATTACCCTCATTTTACAGATTAGAAAATGACAGAACCAAAAGTTCACATCACATGTTCCCATTAGACACACACTCCCCTGAATCTTGCTAACATTTTATTGACTGATGCTTCCTAGTTACATCTGTTTCTCTGCGTCTGTGACTTATCTGTTCACCTATAAACATATATTGAGGGCCTGAGGCACTCCTATCCCCATTTTACACAAGAGCTTTAAATTTAACTAGTAGAGGACTTCCCTGGTGGCACAGTGGTTGAGAATCTGCCTGCCAATGAAAGGGTCACGGGTTCAAGCCCTGGTCCGGGAAGATCCCACATGCCGCAGAACAACTAAGCCCGTGCGCCACAACTACTGAGCCTGTGTGCCACAACTACTGAAGCCCGCGCACCTAGAGCCCGTGCTCCCCAAGAAGAGAAGCCACCGCAGTGAGAAGCCCACGCACCGCAACTAAGAGTAGCCCGCACTCGCCGCAACTAGAGAAAGCCCGCGTGCAGCAACGAAGACCCAACGCAGCCATAAATAAATAAATAAATAAATAAATAAATTTATAAAAAGAAAAGTTTTAACTAGTAGAGGATGGTTCCCGAAAGGTCTGACCAATTATAAACTCTAAACACTTTCTACTAATAATAGCACCTACCTCTTAGGGTTGTAATGAGAATTAAATGACTTAATACAGGAAAAAGGGCAACAAGCAGTGCCTGGCACACAGTACGGCCTCAATAAACGTTAACTGGTCATAAACTTAAATATAGTGACAGCCATCAACCACCAGAGCGTCTTAGCACAGCCTGGAGGGCGAGGGTGGAAAGGTGGGCAGCAAGGATCAGTCTAATGTCCCATTCATTCTACTGAAGCTCATCCCAGAGGTAACAGCTGGGACCTTTTCTTTCTTACACACAAGATGGGGAAAATGGATCAGGTTGTCTCCAAGAACCAGTCTTAAAAATGCTCTCATTTGTGATTCTAGTGGTTGACCAATAAATGAGTAACTTAATAACTAAGCATCCCAGACAATTATCTAAGTCCACCCTACAGAGAACACTGGCCTTTACTACACAAAACCATGGAGGGGCCCCAAATGCCACTTTGAAGGAAAAACTTCATAAAGGAACATTCCAGAGGCCAGTTTGCTCATTTCAGAATGGGGATATTTATCAAGTCTCCAGATATGGGAGGGGGACAGAGATGGAGGACAAAGTTTTGGTCCTAGTTTTTCCCACTGCCTGTCAACCCTGACTCCAAAAGGGACTGGATGCTGCTAAACTCCCAAGCCGAAATTAGTGAGAACAGAAAAGCAGGTGTGGGCGTGCGGCAGCATCATGATGGGGAGGAAGCAGCTGAGAATTCGAGACAGAAACTGCCACTCATGGGGGAGAAGGCAGAGCGGGGACGTTCAGGAAATCGTCAGAACCGAGCTGGGAAGGGACACTGCTGAGGACATAAACTCCGCCTGTCCCACACCCTGATGCCAACGACAGGCAGACCTGCCGTCCAGGACACATTTTAAACACAGACACAGCCATTTCTCTTCTTTTCTACAGCAGCTTCTTTTTTTTTTTTAATTGCGGTAACATTCCCTATACCTGCTGTAACACGAACTTGATGGTTTAAAAGAACAGAAACATTCTCTCACAGCTTGAGAGGCCAGAAGTCCAAAATCGAGGTGTCACAGAGCTGTGTTGGCTCCAGGGGAGGATCTGTTCCCCGCCCCTCCCAGCTGCTGGTGGCTGCCAGCATCCCATGGCTTGGGCCTGCAAGGCTCCAATCTCTGCCTCTGGTCACCTCGCCCTCCCCTCTTTGGGGTGTGAGAATCTCCCTCTGCCTTCCTCTCCCAAGGACACATGTGACTGCATTTAGGGCCCACCCCTCTCCCATCATCCAGAATTATCGCCCATGGGCTTTTCCCTACCTTCAAATAAGGTAACATTTACAGGTTCCAGGGATTAGGACCTGATATCTTTGGGGGGCACTTTTCATCCTGCTACAGTTCTCTTCTTACCTAATCTCAGGAAAATCAAATATGTAACCTTTCAAAACAAATGAGTAAGAGTCACCGAGCTAAAATATCCAAGCTGGAAGTAGCCTTGGAAATCAGCTAATTCCTGTTTCCTCCAACTGAAAAGGGGAAGCCAGAAGTGAAAGCGATTTGCTGGGATTCCCCAGAAGATCCACCCTAGCTCACAAGAGCTATTTCAATCCATGGCTTCTCCTAGGACATTTAAGAGTTCCTTGAAAATAGTAACCTATGACCTTCTTCCCCCTCCCCACCCAGAAAAATCCATCATGTATAAAAGTTGGGACCCATCTACTGCATAAAACGAGCCACATCTCTACAAAGGGATATCATTTACCAACAAAGCAACCTCTGCGTTAGCCCAGTAGACTGGAGATAAAAAAGTCCAAGCATTCTGGCCTGGGTTCATACCTGGACAACGTGAACTCAAACCTGTCACACAGTGGCTGATACAGAGACCACGGGAGGTGGCTGAGGAGAGGAAGGATGAGATCGGGGCTGCTCGTGGAGAAGGTAAGCTGGCATCGTGGTGCACCGCTGCTTGGAGCAGCGAGAATGCGCCATGGACACTGCAAAGGAGGCGCTTATCTCCCTCCCTGGATCTCAAATGTTAGGGAGCATCAGGACCACCTGGATAGCTGTTGCTGAAACACAGTAAGTCCCCTACCTAGGAACGAGTTCCACTTCAAGAGCGTGCTAAGTCCAATTTGTTCGTTAAGTCCAACAAAGTTAGCCTAGGTACCCAACTAACACAATTGGCTATAGCGTACTGGACTGTAATAGGTTTATAATACTTTTCACACAAATAATACATAAAAAACGAACACAAAAAATAAAGAAAACATTTTTAATCTTACAGTGCAGTACCTTGGAAAGTACAGTAGTCCCAGCTGCATCACTGCTGCTTTTACACTTGCTTCCAGACATCCTGGGCTTGAACTAAAGATACTGTACTACTGTACTCTATACAGAACTGTACAGTAAAGTACACAAGAGCACCACCACTTGTAGAGGATGCGTGCACATGACAATGTACGCCAGACACGTGAACTAACTTACGTGACTGGACATGTGAATGCACGTTCACATCTTTGAAAATTCACAACTTGAAGGTTTGTATGTAGGGGACTTAGAGTTGTTTTAGAAAAAGATTCTTAACAACCTCTCAGAGAAAGTAGCAAGTGATCACAGCACCGAATGAAGTGAGGTGAATGAAATCTGTAGAGATTTCTGGGCCCCATCCCTAGAGTTTCAGCTTCTGTAGATCCCGGGTGGGGCCCAAGAACGTGCATTTCTAACAAGCTCCCGGGAGCTGGTGAAGCTGAGAGCAAAACCTTGAGAGCCACTATTCTCTGGAGGACCTGGGGGGCGAAGGGTGGGGAGGGAGGAGAAAAGCGGTAGAAATGGGACCAAAGGGATGGATATCAGACGGTTCTGGGAGAATTCCTGAGATTCTGTGGGATCGGAAGACATGGGATGGCAGAAAGGGACAAAGGTGGTCCTCGCAGATAGAGGGAGCGGAGGAGGGAAGATGGAGAATTCTTTCTGTATTTGACATACTGAGTATAAAGCTGCCGGCAGGACAAGTGGGAAAATACATCCACGCCCCAAGGGGGTGAGTTCAAAAATGAGAAAAAGCCACATTACCCGTAGGCGACCTGCCTTTGAAGGGCAGGAAGGGACTGGATGGGAAAGCTCAAAGGGCAAGCTGGATCCCAGGAGAGCCCTCTTCCGGAAGTGCAGAGAGGAGGCCTGCACCTCTGAAGGAGGTGATGAGATCAGCAAGTGAGTTCAGGAAGGGTGAGGCCGGCAGAAACATGTTTAGATGTGATGACCAGGTCGCCCACGGCACATACAGCAGCTTGTGGGACGGAAGCCAGACACCGGTGGCCAAGCTGAGAAAGTCAATGCCTTCTCCATAAGCCCTTCTTTGGAGCCTGGGGATGAAGGAGATGGAGAGGATGCTGGGTTGAGAGAGAAAGGCTCTGCACTCTCTGCAGAGGTGAAAGCCATCTGAAGAGAGACAGAAGAGGTAAGCAAGAGAAGTGATGTGGATGGCCTGAGTGCCACGAATCAGTAAAGCAAGGTAACGGTAACTCCGGGAGTGCCTTCAATGCCAGCACCCAGTATCCCAGGGGTTTCCCAAAAGGAGTATATGTGTTTCTAAATCCCCAGTTGCTAAAGCAGTGCTTGGCACCAACGGCATCCTTAGTAAAGGATCACTGAATGAATGAACAAATGAGAAAATGTAATAATATTAGAATGAGAGAAAGAATTCTTTGCACGTGAAATGGGTGTGTAACCCTCCCCACCCCGAACACAGCCACCAAAGCCTTCTTGCTAATCACACTCCACCTCAGGACCCTGCCCTTGCCCTCTCTCTGGAATGCTCTTCCCCACTTATCTAGGTGACCTGCTTCACTTCACTCAGTGCTGCGATCACTTGCTACTTTCTCTGAGAGGCTGTTTAAGAATCTCTTTTTCTAAAAGAGCATCCCACCCATCGCTCATGGACTGATCACCATCTGACCCCTGGTACAGTAACCTGCTGTATCTTCCCTTCTCGGCCCCTCACTTGTTTCTTTGTTTACTAGAATATAAGATCCATTGGAGCAGGGCCTTGGCTTTGTTCATTCCTGTATCCCCAGTGCCTGACGTAGTGGCCGGCACATAGTAGGTGCTCAGTCAATATTTATCAAATGAGTGAATCCACTACCTTACCTCTCCGGAATTCTCCCAGCCTTGGTAGTCCCTTTAAGGCCTCCTGGAGGAATGTATTTGAACAGTAGAAGTTAGGGGGAGTGCTGAGAAATAACGCCCCCCACTGCACCTGAGCTGCAATCAGATGAAAACTGATGATTGGCAGAAAAATCCAGCCACCATCTGGCTGTTCAAGGACCCCTCCCGGGTGCTGACAGCATTGTCATTCAAGATAATGAAGATGAAAACAAACAGTGATCCAGGGGGACAGGTTCCCAGGAGGCGGCCTGGCTGGACTTAACTCCTTCTGAGCCAGGAGCCACTGAGCTTCCAGGCATCCTGAGACGAAAACACCCTTCCCTGATGGTGAAGGCAGGAGGAGGGCAAAGTCCCCGCTTGGGAGATTACAGGTGACTTGCCCCAGCAGAAGATGAGATGGAGAAATTCTAAGCAAAAGTGCTTAGGCAAGATAATGGCGTGGGTCGTGAGGAATGGTACCGCCATGACACATAACAAGCCATTTGCCCATCTGTCAACAGGGTCCTTCCTGCTGGGAGCCAACTGTGCTTCCAGCTCATTTATTAAAGCAGTGGTGGTGTACGTTCTCAGCCTCAAGGTTTGAGACCCATGGCCATGCTGTCTTCAAGGGACCCTCCATCTCTGAAGTACAGAAAGAGGTTGTCCAGCTTAATCTATTGCCATGAGCAAGTGCTGAGCACATTCGATTAGAACACAAAACTTCGGGGAGCTCAGGGAGGAGCGGAAACCAACGCCAACAGATGCCGAGGCGAAGGGAGCTGGCGGCTGTAATCCTTCCTTCTTCCCAGCTCAGGGGTAAGGAAACCATCAGGGACACATCTCCTCCGTGAGAGTCAGGAACGGTGCACACTATGTCAGATGGCCCGGTGCTGAATCCCACGTCTGCCGATGATCAGCGGTATGATTGTGGACAACTCACTTAACACCTCTGTGCTCAGTCTCCTCAAAGGTAAAATGAGGATCACAGCAAGTTACGACCAACCAGGTTGTTATTCAAGTTACATGAATTCATGTATGTCAGCTGGTTCATGCAAGCATTCTAGAGGCTGGAGGTGATGATGGGGATGATGGTGATGATGATCGAGGTGGTGACGGCGGTGATGATGGGGATAAATGGTGATGATGGTGATGATGGAGAAGAAGAAGAAGAAGGGGGGAGGGGGAGGAAGGAGAAAGAGAAGGAGAAGAAAAATGGTGACGGTGGGGACAGTGCTGGTGGAACCAGTAATAGTGATGGTGGTGAGGACACGGATCACGTGTTGGCAGAGCTTCTGGGGTTACACAGAGCAAAGGAGTGACCAAAAAAATTTCACGAAGAGAAAATTTCACAAGTGTTTCACAAAAATGCCGTATTTTGGTTTGCATTTGGGTGCACGTGAGCACCATCCCTCTGTGCCTGCTTTCCTAGTCCTCCAGGAACACATCTGGATATGAGGAGACAGGTGTGGAGAGCTGAAAAGGTACCAAGAGTCGGGAAAGAGCTGCAGGGAGGGCGGGCGGGAAGCTCTTCGGCAGCTGCCGCCTTTTCCTGGCTGTGCTGGGACCTCGTGCCCGCCCCAGGCCTCGGGCAGCCCCAGCCCGTGGGAGCACTCTCAGGGCTGACGTGAAACCCTGAAACTTGCTGTCAGAGGCTCAGGGAGCTACAGCCACAGACTTGCTCCTGGGGGTTTCCAGCTGCCTCCAGGCTCACCGACCTGAGTCCCAGGCCAGCAAGGCTGAGCATCCAGGAGGACGGATCCACAGAACCTCAGGAGGTGAGAAGAACACAGAGCTGGAAGCAGACTCCCTGGATTCAAATCCAGACTCCAGCACATGCTGTGTGATTCTGGGGGAGTTTGCTGAAACTCTGCAGGGAGGCCTACTTGGAACTGTGTCCGGGGTACAGTAAGTCCTATTATTAGACCACTGTTGCTAGGTGAGACCAGACAGGGCCTGGCAGGCACCCTGTAGTGTCTGAGGTGTGGCCCTGCCCACACGTGGGTAAAGGCAGGCCAGAGGGATTCAATGAGCCCCAGGGTACACATGTACCTTCAACTGGAAAAACCACTCTGGAGAACGTGGAAAAGCCACTCTGGAGAACGCTCCTATGTCCCACTGTGCGGGTGCGATGAAGTCTTCTCCAGAACCCCGAAAGCACCATGCTCACCAAGGAGCTTAGAATATACCAGCCTGTAGAGTGAGTTGACTTTTATGCTGTTAATGAGATTATCTCCTCAATTAGATTTTAAACTCCTCAGTACTACCTAAACACCGAAGAGCACCTTACCAATTACAAAGTATAATCAAATCAATAACCCTGCGTTATGGGCGGAACTGTGTCCCCACCCTCCCTATCCCCTGCAAATTCATATATTGAAGTCCTAACTCCCAGTGCCTCAAAATGTGACCGCACTTGGACATGGGGTCTTTAAAGAAGTAATGGAGGTTGAATGACATCACTAGGCTGGTCCAATCTGACTGGTGTTCTTATATGGAAAGGAGATTAGGTACTTCCCTGGTGATCCAGTGAGTAAGACTCCATGCTCCCAAAGCAGGACAGCCGGGTTCGAACCCTGGTCGGGGAACTAAGATCCTGAATGCATGCTGCAACTAAGAGGCCTGCATGCCGCAACGAAGATTCCGCGTGCCACAACTAAGACCCAGCACGGCCAAAATAAATAAATAAATAACAGTTTTTAAAAAAAAAGGAAAGGAGATTAGAACACAGACACACACAGAGGGATGGCCATGTAAAGATACAGGGAGAAGACAGCCGTCTACAAGCCAAGGAGAGAGGCCTCAGAAGAAAGTACCTGCAGATACCCTGATCTACTTCCGGAACCGTGAACAAATGCACTTCTGCTTTTGAAGCCACTCAGTCTGTGGTCCTCTGTAACGGCAGCCCTAACTAATCAAATACACCCCAAGACGCATCAGTCTCGATGTGTGATTACTGTCATTTTACCATGGGAACACTGGAATCTCAGACTTGCCCAAGCCAGCCAGCCACCAAGTGGTAAAGCTGAGATTCAACAGAATCAGCTGTTTCCACCACTTTCTGAGAATCTGACAGTTACTCAAAAATATTTACCGAGTATCTTCTCTGTGCTAAGATCTTTTTAAGGTGCTAAGGATATGATAGTGATCAAGAAGCCCCTTCTCTCATGGAGTTTACGACTACTGGAGGAGATAAATGATAAATATAGTCAAATAAATATAAAATAGCTACCTTCAGAAATAAGTGGAGTGTGTTGAGAATATAAGCGATTTTTTTTTCTCATTCTATAGTTTTGACTCTCAACATTTAAGCCAAACTATTAAAGTTTCCTTGCTAAAAAGTTAAACCATAAAAGTGAATATTCAAAGGGAAATTGCTGGGGGCAGGGGGGAAGAGCATTGCTCATTTATTTCATTCTTCTTTAAGTAAATGAAAAAAATCAGACAGGAGCAAGTCATCAGCTCTGAGTAAAAGTTTCTATCATGTCAACATGCCTCAGCAACAAAGCTGTGGTTTTAGAAATGATACAGTTAGCGTTTGCTACGCAGGAAAAATATTTCCCTCTAAAGTTTGAGGCCAGAGCTATTTCAAAGAATAACCATGCTCACGGCAATGCATTTTGTTTTTCTTTACCCAGATGAGAATTCACACAATGGCTAGCACGTTCTGCCAGGGAAGATTCTTGCAAAACTGGACGGAGCTGAATTTCACTTTATGGTTGGTGCTCAGGCGTAAATTATTATTACATGTATATAGGGGTTTTATGTCGGTATAATATTTTACTGCTGGAAAAGCACTTACGCAATATGTGGCATCCTTAAGTGTTTTTTTCATTTACAGTTCTGCACTTCGGGGTCTGTAATGGCAGACGAGTATCTGCAAACCCCCGATGATTGTCAACCCCCTGGATGGCTCAGAGCTGTGTCAGTGGGGATTAACAGCACTGCAGCCTGCAATGGAGGGGTTGCAAGGACTTCACATTTTCTATATCCCTCCTTGAGCGTGCAATGCCTCCACAGTCACATTAATTCATGCATTGGAGGGCATTCAAGACGGAACCAGAAATTCAATAGCATCCCCCAGGCTCGTGGATCTGAGCTGCCTAGCACAGAGGCAGGTGAGAAATGACATCTGAGGACCTGGCAATATCTCCCGGCACTCATTCACTCATGCTAACAACATGCTGGCACTGACAGCAGCTTGACTACTTTCAGAGTCAGGGTAACTATGAGCTAAGTTAGAATCCAGGATTCCGAGCCCACCTGGCATGGATAAATCCCTCTGGTTCTAAGCTTTGTTGTGTCATCTTTAAAATAGAGAAAATCACAAGACCCACATCCTAGGGTTAAAGCAACAGGGAAATGCCATCAGGCACCTAATAAGCTCTTGACCCCGGGTCTGACACAGCCTAGGCACTCAAGTTATGCTATTTAGATGAACAAGGTCATTGCTTATTGGCCAGAAAGATCCGGACAAGACCCAAAGTTAGGAATCACTCTTTCTTCTGACCATTTTAGCCCTGCGTCCAGCCTGACTTTGCAAGGTCAGCAACAGGGTTCTGGGCCCCCATAGGGATTCAGCAAAGCCCTGCAATGTGCACGCAGAACTGTGTGTGTCTGTGGTGGGGTGTGTGTGCGCACGCGCACAAACAAGCGCTTCGGGGGAAGAGGCCAAATTATAACAGCCCCTTAAAGGGAATCACAGCCAGAAAAAGCTGACAGTGAGCAGTGTGGAGTCCAGCTCTCGCCTCTTGCTCAGCCTGCTTCCTGCAGGCAGGACAGAGGTGGTGTGATGGAAAGAAGAACAAAGGAGTCAGATGGTTCAGAAGTTCAAATCCTGGCTCTGTGCCCTCCTCCCTAGGTGACCCTGGGGGGCTCTTTACCCCTCCGAGCATCATGACACCCCAGTAACACTGGGTCAAGGGTTCCTGGGAGGATTAAATACAAGAATAAATGTCTGGCATGCAGTGGTGCCAACTAAGTGTTAATCTCGCCATTCACAGTCCTCTGGGAAAGCAGAAGGTTCTTCTTGGCCAACAGGACCAACCGCCCTATCTTTCCGTCCATCTGCCGCTTCCTCGCACACCACGAACCCCGGCACCTTCACTATGCCTGCACCAAGCCAGGCTCAACCTCACCTGCCTACACCTCCCTAGGATTCAATGTTCGCTCTATTGTTGCCGAGCTCTACCCCATGCCTCAGCTGTGTCCTTTGATTTCAAGTGGCAGCACAGCTTCAGAAACGAGCCACCTGGGTTCAAACATCAGCCTTTCCAGTTCCTAGCTGGTTGCTTGAGACCAGTAACTCAACCTCTCTGTGACTCAGGTTCTTCACCTAGAAAATGGGAATGATCAAATATCTATTTTTTTCATTGGAAAAAATTAGTTAATCCATACAAAGTGTGAGGACAAGGTCCAGCACATCATAAGTCCTAGCTGTGATTAGTATCTGATTGCAAAAAACAGTGACTCAATGAAGCCAGCTCGGGTAATGCCATTTTCCCAGGAACACTTAGAAGACAAAAGGGAGACAGGCCCTCCCAGAACCTCAGAACAGCAGCTGTACTACAAGCAAGCAATACAGAGCCAGCAGCTGGAACCCAGGCAGAACAAGGGACCCAGCTAGGTGAGTGTGAGCTTGGCCACAGGCTGATTCAGCTGCTCCCTGTGTCTATGAGATCTGGCCCTGTCTTCTCCAACCTCACGTTCACTGCTACATCTCAGCCACAATGGCTTTTCTCTGTCCTTTGAACGAGCCAGGTCTATTTGCACCTCAGGACCTTTGCACTTGCTATTCCCTCTGCCTAGAACTCTCTACTGTCCTGTCTTTGCATGGCAGCTTCATCATAGCCTTCAGCTGTCCCCTCCCCAAGGGGCCCTCCCTAACCACCTAACCCTTCCCTTTCACCATCCACTCTCTGGCCCCCAATCTGGATTATTTCCTTCATGGCACTGATCTTTTAAAAAAAAATTTTTTTTTCTTATTTCCTTACCCTGGAATATAACATCCAAGAAGGCAGGGATTGTCTGTTTCCTCATGTCCCTAGAAGAACACCTTATCTGTACTAGGAATGCCGTGACTGTTGGCCACAGGAATGAATTCCTCTCCTGCTTCATTTCCTGCTACGAAGTGGCTGGTTCTCTCTATATTTCTAGTGAAGATTCTCAAAAGATGCATGTAACTAACACCATTATCACACACAGGTTGATATGCTAGCTTGCTCCAAAGGATGCTGCCCAGACTCTGGAACGGCCAGTGTACCAGCTGCCCACCCTGAAGCCAATGAGCACGTATTCCTAGGGCAGGCCATTCAACAAGGCTGAGGCCATGTCCACTGGCAGGTGTTGAGAATGCGGCAGGTTCCAAAACAGTCACGTCAAAGGCACAGAGTCTTTGTAATACTCTTTATTCTATATATGTAAGTCCGTTCCCCCAACACTATAAATTTCTTAACAACAAACACTTTCGTACCTGCCCCTGCCCATAACACCTTCAAGAAAGGCTAGTTCAAATGGAGGACCAGAACCAGATGTGAAAGGCAAAACTAGAGAGTCATAACAAATAGGAAAAGACAGAGGCATCAGTGAAAAGCCTTTGCAAACTATAAAAACGTCTGTAGGTGACCATGAACATTTAAGTCTTGAAGCATCTTCAAGAAGCCACAGGAAAAGAGCTGACCCAGGTGAGAGTGTCCGTATTAAACGGCCCCAGGTGGGATTGATGCCTCTGCCAGCGGCCAGAGTGGTCTCTGAATGGGGGTTTTGGGTGTCCTGAGGTGCTGCACCTCCAGCCCTGGGCCGGCAGGGCCCCTTCCATTTACCCCAGTGTGCTGTGCAAACATTATCATTTTCCACGGGGTTTCAGGGCGCAAGGAGTCAGGAAGTTCTACTGTAGAAGAGGGATCGTCAAACATTTTTACGTAAACGGTCAGACAGTAAATACTTTAGGCTCTGGGGGCCATAAGGTCTCTGCTGCGAATACTCAGCTCTGCCACTGCAGCAGAGAGAAGCCACAGGCGCAGGTAAACTACCCGGTGTAGTTGTGTGCCAGCAAACCTTTCTTTACCGTTACTGACATTTAAGTTTCACGTAATTTGCACATGCCACGGAATGGTACTCTGTTTTGGTGTTTTCTTTTCTTTTTCCTTTTTCTTTTTTTGGGCCACTGAAAAACGTAAATGCCATTCTTTGCTCATGGGCTATACAAAAACAGGTGGCCGGCCACAGTTTTGCCAATCCCTGTTCTAGACCATTCCCCACTGCTATCTCTTATCACATGGTCAGAAATGTCAAGGTCCTCCTGACATTCTATGCTGGGACTAAGCCTGCTGCAATCTCCTCCACTCAGTGTTCAGTGACTCACAGAACCACCAGGACCTCAAATTATGTTTGTTAAAAATTGTCCTTTGGTCTCTGATGATTATTTGCATCAGGGGAAGAAAAATGAAAGGAATGGACTACTTTCATGACAGAAAAATCTATCCCAAGAGAGGGAGCCAACACGGAATTCTGGGTGGAAAACTCTACTTTTACCTCAACGTCAGCTTCAGAAATAGCCCAGTTCACAGACCTACCAGGAAGACAAGAAATAGGAAAAGAAAAAAATGGTTCCTCTAGGTGACCTGGGACAGAATG